>NC_092707.1:378993198-379296174 GCF_047496885.1 Scyliorhinus torazame | reverse complement strand
GGATATGGGGCAAAGGGGATATAGGGGAAGGGGATATGGGGAAGAGGGTTATGGGGAAGGGGATGAGGGGAAGGGGGGATATGGGGGTAGGGGGCAATGGGGATATGGGAGAAGGTTGATATGGGGAAGGGGATATGGGGAAAGGGGGACATGGGAAGGGGATATGGGGGAAGGGGATGTGGGGAAGGGGGATATGGGTGAAGGTGGTATATGGGGGATCTGGGGAAGAGGTTATGGGGAAGGGGGATTTGGGGGAAGGGGGGATATGGGGCAAGGGAGATATGGGGAAGAGGATTATGGGGGTATGAGGGAAGGGGATATGGGGGAAGGGGGGTATGGGGAAGGGGATATGGAGGAAGGGGGATATGGGGGAAGGGGGATATGGGGAAGGGGATATGGGGGAAGGGGGATATGGGGGAAGGGGGTATATAGGGAAGAGGGATATGGGGAAGGGGGTATATGGGGAAGGGGAAGGGGGAATTTGGGGGAAGGGGGGATATGGGGGAAGGGGGGATATGGGGGAAGGGGGGATATGGGGAAGCGGGATATGGGGAAGGGGGATATGGGGAAGGGGATATGGGGGAAGGGGGATATTGGGGAAGGTGGGATATGGGTGAAGGGGATAGTGGGAAGGGGTATATGGGGAAGGGTAAATGGGGGAAGGGGGATATGGGAGAAGGGGGGATTGGGGGAACGGGGATATGGGAGAAGGGTGATATGGGGAAGGGGATATGTGGGAAGGGGGATATGGGGGAAGGGGATATGGGGGAAGGGGGGATATGGGGAAGGGGGATATAGAGGAAGGGGGATATGGGGAAGGGAAGATATGGGGAAGGGGATATGGAGGTATGGGGAAGGGGGATATGGGTGAAGGTGGGATATGGGGATATGGGGAAGGGGATATGGGGGAAGGCAGACATGGGGAAGGGGATATGGGGAAGCGGGGATATAGGGAAGGGGTATATGGGGCAAGGGGGATATGGGGGATGTGGGGGAAGGGGATATGGGGGAAGGGGGGATATGGGGAAGGGGAACATGGGGAAGGGGGATATGGCGGAAGGGGATATGGGGAAGGGGATAGGGGAAGGGGGGATATGGGGAATGGGGATATGGGCGAAGGGGGATATGGGGGAAAGGGGATATGGGAGAAGGGGGATATGGGGGAAGGGGGTATGGGGAAGGGGGAATATGGGGAAGGGGGATATGGGTGAAGGTGGGATATGGGGGAAGGTGGGATATGGGGAAGGGGATATGGGGAAGGGGATATGTGGGAAGATGGACATGGGGGAATGGGGGATATGGGGGAACAGGGATATGGGGAAGGATGATATAGGGGAAGGGAATAATGGGGTATGGGGAAGGGGGATATGGGGAAGGCTGGATATGGGGATACGGGGGAAGGGGATATGGGGAAGGCGAAAAGGGGATTTGGGGAAGGGGATATGGGGGAAGGGGAATCTGGGGGAAGGGGGATATGAGAGAAGGGGGACATGGGGAAGGGGTATATGGGGGATATGGGGAAGGAGGGATATGGGGGAAGGGGGATATGGAGGAAGGGGAGATATGGGGGAAGGGGATATGGGGATAGGGGATATGGGGAAGGGGGGATATGGGAGAAGGGGGATATTGAGAAGGGGATATGGGGTTATGGGTGAAGGGATATGGGGGAAGGTGGAATGTGGGGGCATATGGGGGCCTTTGGGGAAGGGGATATGGGGCAATGGGGATATGTAGAAGGGGATATGTGGGAAGGGGATATGGAGGAAGGGGGGATATGGGGGAACGGGGATATGGGCGAACAGTGATATGGGGAACGGGACAGGGGGAAGGGGATATGGTGATATGGGGGTATGGGGGAAAGGGGGATATGAATGAAGGTGGAATACGGGGGATATGGGGAAGGGGATATGGGGGAAGGTGGACATGGGGAATGGGGGATATGGGGAAGTGGGATATGGGGGATATGGGGCAAGGGGAAATGGGGAAGGGGATATGGGGCAAGGGGGATATGGTGGAAGGGGGGATATGGGGGAAGGAGGTATGGGAAAGGGGATGGGGGATGTGGGGGAAGGGGGGATATGGGGGAAGGGGGTATGGTGGATGGGGAAGGGGGATATGGGGGAAGGGGGATATGGGGGAAGGGGGATATGGGGGAAGATGGACATGGGGGAACGGGGGATATGGGGGAACGGGGATATGGGGGAAGGATGATATAGCGGAAGGGGATAATGGGATATGGGGAAGGGCGTATGGGGAAGGGGGAATATGGGGGAAGGGGGATATGGCGGAAGGTGGGATATGGGGGAAGGTGGGATATGGGGAAGGGGATATGGGGGAAGGGGGATATGTGGGAAGATGGACATGGGGGAACAGGGGATATGGGGGAACGGGGATATGGGGAAGGATGATATAGCGGAAGGGGATGATGGGGTGTGGGGAAGGGGGATATGGGGAAGGATGGATATGGGGATATGGGGGAAGGGGATATGGGGAAGGCCAAAAGGGGATTTGGGGGGAAGGGGATATGGGGGAAGGGGAATCTGGGGGAAGGGGGGATATGGGAGAAGGGGGTCATGGGGGAAGGGGTATATGGGGGATATGGGGAAGGAGGGATATGGGGAAGGGGGATATGGAGGAAGGGGGATATGGGGGAAGGGGGATATGGGGATATGGGAAAGGGGGGATGTGGGAGAAGGGGGATATCGAGAAGGGGATATGGGGGAAGGTGGGATATGGGGGCCTATGGGGAAGGGGATATGGGGAAGGGGGGATATGCGGAAGCAGGGATATGGGGAAGGGGATATGGGGCAAAGGGGATATAGGGGAAGGGGATATGGGGAAGAGGGTTATGGGGAAGGGGATGTGGGGAAGGGGGGATATGGGGGTAGGGGGCAATGGGGATATGGGAGAAGGTTGATATGGGGATGGGGATATGGGGAAAGGGGGACATGGGGAAGGGGATATGGGGGAAGGGGATGTGGGGAAGGGGGATATGGGTGAAGGTGGTATATGGGGGATCTGGGGAAGAGGTTATGGGGAAGGGGGATTTGGGGGAAGGGGGAATATGGGGCAAGGGAGATATGGGGAAGAGGATTATGGGGGTATGAGGGAAGGGGATATGGGGGAAGGGGGTATGGGGAAGGGGATATGGAGGAAGGGGGATATGGGGGAAGGGGGATATGGGGAAGGGGGATATGGGGAAGGGGATATGGGGGAAGGGGGTATATGGGGAAGAGGGATATGGGGAAGGGGGTATATGGGGAAGGGGAAGGGGGAATTTGGGGGAAGGGGGGATATGGGGGAAGGGGGGATATGGGGGAAGGGGGGATATGGGGAAGCGGGATATGGATAAGGGGGATATGGGGAAGGGGGATATGGGGAAGGGGGATATTGGGGAAGGTGGGATATGGGTGAAGGGGATAGTGGGAAGGGGTATATGGGGAAGGGTAAATGGGGGAAGGGGGATATGGGAGAAGGGGGATTGGGGGAACGGGGATATGGGAGAAGGGTGATATGGGGAAGGGGATATGTGGGAAGGGGGATATGGGGGAAGGGGATATGGGGAAGGGGGGATATGGGGAAGGGGGATATGGAGGAAGGGGGATATGGGGAAGGGAGGATATGGGGAAGGAGGATATGGGGAAGGGGGATATGGGGGATATGGGGGAAGAGGGATATGGGGAAGGGGATATGGGGAAGGGGAATTTGGGGAAGGGGATATGGGGGAAAGTGGATATGGGGAAGGGGATATGGTGGAAGGGGGGTATGGGGATATGGGTGAACGGGAATATGGGGAAGGGGATATGGGGAAGGGGGATATGGGGAAGGGGATATGGGGAAGGGGATATGGGGAAGGGGGATATGGGAGAAGGGAGATATGGGGGAAGGGGGATATGGGGGAAGGGGATATCGGGTATGTGGGTTATGGGGGATATGGGGAAGGGGATATGGGGGAAGGGGGTCATGGGGAAGGGGGATATGGGCAAGGGGGATATGTGGGAAAGGGGATATGGGGCAAGGGGATATGGAGGATGGTGATATGGGGGATATGGGGGAAGGGGGAATATGGGGAAGGGGGATATGGGGAAAGTTTATATAGGGGAAGGGGATATGGGGAAGGGGTGTATGGGGGAAGGGGTTATGGGGAAGGGGAAATATGGGGGAAGGGGGATATGGGAAGGGGGATATGGGGGAAGGGGGTTATGGGGGAAGGGGGGATATGGGTGAACGGAGATATGGGGAAGGGTATTATGGGGAAGGGGATATGGGGGTATGGGGATATGGGGGAAGGGTGGATATGGCAATATGGGGGAAGGGGATATGAACATAGAACATTACACTGCAGTACTGGCCCTTCGGCCCTCGATGTTGTGCCGACCTGTGAAACCACTTTAAAGCCCATCTGCACTATTCCCTTATCGTCCATATGTCTATCCAATGACCATTTGAATGCCCTTAGTGTTGGCGAGTCCACTACTGTTGCAGGCAGGGCATTCCGCGCCCTTACTACTCTCTGAGTAAAGAACCTACCTCTGACATCTGTCTTATATTAATCTCCCCTCAATTTAAAGCTATGTCCCCTCGTGCTAGACATCACCATCCAAGGAAAAAGGCTCTCACTGTCCACCCTATCCAATCCTCTGATCATCTTGTATGCCTCAATTAAGTCACCTCTTAACCTTCTTCTCTCTAACGAAAACAGCCTCAAGTCCCTCAGCCTTTCCGCATAAGATCTTCCCTCCATACCAGGCAACATTCTGGTAAATCTCCTCTGCACCCTTTCCAATGCTTCCACATCCTTCCTATAATGCGGCGACCAGAATTGCATGCAATACTCCGAATGCGGCTGCACCAGAGTTTTGTACAGCTGCAACATGACCTCATGTCTCCGAAACTGAATCCCTCGACCAATAAAAGCTAACACACCGTACGCCTTCTTAACAACCCTCTCAACCTGGGTGGCAACTTTCAGGGATCTATGTACATTGTCACCGAGATCTCTCTGCTCATCCACACTGCCAAGAATCTTACCATTAACCCAGTACTCTGTCTTCCTGTTATTCCTTCCAAAATGAATCACCTCACACTTTCCTGCATTAAACTCCATTTGCCACCTCTCAGCCCAGTGCTGCAGCTTATCTATGTCCCTCTGTAACTTGTACCATCCTTCCGCACTGTCCACAACTCCACCGACTTCAGTGTTATCTGCAAATTTACTCACCCATCCTTCTACGCCCTCCAACTGGTCATTTATAAAAATGACAAACAGCAGTGGCCCCAAAATAGATCCTTGTGGTATACCACTAGTAACTGGACTCCAGTCTGAACATTTCCCATCAACCACCACCCTTTGTCTTCTTCCAGCTAGCCAATTTCTGATCCAAACTGCTAAATCACCCTCAATCCCATGCCTCCGTATTTTCTGCAGTAGCCTACTATGGGGAACCTTATCAAACGCTTTACAGAAATCCATATACACCACATTAACTGCTTTACCCTCATCCACCTGTTTGGTCACCTTCTCAAAGAACTCAATAAGGTTTATGAGGCACGACCTACCCTTCACAAAACCGTGTTGACTATCTCTAATCAAATTATTCCTTTCCAGATGATTATACACCCTATCTCTTATAAACCTTTCCAAGATTTTGTCCTCAACCGAAGTAAGGCTCACTGGTCTATGGTTACCGGGGTTGTCTCTACTCCCCTTCTTGAACATTTGCTATCCTCCAGTCTGGCACTATTCCTGTAGACAAAGATGCCTTAAAGGGGACTTATCTATTTTCACACTTGTTCCCACCTTTGGGGGAAGGGGATATGGGTGAAGGGGGGATATGGGGGAAGGGGGATATGGCGGCAGGGGGATATGGGGAAGGGGATATGGGGAGGGGGGGATATGGGGGAAGGGGGATATGGGCGAAGGGTGAAATGGGGAAAGGGGGATATGGAGGAAGGGGGGATATGGGGAAGGGGGGATATGGGGGAAGGGGGATATGGGGAAGGGGAATATGGGAGAAGAGGGTTTATGGGGAAAGAGATATGGGGAAGGGGATATGGAGGAAGGGGTAAATGGGGGAAGGGGGATATGGCAGAAGAGGGAAGAGGGAAGGGGGGCAGGCAGTGGGGGTTCTCACTTGGCGCTGCGCGGCAGGCGGACATTTTGCTGGGTGCCCAGTGGGGCTTCTTTTGTGCAGTGGCACCGCGCGGCATCACTGATGGTGCGTGCGTTCGTGACGTGTGACACCATCGCGAATGGCGTCACGCCGCTACTAGCCCATTCCGGGCCGGAGAATTCGCGACATTTTTGGTGCCGGGTTCGGGCCATCGCGCCGATTCACGGAGAATCCCGCTCATGATTCTTTACTGCCCTTATCTTGTTGGCCTGTACATGACTCCTAACCCACACCAAAGTTACCGATTCTTAACTGCTCTCTGAAGTGGCCTGGCAAACTATTCCTTTTAAAGGGAAAACTATTGGAATGGATAATAAACAATGATCCTTCCAGCCATGCCCCATCCTGAGGATGAATAAAAAATCTTCTGGTTGTTTCTGATGCAGCACCATAAACCTGTACAGTAATAATAATCTTTATTAGTGTCACAAATCGGCTTACATTAATGCTACAATGAAGTTACTGTGAAAATCCCCTAGTCACTACTCTCCGGTGTTCGGGTACACAGAGGGAGAATTCAGCATGTCCAAATTACCTAACAGCATGTCTTTCAGGACTTGTTTGAGGAAATCAGAGCACCCGGAGGAAACCAAGCAGACATAAGAACATAAGAACTAGGAGCAGGAGTAGGCCATCTGGCTCCTCGAGCCTGCTCCACCATTCAATGAGATCATGGCTGATCTTTTGCGGTCTCAGCTCCACTTTCCGGCCTGAATACCATAACCCTTAATCCCTTTATTCTTCAAAAAACTATCTATCTTTATCTTAAAAACATTTAATGAAGGAGCCTCTACTGCTTCACTGGGCAAGGAATTCCATAGATTCACAACCCTTTGGGTGAAGAAGTTCCTCCTAAACTCAGTCCTAAATCTACTTCCCCTTATTTTCAGGCTATGCTCCCTAGTTCTGCTTTCACCCGCCAGTGGAAACAACCTGCCCGCATCTATCCTATCTATTCCCTTCATAATCTTATATGTTTCTATAAGATCCCCCCTCATCAGACACGGGGAGAACGTGCAGACTCCGCACAGGCAATGACCCAAGCGGGAATCGAACCTGGGACGCTGGCGCTGTGGAGCAACTGTGCTAACCACTGTGCTAAAGACCTAGAAGCAGCTAATAATGGTTTAATGTTTCCTTTTTAAACTTTAGACATTTTGATGCAACATATTATCAAAATACTTATTCTCCCTTCTCCTGCTGTACATACTTTGAATATAATCGGAGGGTTGGCCAACTATATTCTAGTAAGAAATCGGATATTTGCTCCTGTAAGGACCCTTCCTGTTGATTCCCTTATTTCCTATTTCTTTTACTTTGTCATCATCATTTTGATCCATGGATATTTAATGGACATTTACCTTTAAGTCGGGCAGAGGTAGTGAGGAACTCCAAAGTTGCAAAATAGTACGCCGTGCTATTGGAGATTTAGCTTTTGAACAGCAGAGCTCAGACTTTCTGGCACCCGAGAGATCAGAGGGATTTGGTTCAATTAGTTGGCTGGTGGCCAATTAATTGTCTAAAGGCCGTATTTTGCGCAGTGCCAGGCGGTGATTGGGTCCTACCCGTGTGGGATAGTTTTCAGGGGACTCAGGAATGGGTCCTGGATACAGAGAGAAGAAGCTGTGAGCGGCTGTCTTTCTCTCTCTCTTTTTCTCCAGAAATGCTGTTATCTAAACTTGCAGAGAAGTTTTGAGACCTTGATGAACCTACCGTGAAAACCATTACAGCCTGGAAGCAAAAGCCTCCAACTGAAGGCTTAGACTGAAGAAAACCATCCTGGAAGACATCCATCTGAAAGGCGACTTTATCCTTTTTATTTTTTTATTCACACCCCTCTTACCCCTCTGTGTTTGTCTGTCTTGTGTGTGTGTAAAGGGTGGGATGAGTTAAAGAGGGGCGATTAGATAATATTTAACCAGTTGTATTTGCTGCATTTTGAATTATAGTTATTGTTATTAATAAAACTTAATTGTGTTTACATTTACAGACCTGATGACTGTAGTTATTGGGCAGCCAAAGACAGAGATTTGGGTATTTTCTAAGAATTAATTGTTAATTTCAATTGTGTTGCAACTCCGGGTCAAATGGGGCTGGAATTGACCGTGCACTAGCCCAGGGTGTCGTAGCATTCCTTAAGACCGAATCTGAATGTAAACCACACAAAATTTTAGCAATTTTTTTTTTGCTTTTAAAAAAACTTTCCAATTAAGGTGAATTTAATGTGGCCAATCCACCTACCCTGCACATCTTTGGGTTGTGGGGATGAGACCCACGCAGACACGGGGAGAATGTGCAAACTCCACGGACAGTGACCTGGGGCCGGGATCGAACATGATTCCTCGGCACTGTGAGGCAGCAGTGCTTACCACTGCACCACTGTTCCGCCCTAAATCTTAACAATGTTAGCAGACGGCGGCACAGTGGTTAGCACTGCTGCCTATGGCGCTGAGGACCCAGGTTCGAATCCCAAGCCTTGGGTCACTGTCCATGTGGAGTTTGCTTGTTCTCCCTGTGTTTGCGTGTTTCACCCCCACAATCCAAAGATGTGCAGGGTAGGTGGATTGGCCACGCTAAATCGCCCCTTAATTGGAAAAAAAATTGGGGACTCTAAATTTATAAAAAAACAATGTTAGCTGACAATGGGATGTTGCGCTGTGATAACCACAAGATTCCACCCCCGCCTTTCACACATAGCAGCCTGTGTTTTTAGTGTGTGGCAATACCAGAAATTACACTTTAATTTCTATAATGCACTTGAAACATTTCTGCCAAGGATCCCATGGAATGCTAATGATGAGATAAAGACACCTTGCAACCACAGTCCCAATTTACTTCATAGTTCACATAAGTCCTTAATTCCTGCAGCTTACAAGACCTTTGCAGGCAAAAGATAAAGTGGTAATTGGTATAGATCTTGTCCAATTTCTGAGTCCAAAGTGGGCACCATAAGGGTGAATGGTGCAGTGCACTATCCAGGGTCACCTGAAGGGCACCTGATGATTTGGGCACTCACTAAGTGACCTGAGCAAAAATGCAGGCATCCTTCAAATATATTAATAGAGGCCAATCCAGATCCATTTGAGAAATTGGTGTCTATGCATGCCTGAAACACTTCTAAACCTTGCTCACCTAATCAGGAACCGTCAAGAAGCAGCCTTCACAAAGGCTATTTGAAAGGGTCTTTATCTTAAGGGTCCGAATACTTAGGCATTATGTGCAAACTCACTGATGACCAGGCCAGTGCATTCAGAACAATGTTGATCTCACAGTTGGTGTCTTCATCTGTGCCCTCTACAAGACTTGGTTGCATGCACTCTCACCGTCAAGCTGATTCCTGGGCCTCCTTACTCCCTGCCCATGATTCTGTGCACTGGTACTGGGAGCATCTGACATAGTAACAGGCCAAAGGGCCTGTTCCTGCGCTTTACTTTTCTTTGTTCTTTAAGATTTTAGTTTAGACGGGCAGCATGGTTGGCGCAGGCTTGGAGGGCCTTTGTTTTGTTCTAGTACCCTAACCATCCCTCTGAATGAAATGTGGTGTCAGTCTCCAAACTATAGTCTACGGCTGGGTTTTTCCAGTTCCACCCATGGCGGGAGGCTAGGAAAAAGTGGTGGGGTAGCTCTGTTAATCGAGGGTGTCAGTAGTACAGTAGTGAGAGATTACCTCAGTTCAAAAGAACAAGATGTGAAATCAGTTTGGGTAGAAAGAAGAAATAGGAAAGGTAAGTAGTCAATTGTGGGAGTAGTCTTCAAGTCCTTTAAAAGTAGTTACGCTGTGGGACAGATTATAAAGGATGTTCTTGATCTGTAATGTGCAATGAGACATGGTAAATCAATAACCTCATGGTAAAAGGTACCTGTACGCAACAGAGATCATAATGTGATAAAATTTCATGTTTAGTTTGAAGGGGAGATATCTGGGTCTAAGACTAGTGTTTTAAATCTGAATAAAGGTAACTATAAGGGTATAAAGGTAGAGCTGGCTAAAATGGACTTGGAAACTAGGTTAAAAGGTAAGGCAGTAGGGGTATAATGGCAGAGTTTTAAAGAGATGCTCAAGGGGCTGGTTTAGCACAGGGCTAAATCGCTGGCTTTTAAAGCAGACCAAGGCAGGCCAGCAGCACGGTTCAATTTCCATACCAGCCTCCCCGAACAGCGACTAGGGGCTTTTCATAGTAATTTCATTTGAAGCCTACTTGTGACAATAAGCGATTTTCATTTTCATTTCATTTCAATAAATCTCAGAAATATTTCTTCCAGTGAGAAAGAAAGGCTCTTTGAGAAGGATGCATCATCTATGGTTACATTTTAAAAAAAATTTAGAGTACCCAATTCATTTTTTCTAATTAAGGGGCAATTTAGCTTGGCCAATCCACCTAGCCCGCATATTTTTGGGTTGTGGGGGCGAAACCCACGCAAACACAGGGAGAATGTGCAAACTCCAGACGGACAGTGACCCAGAGCCGGGATCGAACCTGGGACCTCGGCGCCGTGAAGCCACAGTGCTAGCCCACTGCGCCACCGTGCTGCCCTCATCTATGGTTAAATAAAGATTGTGTCAAATTGAAAGAAATACTGTACAAATCTGCAAAGTGTAGTGGTTGGTCAGAAGATTGGTCAGATTCTCAGAATCTGCAAAGTATGACTAAAAGAAATAATAGAGGGAAAAGTAGGATTTGAGAGAAAGTTAGATAGTAATATAAAACAGATAGTAAGAGTTTCTACAAGCATTTAAATAAGAAACAGTAGGAAGTCTTACAACACCAGGTTAAAGTCCAAC
The DNA here is from genome assembly GCF_047496885.1 of Scyliorhinus torazame. Classification (NCBI taxonomy): domain Eukaryota; kingdom Metazoa; phylum Chordata; class Chondrichthyes; order Carcharhiniformes; family Scyliorhinidae; genus Scyliorhinus; species Scyliorhinus torazame. The sequence continues at coordinate 379,285,218 of NC_092707.1, read as the reverse complement.
AGGTCTGTTTCAAACACTAGCTTTCGAAGCACTGCTCCTTCCTCGGGTGAATGAAGAGGTATGTTCCAGAAACATATATACAGACAAAGTCAAAGATGCAAGGCAATGCTTAGAATGCGAGCATTTGCAGTTAATTAAGTCTTTACAGATCCAGAGAGAGGGGTAACCCCAGGTTAAAGAGGTGTGAATTGTCTCAAGCCAGGACAGTTGGTAGGATTTCGCAAGCCCAGGCCAGATGGTGGGGGGTGAATGTAATGCGACATGAATCCCAGGTCCCGGTTGAGGCCGCACTCATGTGTGCGGAACTTGGCTATAAGTTTCTGCTCGGCGATTCTGCGTTGCCGCGCGTCCTGAAGGTCGCCTTGGAGAACGCTTACCCGGAGATCAGAGGCTGAATGCCCTTGACCGCTGAAGTGTTCCCCGACTGGAAGGGAACATTCCTGCCTGGTGATTGTTACACGATGTTCGTTCATTCGTTGTCGCAGCGTCTGCATGGTCTCGCCAATGTACCACGCTTCGGGACATCCTTTCCTGCAGCGTATGAGGTAGACAACGTTGGCCGAGTCAGGACGCGCGACAACGCAGAATCGCCGAGCAGAAACTTATAGCCAAGTTCCGCACACATGAGTACGGCCTCAACTGGGACCTTGGATTCATGTCTCATTACATTCACCCCCCACCATCTGGCCTGGGCTTGCGAAATCCTACCAACTGTCCCGGCTTGAGACAATTCACACCTCTTTAACCTGGGGTTACCCCTATCTCTGGATATGTAAAGACTTAATTAACTGCAAAAGCTCGCATTCTAAGCATTGTCGTGCATCTTTGAATTTGTCTATATCTATGTTTCTGGAACATACCTCTTCATTCACCTGAGGAAGGAGCAGTGCTCCGAAAGCTAGTGTTTGAAACAAACCTGTTGGACTTTAACCTGGTGTTGTAAAACTTCTTACTGTGCTCACCCCAGTCCAACGCGTTGCCCCAAGAAAGTGGAGTTGACACACGATCAGATCAGCCATGATCTAATCAAATGTTAGAGCAAGTTCAAATGGCCAACTCCTGCTGCTAAGTCTTATTTTGCTATAGAAGCAAGGGATAAGACCTAGCATTTAGTAGCATGCTTTAGCAGAGACAGATGGCTCTATACTGAAATGATCCCATTCTCCCCAGGTGCTATATCTAGCCGCCTCTTGAATATATTCAATGTTTTAGCAGAGACAGATGGATCTATACTGAAAGCAGCAGCAATTTGTCATGCATAACTTGTGTGGGTGAGATTTAAGCAAAAAGAGAGCCAAAAAAAGATGGTGGAAAACCATGAGAGTATCGTCCTCTCTTCTCACCAAATGTACTCCCTGTCCACAATGTCCATCATCTATCCTTCCAACGAAACAACATATCTATGGGGCAGTACGGTGGCGCAGTGGGTTAGCCCTGATGCTTCACGGAGCCAAGGTCCCAGGTTCGATCCCGGCTCTGGGTCACTGTCCATGTGGAGTTTGCACATTCTCCCCTTGTTTGCATGGGTTTCACCCCCACAACCCAAATAGGTGCAGGCTAGGTGGATTGGCCACGCTAAACTGTCCCTTAATTGGAAAAAGAAATGAATTGGGTACTTCTAAATTAAAAAAAAACATATCTATGAATGGTATGCCTCTGTTGTCTATTCCCTCTTATTGTGTGCAAGATCGTCCTGCCGAAAACGGAGTGCATCAATGTTATCTCCCTTTTAAGACAGAGGGGAGAAGAGATTTTCTTTCTCTCAGTGGCTAGTCAGTCTGTGGCATTTTCTTCCCCAGGAGACAATGGAGGCTTGGCCATTGCATTTATTCAAGGATAGGTTAGATAGGGAGTCAAGGGTTTTGGGTGGGGGGGGGGGGGGTGGGGGGGAGGTGGCAGGCACAAAGGTGAAGTTGTGACCCCCCCAACCAAATCATCCATGATCTTATCAAATAGCAGAGCAGATTCAAGGGGCTGAATGGCCTACTCTTGCTCCTAATTCCTCTGCCCCTTGTTCCTAGTCGAGGCATACTGGGATATCAGGGAAGAATAGTGTGTGAAATATGGCAGAGGTGTGAAGTAATAGTGGTTGTGGAGAGTAGCAGATGCAGAGTGCTGCAGTAGGAGCAGAGGGAGGTGGGGTGAAGTATGTGCAGCTCTGGAAGAGTGCCTGGAGGTGTTGGGAGTGGGGAAGGTTAGAGGTATGAATACTGGGGCTAGAGGCCATGTAGTGCTAAGGGGATAAGTAAAGAGAGATATGAATTAGGAGGCTTCCCTTAGCTAGTCTTGTGAGGTTATTTAACTTTTTCTTGTACTGTAGCGATGATTCTGCTGCTCCCCTCTGTCACTCTGCCCCATTGCAACTTGCCTGCATGTCTTTCTTTTTTTTTCTTTCTCTCTTTTTAAAAATAAATATTTTTATTATAGTTATCATTTTATAATACACAAAATAAACAAATCCATACAAACAAATACCATTTACAACCCCTAAGCCTTGGAAAAATAAAAACAACCCACAAGCTCCCCTTCCCCCCTTCCACTGACTGACCAATTCCGAAAGATAGAAGACAAAGGTCACCACCTCTGGTAGGCCCAGCCCCCCTCCCCAGGGCCCCCCTTCTTCCCTCCATAAACCTGAAATGAACTTACCAGAAAATGACTCTCTCCACACCCCACCCCCCCACCCCACCCCGACCGCCACCACCGCACCTCACTCCTGTTCACTAGCTAAAACTTCACAGCTAGGAACGGTAACCCCCCCACCCAGGGTGTATGCTCAAAGATTAAAGAAAAACAATGCTCCCCAGTCCCTCCCAGTTGCAGAAGAGTAACCAAAACTCAACTTAAACTCCCCTGCGGGCCATATATTTCCCACACTGTTACCCTGACCACCACCCCCGACAACCGTAGCCCCCTCAATCCCACACATACAACAGATACAAACTACAACACATCTCAAACTAACCCATCCCAACCGTCGCTTGGTTGTCTTTCTGCTGCTTGATAGGAAGAATGCATATTTCCTCCTACTGATCAATGAATACCGCACTTTGAATATTTGGCAATGTGAAATGAAATGATTCTCTAATTGTTAGATTCAATCAGTTGGTTGCACTCTTGCCACTGAGTCAGAGTTTGTGGGCTTACATTCCAGTCTAGGATTTCAACACAATCTAAATCACACTTGCAGGGGGATAGAGTGGAGGAATGGGACTGACTGGATTGCTCTACAAAGAGCTGATATGGACTCATTGGGCGCGATTCTCCGAACGCGTTGCGCTCAAGCGAGAGCACAAGGCAGCTGGTGAATACCGGGAGAGGCTTCCAGTGAGCCTCCCGACAGGCTCCGCACAGCGCGGGATTCACCAGAGTCCCGCAAGATGTCGGAGTTGGAACTCCACCCCAAAGGGGCCGGAGCGAATGACGCTCGTGGAAGTAGGTCGTAAACCTACTTGCAACCTGTTTGAGATCCACCGCCCTCCTTCGATTCTCTTGAACCAGGCTGAATTGCACCCGGGGAGGGGGTCTCCCGGGCCTTCGGAGACTTCTGGGTGGTCAGGGTAAGTGTATGGTGGCCCCCTGACCCTCCCACTGGAATGTGGGCACCATGGCACTGCTACCCTGGCACTGCCAAGGTGCCCAGATGGCATTGCCAAGCTGGCAGGAGCACTGTCTGGATGCCACGGTGGCGGTGCAAGGGTGCCCAAGTGCCAGGGTGTCACTGCCAAGGGCCAGGGGGACCATACCCATGAAACAAGTGTGGAGGGGGAGTTTGAAGGGGGTAAGTAGAGGCCTCCAGGAGCCTGGGGGTTAATGGGGGGGGGGGTCCTGGAAGGGAGGGGGTGCTGCATGGGGGCCTGATGAGGAGGGATCCCCAGGGACCCCATTACGGGGTATCCTTACTTGGGGGGGGTAGTGTCCATGTGTGGGGGGAGCGATATTGCCCATGGGTGGACCCACAAGCGCACTTGGAGATCAGGGCACCCTTTCAAAATGGCGCCCGATCTCGGAGTTCAGCTCCCCAGTGCTAAACAAAATTCGAAGCGTGGGCTAAACTGGTGAGAAACTCCCCAGGGCCCAAAAACGTGACTAAGTGTCACTGAATAGCGGTGGGGAACTCGCAGGAAACTTCTTGAAAAACCTGCCACAAATTAACTTTGAAATTACTTTGAAGAATCGCGCCCGATATGTTTACTGCTGACAAATTGAACTTCTGGACATGTTTGTTCAACCAATGATCTGGCTTTAGGTGGGCATTAACGCTTCCACAACACTTTTGTCCGCATCCTGACAGCAGATGCATAAAAAAAAGATTAGGACAAACCAAAAACCTTTGCTGCCCAGTTCAAATTGGTGCACTTTCTAGCTAGGAACATTCACGTGAGAACCCACCTTCACTTCCTATGCTGAGATCAACTAGTCAGAGACTAGTTCCTCTTCCTGGTCTGAAAGCCTGAAGCCCGAGGGGAGAGGTGTACTTTCAGTACCAGGGCCGCACTGGAAATGAACTGCACAAAGAGACTATTGGCGATGTCCTCATGCAGTACCTTGGAGTAATCTGTCCTAGCAACTTGTTTTAGGGCAGCACAGTAGCATTGTGGATAGTAAAATTGCTTCACAGCTCCAGGGTCTCAGGTTCGATTCCGGCTTGGGTCACTGTCAGTGCGGAGTCTACACATCCTCCCCGTGTGTGCGTGGGTTCCCTCCGGGTGCTCCGGTTTCCTCCCACAGTCCAAAGATGTGCAGGTTAGGTGGATTGGCCATGATAAATTGCCTTTAGTGTCCAAAATTGCCCTTTGTGTTGGGTGGGGTTACTGGGTTATGAGGTTATGGGGATAGGGTGGAGGTGTTGACCTTGGGTAGGGTGCTCTTTCCAAGAGCCGGTGCAGACTTGATGGGCCGAATGGCCTCCTTCTGCACTGTAAATTCTGTGATAATCTATGTTTGCCGACCCATTCAACTTAACTTCAGATTTAAATTGGGAGGCCATCGCCACCGAGGGTAGCAGCTTGGTTGGGTGACCTGTACGACTTCCTGCGGTTGGAGAAGATAAAGTGTGAGTCTAGGGACTCTGCAGGGAGGTTTAAGAAAAGGTGGAGGATGTTTGTGACTATGTTTGAGGAGCTGTTCGTCACAGGAGGGCAGGGGGAGGATGAAAAAGGGAAACACTTTGTATAGTTGATTGCTGGGAAGTATGTTTCCCAGGGTGTTTATTTGTTGTAACCTGTTTTGATACATGTTTGTAATAAAATACATAGATTTGAATCGAGAGGCAAACCCAAATTGGGACAGACTGAAACCTTTCTACTTGGGACATTTGCATGTGGAGACCATCAGTATATGACCAAGATTTCACCTGCCTTGTCTTTAACTTGTTTGGACATGAAGGAAGTGGACTATCGAATGCTTTGCAGCTTGGCAAACGATAGACTGATCCAATAGCAAGGGGTGTGTATTAACTATGCAACAATAAAGCAAGAAATAATCCCTCAAGTGAATCATGAGAATTGACTTTGTTGATGTTTACAAAAAGCATTGCAAGCTGTACAAATATTTGATGCACCACCGCCTGTTGAGAAAATTGCCTTCTTTTCAAGTTGATTTAAATTGACTAGTTTAACTATATGCCACTACAATTCCGTATTTTAAATTTTGTATTATAATTTATAGTTTTAAAGTCTGAAAGACTGAATACTGTGTCACTCTGAACATTTACCCACAGCACTATCCGAGGTGGGGTAAAGCAGGGGGTGTGAAGGAAAGACCTTCACTTTCTCCAATTTGCTCCTCTTCCATTCGCTCCTGAAGACAAGGGGCACGATTCTCCGCTCCCGCGCCGGTTTGGAGAATCGCATGGCGCGCATTTTTCCCCGCGATGCCGGTCCGATGCCCTCCCGCGATGCACCCAAGCGGCGGGAACGGCCCCGTCGAGTTCTGTGCGGCGCAGGCCGGAGAATCGCCCGGGACACCCAAAATGGCGATTCTCCGCTACACCCGCTATTCTCCGGCCCGGATGGGCCGAGCGGCCTGCCCAAAGCGACGGCTTCCCGCCGGCACCACCCACACCTGGTCGCTGCCGGCGGGAACAGCGTGGGAACGCTGGGGGGGGCGGCCTGTGGGCGGGCGAGGGGGCTTCTTTCACCGGGGTTGCACTCAAAAGGGGTCTGGCCTGTGATCGGTGACCCCCCGATCGACGGGCCGGCCTCTCTGAAGTAGGACCTCCTTTCCTCCGCTGCCCCGCAAGATCCATCCGACAACTTCTTGTGGGGCGGCCTCGGGGAGGACGGCAACCACGCGTGCGCAGGTTGGCACCGGCCAACTCGCGCATGCGCGGGTGATGCCAGTTAGGCAGCGGATGACGCGGCGCCGCTTTTATGCGGCGCCAATGCCCGGCGCGCGCTGACGACGCTGCTTTAGCGTCATGCCCCCCCCCCGAGTTTCTCGCGGCCCCAATCCTAGCTCATTTTCGGGCCCTGAATCGGTCGAGACCGGGGCCGTTTCGCGCCGTCGTGAACCTCGACGCCGTTCACGACGGCGTGAGCACTTAGTTGCGGGAGCGGAGAATCGCGCCCAAGAAGTCCTTTGCTGGATCTGGGTCCACCATCCCCGCTATTGCTCCCACCCCAAGTGGCCATAGCTTGCAGCGCGGTGGGGACCGCTGATCATGGCTAATTTTCCCGCTCTGTTGATTTCGAAAATGTTTGGGGTTGCTCAGAGATGATTTGTAAACCACCGAGAGAGAACATAAAAAATATATCTACGGATGGACGGCTTTTGCCAGATGATTTGTGAAGAACGCTCTCAATGGCGCCCAATGAGTCCTCAGAGGTTTTTCACTGGCGAAGCGGAAGTTTGAGAGTGCAGGGCGGGGAGAGCCCAAATCCGCTGGTGTGTTTTCAGAAGCTGCATACCTGATTGAGTCAGTGTGTGTGTGTGTCCAGGCCCCTCCCTGAGGGGATTTCGAAAACACACCCAACCCACTGCATTTTCTGATAAACCTGTCCGATGACTTTCGGAGACAGCACAGGCAGGGAGGACGCAGAGAGCGTCATTGCTCCAGTGCACCTGTAGCACAGAGACACCTACTGTGCTCCTGGAGAGAGCTTCTGACTGCAGGTAGGACACTCATTTGTGCGGGCTGGGATATTGTGCTACTTTTGATGTCACATCAGTTGGTAACTCTTGAGGGAAAGTTATGATATAATTTTTTTGTACAGCATTTTCGTTTTCAATCTCATTTGCGCGGGTGCAGTCCTGCATGGCTTCAGAGCCTGTCTGTCGGGCTGTTGAGTATCTTGTGGTGAGGGGGGTATGTGAAAGCTCATCCGTGACCTGTGTGCGTTTCTGTGTCTGAAAAGAAAATCAGTTATAAGCCAGTCACTTGGACAGAAATTCAAAGAAGATGCTGGAAATCATAGCTGACATTTTCACCCCTCCAGCCAACAACACTAAATATCAAAACTTGTAAGTTTCGCGAGAGAGAGAAAAATTCTTCATCTCATACTGACCTGGTGTGTAAATTTGTAATCAGTTTGTACTGTGATAAAGAAAAAAAAGTATTGTAATACTGACAGGTGCAAAGATTTTTTGCTGTAGAATGTTATTGAGGGAAGATATTTTAAAGTTGAGTAACCATAGTTTGGAGAATAAAATATAACCGTGTAAAGAATTTATTTTTAAATTAAAGTACCCAATTCTTTTATTTCCCAATTAAGGGTCAATTTAGTGTGGTCAATCCAGAAAAATACTTTTCACTGTACTTTGGTACATGTGACACAATCAAAAATCAGTCCACTTACCCCGCACATCTTTGGGTTGTGGGGGTGAGACCCACGCAGGCATGGGGAGAATGTGCAAATTCCATAAGGGCAGTGATCCAGGGCTGTTCGGTAATTTGGACATTCTGAATTCTCCCTCAGTGTACCCGAACATGCGCCAGAATGTGACGACTAGGGGCTTTTCACAGTAACTTCATTGCAGTGTTAATGTAAGCCTACTTGTGACAATAAAATTATTATTAGTACAGATTCCAGCACTTTCCCAATGATTGATGTTAGGCTAACTGACCTGGAGTTCTGTTTTCTCTCTCCTTTCTTTCTTGAATGGTGGCATTACATTTTCTAACTTCTGATCTGCTAGGACCATTCCAGAATCTAGGAAATTTTGGAAAATCAGAAATGTTTAAAATATAAGTACTACAAATAGGTCCGTCGCAGTATGTGACTAAATTGTGCTTTTTTTTAAAAAAAGCTCTCTTTTCTCCTCTGTATTTTCGTCAAATTGCTTGCCCTCTTTCCCCTGCTGGATGATAACAATGTTGGTGCTATTGTAAATGGATTCCTCATGCCTCTACTTTCAGCAAAATCCTAGAAGAATCCCTACAGAACATGTTTACATCTTGCTTGCACTTCAGAAATAGTGGCAATCTTTTTATTATGTCGCATAGTGACCAGAGGAGGTTTGCTGCCCCCTACAGAGTGATTCCTTGCTGAGGTAGAGTCACCTTCTTGTTGGCCCAAGTGCCCATCATTTTCATGCGTGAACAAGAATTGGCAGCGAATCTGACCCAGAAGAATATCACAGCTGAACTTGATCCCTCCCTCACAATCTCTCGTCATTTATTCTGAAAGTTCAAACTCTGTCTGTTGATTGATGCAAAAGGGTCCAGAGGGGCACTTTTTTCACACACAGGGTGGTGAGTGTCTGGAACGAGCTGCCAGAGGCCATAGTAGAGGCGGGTACAATTTTGTCTTTTAAAAAGCATTTAGATAGTTATAGAGGGATATGGGCCAAATGCTGACAATTGGGACTAGCTTAGTGGTGAAAACTAGGCGGCATGGATAAGTTGGGCCGAAGGGCCTGCTTCCATGCTGTAAACCTCTGTCTCGAAGGGACACCCACATGCATTGGGGGAAGGGGATGCAGGTAGCATTCACTAGATAGCAACCGAAAGCAGGAACCCTAGCAAATCTTTGCTCCCTCTCCTAACACACTCCTATTTGATATAAAGGTAGCATCTCAAATGCTGAACTTACAATCTGCTGTAGCAAGCAAACCTGAGATTGAACCTGGAACTTCCTATGTGGGAGTCCATTATAGTCAACTGCGATGCAGTTGGTGACACCTTTTATAATAATAATGAGCGCTTATTGTCACAAGTAGGCTTCAATGAAGTTACTGTGAAAAGCCCCTAGTTGCCACATTCCACATGTTCGGGGAGGCTGGTACGGGGATTGAACCCGCGCTGCTGGTATTGTTCTGCATTACAAGCCAGCTGTTGAGCCCACTGTGCTAAACCTTATCTCTGAGCCAGAAGGTTGTGGGTTCCAGCTGCAATCCTGAACTCCAATAGGAGACTTATTCAAACAGAATTGCATGTTGGAGGGAGAAGTACTGAGTAGGACCTAAAGAAACTCACCTACGGCAAGCAAAGGGACAAGTTTTAAAACTGGAGGTGAGTGAGTAGGTATTATAGAAAATTGCATAACTTTATTTCGGGGAATTTGCAGCAATTTCTCCCAGATAATAAGGTGGTATCATGACTGGTACAGGCCTAGAGGGCCAAAGGGCCTGTTCCTGTGCTGTATTGTTCTTTATTCTTTGTAATGGGGCAAGATTCATTGTGAGGGGCAGCAAGGTGGCACAGTGATTAGCACTGCTGCCTCACGCGCTGAGGTCCCAGGTTCGATCCCGGCTCTGGGTCACTGTCCGTGTGGAGTTTGCACATTCTCCCCTTGTATGCGTAGGTTTCACCCCCACAACCCACGACCCAATGCAGGGTAGGTGGATTGGCCACACTAAATTGCCCCTTAATTGGAAAAAATGAATTGGTTACTCTAAATTAAAAAAAAAAAGATTTGTTGTGAGACAGATATGCGAGTTCTGCATGAGGAATGAGTCTGATAAATAAATAGATTTCTCTCTTGCTTGGGGGACAGAACCATATATTTCTATCAGGCATTTTGCAGTCTCCAGCCTTAATTTTCACTTGAATAATTACCTAAGACCTTCACTATAGCTTATTTTCACAGGGAGTGCTACTAATGTTCAGATGGATGGAGGCAAGGTCCTGGTTGGTACTTGGCGTAGGAGCCCTCTGGCAGAGCACTGTCCTAACATTAGGATATATAGTCAGAACAGTGGAATATTAATCTACAGAAAATGTGCTAGATTTCACATTGTGAATGGGGGAATACAATAGAAGTGGTGTACATGGACTTTCAGAAAACCTTTGACAAGACACTACACAGATGACTGTTGGAGAAGCTTTAAGAATTAAGGTCAGGATAGAAAACTGAATTAAAACTGGTTAGTAAAGAGAAAACAAAGAGTAGCAGTAAATGCCAATTTTTTAGTGTTTCAGAAGTGCACAGCAGTGTCAAATGATGTCTAGTGCTTAAATTAGAGCTATTGGAAATAATTCGGAGGACCATAAGTTGGAGGATGGTATGAAATGAAAATCGCTTATTGTCACAAGTAGGCTTCAAATGAAGTTACTGTGAAAAGTCCCTAGTCGCCACATTCCGGCGCCTGTTCGGGGAGGCTGTTGCGGTATTGATGATATAGTGGGTTAAAAGTAACAGATGGGCTTCAATGCCAGTAAATATGATCCATTCAGGTAAAAAAAACTCAATAACTATACTTTGAGTAAGAGAAACCCTAGATAATGAGCAGATGTATTTGGAGGCCTCAGATTCCTAAGACATTAAAAGCAACAGAACAGGTGGACAAGGCTATAAACCAGCAAATGGAATACCAAGTATTAATGGCAAGAGATCGTAGAATCATAGAGTCCCAACAGTGCAGAAGGGGGTGATTTGGCCCATCGAGTCTGCACCGACCCTCTGAAAGAACACCCGACCTAGGGCCAATCCCCACCCTATTCCTGTAACCCCACCTTTGGACACTAAGAGGCAATTTAGCATGGCTAATCCACCTAACCTGCACATCTTTGGACTGTAGGAGGGAACCGGAGCACCCGGAGGAAACCCACACAGACACAGGGAGAAAGTGCAAATTCCACACACAGAGTCACAAATTGAAACCTGGCACTGAGGCAGCAGTGCTAACCATTGTGTCACCGTGCCACCCCGATGTAGGACCTAGAGGTTGTAATGGTAAATCTATTTCAACCTGTAAGCATGTCACAGTTGAAGTGTGTAGTTTTGGACTGTACACTGCAGGAAGGATGTTCTTGTAATAGATTTACTAGAATGCTACCTTAAACAAAAGTATATATAACCTCCAAGAGTGAACCGATGATTGAATGAGTTATTTCCACTAGAAACAAACTGGTTTAAAGGGTGATTAAATAGAGATGTTCACCATTAAAGGGTGGAACACTAGATATATGGAGAATATTCCCAGTGATTGAAGGATCTGGAATGAATGGGAGAAAAATCTTCACCCCTTCCCTCCTAAACTCACTATAGATCGGGTGCAGGAATTCCTGCGGCTGATCTTCATGTCGTCTTCACACAGTCTCCCGGGAATAGCTGGCATTCTCAGTACGCTGGTTACATCCTGATGATACACAAGGTCAAATTTTGCTTGGTCCTCGCACATCATTTTTAGTGGACTGGTTTGCTGTTCTGTTGCACGTGATGTTGGCCACAAAGCCAACTCTAGGCACGAATATTAAATGGGATGATTGAGGCAAACCTAGAATATTACTTCCAAGTGAGTCAGGTAGGTAGAGCGAGAAGAAAATGCCTGAAAAATAAATGTTAAAAGAAACTGCTATTAAAGGAAAAAAGTATGCACATCAGTGGATATTTGAAATAACCTGCCAATTGAGGAACCAGAGTCAAAAATGTAAGTGGTCCAAAGTGCAGTTGGGTGGGAGGCTGGGTAAATTGTATTACTAGAGGAAAAAGCTTGATTTGTTGAATGTACTTTTCTTAGTCATTGTTTATCTTCTCATTTAACATAGTAATACAAATGCTTAAAGGGGCCAGATAATTTAAAAGGGACAAGATTGGGGCAGCACAGTTGCGCAGTGGGTTAGCACTGTAGCCTCATGGTGCCGAGGTCCCAGGTTCGATCCCGGCTCTGGGTCACTGTCCGTGTGGAGTTGGCACATTCTCCCCGTGTTTGCGTGGGTTTCGCCCCCACAACCCAAAAGATGTGCAGAGTAGGTGGATTGGTCAGGCTAAATTGTCCCTTAATTTGAAAAATGAATTGGGCACGCTAAATTTAAAAAAAAAAAAAATGGACAAGATTGTGTTTATAGATGGTCCATGTATGAACAGCTGCAGTTAATTTGTCAATTACACGGAGAGTAACAATAACTAAGTCACAGGCGAAAGCCATTCCTGTGTTGGTGAAATATTGGTGTGGAGATGCCGCCGTTGGACTGGGGTGGGCATAGTCAGAAGCCTTACAACACCAGGTTAAAGCCCAACAGGTTTGTTTGGAGTCACAGGTCCTTCATAGGTGAATGAAGGAGCTGCACTCCGAAAGCTAGTGACTCCAAACAAACCTGTTGGACTTACCTGGTGTTGTAAGACTTCTTACAGTGAAATATTTGTTATAATTTTAATTGGACTTTTTAAAATCTTACGTTATTTTTTTTCAAATCATTAGTGGTACCACAGATTACAGTGCAATTGCTAGTTAATAGAGCAATTTTGAAACCATTTTGGAAAGATAATTGCTACAGTTGATATAACAATTTGGCAGCTGTGAGTCAGTTAAATGATGTTTCTTCCTCTCCACCCTCTATCTCCATCTCCATGTGGAATGTCTTCTCAAACAAGTATTCATGCAAGTACTCAACATCTAGTGGCTGGTTGAACACTGGTCCAACTCACTGAACTGAATCTGTGCAAGAGGCAGTCCTGCAAGTAATTCACAATCTTGAGGCCTTCATCCTGGATATCTCAATTTTAACAAAAGAATTCCTTGTGAGGAGAATTCTGAGTGTTCAAAAAAACCAGTGAGCGTGAGTCTGACCTGGTTATTGTGATCTTTTGGTGAAGAGTTTAAATGGAAAAGGTAGAACATTTTTCGAATAAGCACTTTTAATGCTGATTCAAGGCAAAAGTTCAGGATACACTTTGCATTTGTGTTCCATTTGGGCAAAAATGCATTTCTTTATTAAGGCCATCATTTAACATAAACAATTCTCTGATTGAATCTGAGGTTGTGAGCAAAACAGAATTTAGTGATGATAATTGGATGATTAAGGGCAGCACGGTGGCACCATGGTTAGCACTGCTGCCTCACTGCGCCGAGGACTCTGGTTTGATCCCGGCCCCAGGTCACTGCCCGTGTGGTTTGTACATTCTCCCCGTGTTTGTATGGGTCTCACTCCCGCAACCCAAAGATGTGCAGGGTAGGTGGATTGGTCATATTAAATTACCCCTTGATTCGGAAAAAAGAATTGGGTGCTGTAAATTAAAAAACAAAAAGAAATGTCCAATATGCCTAATTTGCATTTTCATTAACATATACAGGAATTGTACGCTTATAAAGAAATGTCCCAAGATCAAAGTTAACAACAAAAAATAGAGCCATGCAGTACGATGTTACTCAGACACTTGGGAATGTACACTTGCCTGTTTACATAAGGCAATTAATCAGTAAAGGACATTTATTTTCTTATCCACCCTACTTCACTTTATGTCTACCAAATGCAGTTTTCAAATTAAAAACTAATCCAAGCAATAGTTTTCTTATTTCTTGTGAGTTGGGAGCATTGGGTTATTTGAACTCGGAGCTGTACATCAAGATCAACTTGATGGCACAAAAACAAAAAATTTGCTTTTCCAGAAGGGCGTTAAGAATCCAGAGCAAGGCAGCACGGTGGCGCAGTGGTTAGCACTGCTGCCTCACTGCACTGAGGCCCCGGGTTCAATCTTGGCCCTGGGTCACTGTCTGTGTGGAGGTTGCACATTCTCCCCGTGTCTGCGTGGGTCTCACCCCCACAACCCAAAGATGTGCAGGATAGGTGAATTGGCCACGCTAAATTGCTCCTTAATTGGAAAAAAATAATTGGGTACTCTAAATATCTAAAATTAAAAAATCCAGAGCAAATTAATATTAGGCAATCACAATTACTTGCCAGGAGCATATCCTTGAATGATTGGAATTTGTATTAATTGGCACTGAGTGTTTTGGGCGGTGAGTATAATGCAAGGGTAGAGTGGGAGGATGCAATTATGAAGCAGGTTTACTCCAACACTTCATAAACAGGAAAGAGATCACTTGGCAATCTAGCCAAAACTCTATACATTTGTGCACTTCATATCCATCACCATGACATTCAAATACATGCCATATTGCTGCCATGAGGATATTGAGATGGGTTCTGACTCTGTATACTTTCCATCAGCAAAACCACTCCCACCTCTGTAACATCGCCCGTCTCCACCCTTGTCTCAATAAACGTTCTGCAAAACACTCGTGCCCCTATTATTACCCTTGTATTTGACATTTCCAATGCTCTCCTAGTCAGCTGCCCAACCTCCACCCACTGTAAACATGAGGTAATCTAAAATTCTACCGCCCATATCCCTAACTTGCACCAAATTCCATTCACCCATCAGGCCTGTGGTCACTGATTTGCATTAGCTCCAAGTCTGACTGTGCCTTAATTTTAATATTCTCAGGTCAGCACGGTGGCGCAGTGGTTAGCACTGCTGCCCCACGGCGCTGAAGACCCGGGTTCGATCCTGGCCTCAGGTCACTGTCTGTGTGGAGTTTGCACATTCTCCCTGTGCCTGTGTGGGTCTCTCCCCGTCCCCAACCCAAAAGGTGTGCAGGATAGGTGGATTGGCCATGCTAAATTGTCCTTTTTAATTGGGAAAAAATAATTGGATACTCTAAATTTATTTTGAAGAAGTCTCTCCATGGATTGGCCTCCTGCCGAAAGTCTTTTTCAGCCTTCCAGTGGTTCAAGAAGGCAGCACACCACTGTCTTCTCAGGGGCAATTCAGAATTGGCAATAGCTAGCGACGCCCCCCACTGCCCCAAATAACACCCATTTGTGCTCCTCTAATTCGGGCCTTTTGTGCATCCCCAATTCCCATTGCTTGGAGAGAAGACTGTGAAGTCTGCTAACATTATGTACAGGGCCTTTGTTTTATTTATAAATGTTTTTTATTGGGTTTTTGAACAAAGTATATTTACCGTTATGTACATATTTAGAAGAGAACACACAAAAAACTGGTAGGGTTCAACAACAGCAACTCTGTACAATTGGCAATATTATTTTTAACACACAAGTAGGCATCTGTGGCGGGGGTGGGGGGGAGAGACTGGGGAGGTACATATACATTTGGGTGCCAGAGAAACAATTACATTGGTTATGTCCAATACAGAGAGGGCAATACGCGAATGGATCTGGTCTTGGTGGTGTGACTTGCTTCTCCCGGATGGTTTTCCCTGCCGTTGTCGTCTCGCGTTCACCTCCGCTTTGGCTGTTCGTCCCGTCATTCGCCCGCATTTTCCTTGTTCTCCCTGTATTTGCCAAGTTTGTTATCGTTTCCCGTGCCCTCCTTCCGGTTATCATTCCCTTGCCTCCCCCCACCTCTCTATTGTTCCCTGTCTCCTCCCTCTTTGTACAGGGCTTTTGTGACCTCCCTGATGCATTGATACACCGTCCTTCCGCTGCTGGACGGCTGCAGGTTCGGTTGGAGGAGGTGCCATTTTCAGTGATCTGCTCATTAGTGAATTGTAGCCACCTCAGATGGTGCTCCTGGCTGAGGTAGAGGTAGGAGAAGTGTTTGACTGTTGAGAGCCCTCCTCCTTTTCCCTCTGCACACAGCTTTCCTATGCTCCATCTCCTTGCCGTCCTGCAATCCCAAAAGGCCTGTAAACTCCACTGAGCTCATTGCAAAAGGTTCAAACCCTTCTGACTCCGACAGTTAGTGAGCCCTCCCCTAACAACACAAGACAGACTGCCACTAGCTCCACAACAGCAAAAGAAAAAGCACCCCATCTGAATTTCCTGCTGCTGCTTCTGACTAGCACTAGTGGGGATGGGGCCGATTGTGCAGCTGAACCCATGTTCAGCTGTGAGTGTTTATGAGAACACTTTAACAGGATCTGTGAGGTTAAGAACAGCAGGTTGCACATTGGCTGCCGTTTTCAGCATCTCTGGACTCCTGTATCGCTGACACCAGTCGCACAATAGGGTCCAACTTTGCGGCATTTGCGGGAGAAATCCATTCACTTAGCACAGCTTCAAGTGCACTGTATGTCATGATATGCAAACATGCAGTTAATGAACACATAGAATAGGACACGACCAATGAGCAGTCAGGACACTCAGGGGTGGTATCTCACTATAAAAGTGATGAGGTACTCACACCCGCCTCTTTCTACAGACCAATATCTACAGAGTGAGACAGGGTGTATCCTCAGCATTACACCCCAGCACGTGGCTTAGGGCAAGGCTGGTTCAGTTAGACTGAGTTACTACATTTAGATTAGCAGAGAGTCGAATTGGGAACTGTGCTAATAGTTCAATAAAGTGTTGTAAGACTTCGTACTGTGCTCACCCCAGTCCAACGCCGGCATCTCCACATCAAGTTCAATAAAACACATTGAACTCACTTCAAAGTCTGGAGCATCTTTTACTCAACTGCATCATGTGGCAGCTTGTGTTATTCCAAATTACATTACACAACACTACAGACTACATTTAAAAAAAAAAAACTTAGAGTACCCAATTAATTTCTTTGTTTCCAATTAAGGGACAATTTTGCATGGCCAATCCACCTAACCTGCACATCTTTTGGGTTGTGGGGGTGAAACCCACGCAGACATGGGGAGAATGTGCAACCTCCACACGGACAGTGACCCAGGGCCGGGATTCGAACCCGGGTCCTCAGCGCCGCAGTCCCAGTGCTATTCACTGCGCCACATGCCACCCCTGTACAGACTACATTGACACCAGGGGCAGGCAGCTCTGTGGGTCATTAGCTGTGACCTGCATGGCCTGTGAGATCAGATCAGGAATTATTTTACTGACTAACAAAAGTTGTTCTACATTATGTTTCAGCAAGTGATGGTTCATTCAAATAAATGATATTCCTCATTCAGCTTGTCTAATTTGTTTCGGAAAAACCATGTGCCCTCTGAAAATGTGCGAAATGAAAATAATTTTGCCATAAGAAAATGTGTAAAGATGGTTTACATTCCTGCCCTGGACAGGGTGTAGCCCACTGTTTGTCTCTCTGCTCATTGCAACCACACTGGACAAACACAACTGGGGAAAAAACCTGACTGGAACTGCCAACTGTAATGAAATGTATTCCTGGAGGTTTCATCACACACGTGCCCCCACTCTGCAGCAATTTGTCAGCCAACACAATCCATCCTTGTGATGCACGGCCTTCAATATTTCTATCTCTGGTCAAGAAAACCGTTTCAAAGAAATGTTTTTTAAAAATCCACCTATTTTTAATGTCCCAATGATTTTTCTCCAGGGTTGCAGTGTCTGCTGGAGATTGATTTTCAACTCCAGGCCAGTCCTATCGGCAGCTAAAGCAACATAGGGCACAGAGGGAGCTGCCAGAAACCTCTTTTATAGGACTGTAGGTGGCAGTGGTTGGGTGGGGTTGGCGTGAGGAACGGTCTGTATCTGATCCGGGAGCAATGAAGGGCTGTAAAGTTGGTCCGAAGTGGACTTGTATATCTTAAAATGGAACTCCAGTATTACTGGTGCCTCTAGTGTTGATTCTTTTTTAACTAAGATTTGGAACTGAATTTTCCTTCTGGGAGCCTGTTGGCAGTAATCTAGCTGAGTTGGGTGGGTGGTCACTGGAGAGGAGGTGTGCTGCCAAGTTACTGGAGAAAGAGGATATCATCTGTCTGGGGAACTGGCAGCTTGCTGTGCATTGTACAGTTTTCGGTATTGGTTGCGAAAGCTGAAAGCGTTAAAACGGAAACACAGAATTGGGCACCCGTTACTACTTATGAACCACGTTAAATCGGAAAACCTAACGTCGTGGCCAACCGTGTTGTTCAGCAAAGTTAGAGTTTTAAAACTGCACTAACCTTTTGGAATTTCAGGATTATAAAGTATTCACAATATAGTTTAAAAATAAAACCGATAGAGACTTCCGGTGGCGACATGTAGAAGAAGGTCGCACGTAAGGTAGCTCCCGCTCGAGTCCTTGGTTTTTGGTTCTTTTCACCCGGTTCCCAGGAGTAATGGTGGATAAATTTGTCCCGTTTGAGAGCCTTTTGTGTGAAGATGTCAAAAAACCCAAAAAAGAATATGAGAAAGAAAGGTGTGAGCAGTAGCCCTTCTGAGGAATTGAGCAAGATGCGGAGTCTTGTTGGATTTTTTAAAATATAAATTTAAGAGTACCCAATTATTTTTTTTACAATTAAGGACCAATTTAGCGTGGCCAATCCACCTACCCTGCACATCTTTGGGTTGTGGGGGTGAGACCCATGTAAACACGGGGAGAATGTGCAAACTCCACAGGGATAGTGACTTGGGGCCAGGATCGGACCTGGGACCTCAGCGCTGTGAGGCAGCAGTGCTAACCACTGTGCCACCGTGCCACCCAGAATCCTGTTGGATTGAGGAGACTCGTTGGGTGGGGCAGGACCTGTTGCAGTGGACAGGCTGACAAAGATAATGGCTGTCGAATCTGAAAGATAATTCGGCAAGCATTTCGAGAGGCAAGGAAAAGAAATGATGGAGACCCTCGAAAGGTCGGAGGATGAGGCATTGGACCCGATAAAGGAGGCTTTGGCGAAGACTTTGGAGACGGTGCATGAGCATGGTAAGGTGATGAAGGGGTGGAGGAGACACTATGGCGATCAACTGGCCTCAACTGCTTGAGGGTAGAGGACTGGAACAAGTCGTTAGCTCAGGTTGAGGACCTGGAGACTCGGTCGAGGCAGCAGAACCTCAGGATTGTGGGGCTGCCGGAGGAGGTGGGGAGTCTGAAGCTGACTGAATATTTTGAGGCGCTGTTTATGAAGTTGATGGAGGAGGAAGAGGATTTGGTCCCTTCACCCGGCTGTTCTGGGCGAAACCTCAGGCAAATGAGCCACTGCGGGCGGTGATAGCATGTTTTCACATCTATTGGATGAAGGAGAGGGTCCTGAGGTGGGCCAAGTAGAATCAGGATGCTCGGTGGGAAGGCCGCAATATGTGTATATACCAGGATGTCGCAGCAGAATTGACAAGGGGGCAGGTGACGTTTAATAAGGCAAAATCAGCGCTTTTTAAGAAGTGTGTGCAGTTTGGTGTGGTGTACCCGGTGAGGCTGAGGGTTATTCATAATGCCAAGGACCTTTTCTTTGAGATGGTGGAGGAAACGGAGGCTTACATTAAGGCTCAAGGACTTGGACTGAACTGAGTGGGTTTGGACCAGATATGGACATGAGGGCGGGGGGGGGGGGGGGGGGGGGGGGGGGGGGGTCTTAAGGTAGAGGAAGAGGTCCGGGAAGAGCTGGAGGAGCCATTGGGGGTGGAGGAGGTCCGGAAAGCGATTGGGCATATGCAGACGGTAAAGCGCCAGGGCCGGATGGGTTCCAGGTGGAATTTTGTAAAAGGTTTGCAGATCGACTGGTGTTGTTATTGGTGGAGATGTTTGCGAATTTGGTAGCGCGGGGTTCTTTTCCAGAGACAATGATGCAAGCGTCCATCTCGTTCTGCTAAAGGAGTGTAGGTCGTGCTGCCTGATTTCTTTATTAAATGTGGATGCCAAGATTTTGGCCATGGTTTAAGTACTGAGGCTGGAGGAGCGTGTTTCTCAGGTTATTGGGAAACATCAGATGGGGTTTGTGAAGGGGCAGAGGTTGCCATGCTGGAATGAGTTGGGACAGGGCCTAAATTTGTATTGTGGACCCCTTGTTGTACAAGGCACCTAAGGCCAAATAATGTTAGTTCGGGATATTTTCAGTTGCACAGGGAAACTAGGCAGTGGTGCCCTATCCACCCCCTCACTCCCCTCACCCCCTCCCTCACCCCCACATTTAAACTGAAATGAAATGAAAGTCGCTTATTGTCACAAGTAGGCTTCAAATGAAGTTACTGTGAAAAGCCCCTAGTCGCCACATTCCCGTGCCTGTTCGGGGAGGCTGGTATGGGAATTGAACCATGTTGCTGGCCTGCCTTGGTCTGCTTTTAAAGCCAGCGATTTAGCCCTATGCTAAAGCAGCCCCTGCCCAGAGGGCCTCTGATAAGTAGAAAGGGACAATGGGAGGAGGGGTGGAGCTCAGGGTGCCCTGAACACTGATGATCTTCTTGATGGATCCGATCCCCGGTGATATCATGGCGCTGCTGAAGTGTTTTGGGACTTTTTCAGGGCATAAATTAAATCTGAGATTATATGGGAGTGGATGGAGTCGGGTCATTAAGGGGTCAGGCTTAAGTGTGTTAATGATGGTCTCGCTGCCATTTTTTCTGGGGAAGTATTCAGTGAACCTGGTGGTGTCTACACTGAAGACATGAAGACAGTTTCAGCAGCACTTTAAATTGAGGGCGCCATCCATGTTGGCGCCGATCTGTGCAAATCATTTGTTTGAGCCGGCGAGGCTGGGTGTTAGTTTAGGGGATGGGAGGAGACGGGGTGGATAGGATGAGGGATGTGTTTTTGGAGGGCCATTTTGTGAGCCTGGAGGAATTGTTGAAGAAATTTGGGCTTTTGCAGGTGGATACATTTTGGGACCTACAGATTCACAACTTTTGAGGCAGCAAGGTGGTGCAGTGGTTAGCACTGCAGTCTTACAGCGACGAGGTCCCAGGTTCAATCCCGGCTCTGGGACACTGTCCATTTGGATTCTGCACGTTCTACTACCCGTGTTTGCATGGGTTTCACCCCACAACCCAAAGATGTGCAGGGTAGGTGGATTGGTCATGCTAAATTGCCCTTAATAGGGCAGCATGTGGCACAGTGGTTAGCACTGGGACTGCAGCGCTGAGGACCCGTGTTCGAATCCTGGCCCTGGGTCACTGTCCGTGTGGAGTTTGCACTTTCTCCCCATGTCTGCATGGATTTCACCCCCACAACCCAAAGGTGTGCAGGGTAGGTGGATTGGCCACGCTAAATTGCCCCTAAAAATTGGAAAAAAAATAATTGAGTACTCTAAATTTATACAAAAAAAATAATTGCCCCATAATTGGAAAAAATGAATTGGACATTCTAAATTTATTTTTAAAAAAGATTCAGAACGTTGTAAAAACATTCTTCCCGACATTTCCTGTGGTGCCCCCTTCCTCGTTGTTGGAGAGGGTTTTATCGCTGGCGGGGATGGAGGAGGGGAGTGATAATCTTTATTAGTGTCACAAGTAGGCTTACATTAATACTGCAATGAAGTTACTGTGAAAATCCCCTAGTCGCCACACTCCGACACTGTACGTCGGGGATTTATGGTAGGATTATGGTGGGAGAGGCGGCGTCGGTGGAGGGGGGGTAAGGCCAAGTGGGAGGAGGAGTTGGGGCTGGAGTTAGAGGATGGGGTATGGTGCTAGGCTCTGGGTAGGGTGAATGCAACATTGCATGTGCAAGGTTAGGGTTAATACAGTTGAATGTAGTGCATAGGCCCCATTTGACCAAATCCAGGATGAGCAGGTTGTTTGCGGGAATGGAGGATGAGTGTGATTGGTGTGGGAGGGGCCCAGCTAATCATGTGCATATATTCTGGTCGTGTCCCAAGCTTGTGGGATTCTAGGTCTCCTTCTTTAGCACCATGTCGGTGATTTTCCAACTGCAGCCCTGTCCCCTAGGGGCCATATTAATAGGGTGGGATGCTCCGTCCCGCTGCGCCACATTACTGCCTCACCCTGTCGGCGGGATGCTCCGTTACGCCGGCCAGGGTGTCGGACCTGCTGGAACTGCATATGGGGGCGGGGGTGACGTTCTGGCCTGTGATTTGCTGATTGGTCGAAGCCAGGTGCTGCTGGGTGGAGGTCAGCTTCCCCGCTCAGTGCCTCAGTACGGCTGGGGCATCTTTTGGATTTCTTTTATTTACTTTTTTTAAATTTAGAGTACCCAATTAATTTTTTCCAATTAAGGGGCAATTTAGCATGTCCAATCCACCTACCCTGGGTTGTGGGGGCGAAACCCACGCAAACATGGGGAAAATGTGCAAACTCCACACGGACAGTGGCCCAGAACCAGGATCGAACCTGGGACCTCGGCGCTGTGAGGCAGCAGTGCGAACCACTGCACTACCGTGCAAGTACACGCACAGTGCTGTTAGGGAGGACCCATTTTGACCCAGCGACAGTGAGGGAACGGATATATAGGGCCCGATCGAGCGGCCTTGTTGCACTTGACTCCGTGATGCATGGGGGCTGTTAAGTCTCGCAGGTTTATGACACTCAGAATGCCTCGCGAGATCTCATTAACATATTTAAGAGCTCATTTAAATTTGCCTGCGTCTGACTATCTGAGGCCTGGGAACAAATACCGCACCTGGGAGACCTTGCTATGACGCCGTTTAGCACTGGTCCAAACAAACATAGACCACGTGCAACAGCACCTGGGAGGGTCTCCCAGGCCATCGATGGCCCGGGAGGCCATTGGTCAGGCACCCTGGCATTGCCAGATTGTCTGAGTGGCACTGCCAAGGTACCGGCTGACCGTGCCCAGATCCCAAAGAGAAAATGCTGGAAAATCTCAGCAACTCTGGCAGCATCTGTAGGGTGAGAAAAGAGCTAACGTTTCGAGTCCAGATGACCCTTTGTCAAAGCTGAGTCCAGAGGCCGCAGTGGTAAGTTGGGAAAAGATTCTTTGGGGTCGAGATATCGGGGCGGAATTTAAAAATGGTGAGGAAGTGAGATAAGTGCGGCTTCCGCGGGGCGTTCCTCACCGAGGTCAAAAAAAACAAAGTCCCGTTTGATAGTGCAATGTCAAAGAACAACCTCGCTATTCGCACCCAAAAAGGGAAAGCCCATCCATAGTTCCAAGTCAGGGTGACTTGTGGCTTGGACTTTAAATGGAACGGCATGATGGGACAAATGAACAGTTCACATCTGGACATTCTCCTGCTCGTGACTGAATTCTTACTGAATGCAATACTTTTAGGGGGTGGTGTTTCTATGCCAATAAACAAGAATTAATGGACAAGCTGATGCGATTCCTGGGCGGAATGATGTTCTCTTATCCTTGAAACTCTTTACTTTATTAGAACTGTTAGATATATTTTTATTCGGTGGGCCCTGAACACCGGTTTCTATCGATCCCTTCTGGCAAACATTCCAACATGAGTTCTATACAGAGCAGAAATTTCTTTGCATGTTGATGTAGGGTGGGAAGGAATGCTGTAAATCCCGTTACACAGGCAACATTCTTCTCCCTTAACAAACACTCTGAGCTCCCTTTCAGCGATACTTTATTGTGTGCTAATGCAAGCGGTGTGTCATACTGTGGACAGATGATAGACTTTGAAATAGAATAGCAGTTTCTTCTTTGATGGGAGCGAATAGTGAAAGATGAACTGTGGGTCAACGTCAATTTAAAACTTGGTCCAATGTTCACCCTGTTTTTTCACTCCTGATTTATACTGATTTACGTTGCGGTTTGTTTACATGTCACTTCAGCAATGCGATCATTCTGTAATTTATTGAGTCATTGCGCCAAGGAAAGAAATTAATTTAATGGTTTAGAATTTCAGATCTTAACCCATTTGAAATCCTGTCTTTCATTTTTAATTAAGAGCAGAGAGGGATTTTGATCCCAGGTTAGATTATATAATTGATGTAAATTGATGCTGATAGCTGCATCAATGAAAATAGTTCTGAAGAAGTGTACTATCGGACTCTGTTTCTCTGCCAGACCTGTTGACATTTTCCTGCACTTTCTACTTTTATGTCAATGTAAATAGAATTTTCTGAAATCTGAACGAGCTGTTTGTTTGTCCATTGTGTGAGCTTCTTGTTACATTTAGCTGACAACCTTCTTTGTGCAGAACAAGATAAGTGAATTGAAATTAAAATAAAAACATATTTCTTGTTAGATCCGGTGGGCCCACAAGGACTGGGGTACTTTATTGACCCTTTGTTTAATAAATATTTTTATTCTCCTTTTTCACATTTTCTCCCAAATTTATACCCAACAATAAATAATAATCAGTAACGAATGCATTGTCAATCCCCATATCAATAACAACGATCCCATCCTCCCACAAAACCCCCAAACATTAGCCCGCATGCTATCATAAACAAATGACAAAAAGGAATCAGGAATCACCCATCGTCATCATTAACACATACAGTGCCTCTCTCCCCAATGTTCGATGTAATCCAATTCTCGAAAGTGCATGATGAATAATGCCCTTGAGTTGTAGAACCCCTCCATCCTTCCCCTCAGTTCAGATTTGACCTTCTCAAGAGTCACAAATTCCAGCAGGTACCCCCGCCACACCAGGGCACAGGGTGGAGAGGTTGACCTTCACCCTAACAGGATCCGCCTTTGGATGATCAACGAGGCAAAGGCTACAACATCTGCCTCTGCACCCGTTTCCAATCCCGGCTGGTCCGACACCCTGAATATGGCCTCCCAACAGCCCGGGTCCAGTTTCATGTGCACCACTTTAGAGATTATCCTAAACACCTCCTTCCAGTAATCCACCAGCTTTGGACAGGACCAAAATGAAAATCGCTTATTGTCACAAGTAGGCTTCAAATGAAAAGCCCCTAGTTGCCCACGTTCCGGCACCTGTTCGGAGAATTGAATTGTGCTGCTGGCCTGCCTTGGTCTGCTTTCAAAGCCAGCGATTTAGCCCTGTGCTAATTGCGGGCCTCCTCCCGGAATGTTCATACACATCTTCTACCCCCTCAAAGAGCCGGCTCATCCTCGCCATCGTAAGGTGTGCACTATACACCACCTTCAGCTGTATCAGCCCCAACCTTGCACACGAGGTGGAGGCGTTCACCCTCCGGAGCACCTCACAGCAGAACCCCCCCTCCATACCCTCCTACTTTGCCTTGATCCCTTCCAGCGGTGCCTTCTCCTTTTCCAAAATAGTTTATTGACCCTTTTAATCACATTTCAGTTTAATGTTTTAAGTCTCATTTGTGTTTTTTTGTTTAAGGCAGTATCTTTTTAAGGGGCTGCCCCTTTTAATTTGCCCCTCTGTTTGTTTAATTTAGTTTATTTGGTGCAATTAATTGAAAGTGAAGACCCCAAGTATTGACCTCCAATGCTCATACGAGCATTAACATTACACAGATAACACTAATGTGTACCCCTATGCAAGGTGTGACGGTGATGTCAATCATCACTCATGGGCGGCACTGTGGCACAGTGGTTAGCACTGCTGTCTCGTGGTGCCAAAGACCCGGGTTCGATGTCGACCCTGGGTCACTGCCCATGTGGAGTTTGCACATTCTCCCCGAGTCTGCGTGGTTTCCTCTTGATGCTCTGATTTCCTCCCACAAGTCTCGAAAGACGTGCTGTTAGGTGAATTGGACATTCTGAATTCTCCCTCCGAATAGGCGCTGGAATGTGGCGATTAGGGGATTTTCATTGTAACGCCATTGCAGTATTAATGTAATCCTACTTGTGACAATAATAAAGATTATTATTATAAATGACCACCTAATTAGAAAAAAAGAATTGGGTACTTTAAATTAATTTTAATAAGTCTATCAACACGCACCCGTTCAAGGTCATGACGGGGATGGGGTCTACTCCATTCCCTGTGCGGATGCAGGCTGTGGCCCCATGCTTAGTGGTGAGGCACTCAGTAAGTGAATATTCCAGAGGTGTGGAGGTCTGAGGATCAGGGCTCCATCAGGAATCCTCAACGCTCTCTTTGGAGTTCTCTTCTTTTCAGTTCCTGGTTCTGGAGACTCATGGAGCCAGTTGAGTTGTCTTTGCTGTGAAGTTGAAAGTATGCGGAGTCTGCAGAGAAAGTAAACAACCTTGCCAGAGAAAACCATCTCCAGCCTAAAAAGGAAGAAGTATCAAAACGAAAGCCTGAACTTTAGAAAGACATTATCAGGAAATCATCCCAGTGCATCACAAATCCTTATCTTTTTATTTTATTAATTTTGTTCCCTGCTCAACCACCCTTTCCGCTCTGTAAAGTTTGTCTATGTGTGGTGTGTGTAGAAAGTGAGGGGGTTGGGAAAGGGGTATTACATTGTTACATTTTCTGTCTGTTTAATTATAATACTGTGTAGCACCATCGATCACACACGAGGCGAGACGTAAAGAACTTCAATCGAGGCTTTATTGAGCAGACTTGTTCCCCAGCAGCTCAGTCACAGAATGCAGCTGCGGGGAGTAAAACGGGTTCTTATACCCCGCCTATCTGGGTGGAGCCCAGTAGGCGGCAGATCCAATCGGGACCCAGCATCTGTCCTCCAATAGCTCCTTGGCATTCATGGTGTACCGTATTACCCCTAATACATACCACCACATACATAGAACATACATAGAAAATACAGCACAGAACAGGCCCTTCGGCCCACGATGTTGTGCCGAACCTTTGTCCTAGATTAATCATAGATTATCATTGAATTTACAGTGCAGAAGGAGGCCATTTGGCCCTTTGAGTCTGCACCAGCTCTTGGAAAGAGCACCCTACCCAAACTCAACACCTCCACCCAACACCAAGGGCAATTTGGACATTAAGGGCAATTTATCATTGGCCAATTCACCTAACCCGCACATCTTTGGACTGTGGGAGGAAACCGGAGCACCCGGAGGAAACCCACGCAGACACGGGGAGGACGTGCAGACTCCGCACAGACAATGACCCAAGCCAGAATCGAACCTGGGACAATGGATCTGTGAAGCAATTGTGCTATCCACAATGCTACTGTGCTGCCCTTAAGAACAAATAAATCTACACTATATCATTTTCCCGTAATCCATGTACCTATCCAACAGCTGCTTGAAGGTCCCTAATGTTTCCGACTCAACTACTTCCACAGGCAGTGCATTCCATGCCCCCACTACTCTCTGGGGAAAGAACCTACCTCTGATATCCCTCCTATATCTTCCACCTTTCACCTTAAATTTATGTCCCCTTGTAATGGTGTGTTCCACCTGGGGAAAAAGTCTCTGACTGTCTACTCTATCTATTCCCCTGATCATCTTATAAACCTCTATCAAGTCGCCCCTCATCCTTCTCCGCTCTAATGAGAAAAGGCCTAGCACCCTCAACCTTTCCTCGTAAGACCTACTCTCCATTCCAGGCAACATCCTGGTAAATCTTCTTTGCACCTTTTCCAGAGCTTCCACATCCTTCCTAAAATGAGGCGACCAGAACTGTACACAGTACTCCAAATGTGGCCGTACCAAAGTTTTGTACAGCTGCATCATACTGTACATAATAAAAGGTTGTTTGTGTTTAAGTTACAAACCTGGTGACTGTAATTTATTGGGCTCGGCCAAGGACCTCGTGCATTTTAAATAAAATACAATTTTACCTGTGTTGCAACTCCGTGTCGCGTGGGGCTGGAATTGACTGAGGTCCAGGCCCAGAAATGAAGCAGAAAACCCGTTTAATAGCGGGGTCGTTCTCACCATTGCCATAACCGATGAAACCCCCGACATGGTGCTCTGTTTCGTTTCCAAGTTTAAAATCAGATCATGAATGAATGTTGGAGCAGGCTTAAGGGGCCCAGTAGCTTATTCCTGCCCCTAATTTATATGTTCTTATACATGTAAGAGGGAACTGAATAATTTTGTTGCACCATTAACTAACACCTTTTCCTTCAAGACTAAAGAATATTTTATTATTCTTCCTAAGATGTTCTTAAAGGGTAATTATCCAAAATAGAATTTTCTTTTTCTCTGGTTCACACATTGTGATTGATTTAACTTGACATTTTTATAGTTTTGTAGTAAATATAAATACGTTTAGTTGTTTTAGCCTGTATAATCTGGCATGCACTTATAATATGAAACTGGTGACATTATTCAAGTTGTGCAATTGTTGATCCTCAGGACATGTGACTCAATTAGGGGTAAACTATCAGAAAAGCTTCAGCTTCTCGATCACAGGAGATTAGGCCCATATATGAAAACAATTGTTAAACTATCGAGTGTGAAGTTTCAGCAGAAAACCCATCTATTGTAATATGGAATGAAAATCGCTTATTGTCACAAGTAGGCTTCAAATGAAGTTACTGTGAAAAGCCCCTAGTCGCCACATTCCGGCGCCTGTTCGGGGAGGCTGTTACGGGAATCGAACTGTGCTGCTGGCCTGCCTTGATCTGTTTTCAAAGCCAGCAATTTAGCCCTGTGCTAAACAGCCCCTATGTGTCCAGTGGTGCATTGCGGCTCAGATGTTTCTGCTCTCAACACTTTTGTAAGGCAAATAAACTCTTCTTAGGAATGGATTACTTTCTGGGGTATTGCTGTAGAAATGTAACGGACTACCTGTTTTGAACTGTTTGAGTTGCTTATTTCCATTCGAAGAGAGACCAAGATTCAATCTTCCAGCGAGAATAATAGGATCTTTTATTTTTTTAAATATATTTATTGGTGTGGTCATCGCTGGCTGATTGCCCAAGTCGAATTGCCCCTGAATTAAGTGGTTTGCTAGGCCATTTCAGAGGGCAGCTAAGAGTCACCTACATCGCTGTAGACCAGACTAAGTAAGGACGGCAGATTTCCTTCCCTAAAGAACATAGTGAACCAGATGGATTTTTACAACAATCGACAGTGGTTTCATGGTCATCATTAGATATTTAATTCCATTAGATTTTAATGCTTTGGTGTGATTCTCACCTGAATCCCTCGAGCATCACCCTGGGTCTCTGAATCACTAGTCCAGTGAAAATGCCACTGCACCACCACCGCCTACCCTAAATTTATACAAACAGATAAAGGAACTGCAAATGTTTGAAATCTGAAGTAGAAACCTAGGTTGCTAAAAACAAAATACATCTGTAAAGTGAAAAAGCATGACTTTTTTAGTTTGAGGAAGGTTCTTTTTTTAATTTCTCATTTAACTAACATTGCTAAGTACCTCACACTGCTGCACATATACATACATATGTGCAGACAGATGAAAGGTCAAAATGGCTAGGCAAATGAAAAAATGGCAGCGAAGCACAAAGACAATGCAAAAACCTACATTAAACAGGTATTTGTATTGCCATTATGCTTTCTCATAAGACAGAATAACAAATTGTGCTGGTTGTATTGATGGAAGCTATAATTATACCTGAGGTATGCAAGAGAAGGATTTGTGTTGATTTCAATACAATTTGCCAGAGATTCTGTGAGCAGAACTGCAACAAAAAGGGCAGAGGGCATTTATGGTCCTCTCCTCCCTCCGCTGGCAATTTCCAGAAGATATAATTTGGAGCTAAAACCTCAAATAAGGCTGAGGGTTTCCTCGGTCTCAGCTTGAGGGGTCTGCTGGGCCTGCACAAAGAAGGCATGTGCACCAAAGACTAGCAAAGGGTAGCTGAATCCCAAATGTGGGCCAGGTCTGAGGTTTAGCCTTGATTGTTGAAAGACTTCCTGAAAGATGTAATCTTTCCGGTACCCTTTCTAAGGCCCTCCCACGGTTGTATACTGAGGGTTTGGAAACCGGTTGTATGTTAAATCAAAAACTCAGATTGGATGTTTGATACAAAATGAATATCGTAAACGTAACTTTTAAGTGTAGGGAGTGTTATGGGTCAGGGTTTAGAGAACCCCAAAGTGTATCATGGAGTTCACCTGACCCACAACCTTTTATAGATTGTGGTATGGGGAGCACACAGCCCACTCTACAGGTGTGGTACAGCAGAAATGGAAAAGTATTTTTTAAAGCAAAACAATGTTTATTCTATGAACTCAAGTTGACCTTTTTAAAACATACAGTGAACATCTTAGCAACCATCAATTCAAATACAACCCCCAAAGAATACAACATTAAGTAATCCTTAATAACTTCCCAAACAACATCCAGAAGACAAAAGAAACACCTTTTAACAGAAGCACATTAGGTTTACATTCACTACTGAGAACATTTATAATTCTGAATTCACCAAATGATCAAGAGATAGTCTTTTCATGGCAGAGAGATCAACAGTACACCTGCTCTGTCTGGCTTCAGCTCCAACACTGAAAACGAAACTATAAAACACCCTGCAGCAAACAGCCTAAAACAAATGTTTTGTTAAATTTAGAGTGCCCAATTCATTTTTTCCAATTAAGGGGCAATTTTAGTGTGACCAATTCACCTACCTTGCACATCTTTTGGGTTGTGGGGGCGAAACCCACGCAAACACGGGGAGAATGTGCAAACTCCACACGGACAGTGACCCAGAGCCGGGATCGAACCTGGGACCTCGGCGCCGTGAGGCAACAGGGCTAACCTACTGCGCCACCGTGCTGCCTAAAACACCTATTTCTTAAAGGTACTCTCATTTGACAGGAGGCACCTCAGAAGTAACATAGATGGTATTGAAAGAAATGGATCTGTTTTGCTCTTTCTGTAATGAAGTTGCACTGTTATGCCCTTCTCAAGGGCAATTAGGGATGGGCAATAAATGCTTGCCTAGCCAATAATGTTCACATCCCTTGAAGGAATAAAAAAAATGACCTTTTCCAAATTTTATGGATAAAGTAATATTTTGGGGGAATAAAATGTTTCCTGGAGGGGTGATTTGGACATCCCCTCCCCCACAGTGAATAGTCAAAGCTTCCCTTGTGAATTTACCCCTGGTGGCACAGGGCCCAGCACAAATAATGCTTAATCCGGAATAGCCAATGGGGACTGGGGGAGAGACTGTCAGCAGATGAATTCTGGTATTTATATGCCCAGAAGTCGCCCCAGTACATTTTTGAGCCTACATTACAAATTCCAGGCTGCAGGTTCAGTTTTCACCTAATGCTTGGCGGTCACACATCTGTGTGAAGTTTCCCTTTGAAAATAATAAATATTTGGAACTATTAATTGCAGTTACTGTAACAACAATTAACAACAGTAACCTGGGCTGGATTGGATTGGATTTGTTTATTGTCACGTGTACTGAGGTTCAGTGAAAAGTATTTTTCTGCGAGCAGCTCAACAGATCATTAAGTACATGAGAAGAAAAGGGAAGAAAAGAAAATACATAATAGGGCAACACAACATATACAATGTAACTACATAAGCACTGGCATCGGATGAAGCATACAGGGTGTAGTGTTAATGAAGTCCGTCCATAAGAGGGTCATTTAGGAGTCTGGTAACAGCGGGGAATAAGCTGTTTTTGAGTCTGTTCGTGCGTGTTCTCAGACTTCTGTATCTCCTGCCTGATGGAAGAAGCTGGAAGAGTGAGTAAGCCGGGTGGGAGGGATCTTTGATGATACTTTCCCCAGGCAGCGGGAGGTGTAGATGGAGTCAATGGATGGGAGGCAGGTTTGTGTGATGGACTGGGCGGTGCTCACGACTCTCTGAAGTTTCTTGCGGTCCTGGGCCGAGCAGTTGCCATACCAGGCTGTGATGCAGCCCGATAGGATGCTTTCTATGGAGCATCTGTGAAAGTTGGTAAGAGTCAATGTGGACATTCCGAATTTCCTTAGTTTCCTGAGGAAGTATAGGCGCTGTTGTGCCTTCTTGGTGGTAGCGTCGACGTGGGTGGACCAGGACAGATTTTTGGAGATGTGCACCCCTAGGAATTTGAAACTGCTAACCATCTCCACCTCGGCCCCGTTGATGCTGACAGGGGTGTGTACAGTACTTTGGTTCCTGAAGTCAATTACCAGCTCTTTAGTTTTGCTGGCATTGAGGGAGAGATTGTTGTCGCGACACCACTCCACTAGGTTCTCTATCTCCCTCCTGTATTCGGACTCATCGTTATTCGAGATCCGGCCCACTATGGTCGTATCGTCAGCAAACTTGTAGATGGAGTTGGAACCAAGTATTGCCACACAGTCGTGTGTGTACAGGGAGTAGAGTAGGGGGCTAAGTATGCAGCCTTGCGGGGCGTCGGTGTTGAGGACTATTGTGGAGGTGGTGTTGTTGTTCATTCTTGCTGATTGTGGTCTGTTGGTCAGAAAATCGAGGATCCAGTTGCAGAGTGGGGAGCCAAGTCCTAGGTTTTGGAGCTTTGATATGAGCTTGGCTGGGATTATTGTGTTGAAGGCGGAGCTGTAGTCAATCAATAGGAGTCTAATGTAGGAGTCCTTGTTTTCGAGATGCTCTAGGGATGAGTGTAGGGCCAGGGAAATGGTGTCTGATGTGGACCGGTTGCAGCGGTATGCAAATTGCAGTGGATCAAGGCGTTCTGGGAGTATGGAGGTGATGCGCTTCATGATCAATCTCTAGAAGCACATCATTACGACTGAAGTCAGGGCCACTGGTATGTAGTCATTGAGGCGCGTTGCCTGGTTCTTCTTTGGTACCGGTATGATGGTGGTCTTCTTGAAGTAGGTGGGGAGCTCGGAGTGGAGTAGGGACAGGTTAAAGATGTCCGTGAATACCTCTGCCAGCTGGTCCGCGCAGGCTCTGAGTGCACGACCAAGGATCCCGTCTGGGCCCGTCGCCTTCCGAGGGTTCACTTTCAGGAAGGCCAATCTGACTTTGGAAGCTGTGATGGTGGGTATGGGTGAATTATGGGCTGCTGGGGCACT
Organism: Scyliorhinus torazame; assembly: GCF_047496885.1. Lineage (NCBI taxonomy): Eukaryota > Metazoa > Chordata > Chondrichthyes > Carcharhiniformes > Scyliorhinidae > Scyliorhinus > Scyliorhinus torazame. Next base: position 379,252,729 of record NC_092707.1, on the reverse strand, counting down.
TGCCAGCGGATTGTTGGTTACTTGCTCGAACCAAGCATAGAATGCATTGAGTTCATCGGGGAGGGGTGCGCTGCTGCCAGAGATACTGTTCGGCTTCGCTTTGTAGCCCGTTATGTTGTTTAGTCCTTGCCACAACCGCCGAGAGTCTGTCTGTGACTCTAGCTTGGTTTGATATTCTCTCTTGGCATTCCGGATGGCTTTGCGGAGGTTGTACCTGGATTTCTTGTATAGGTCAGGGTCGTCTGCCTTGAACGCCTCAGATCTGTCCTTCAGTAGGGAGTCAATCTCGCGATTGAGCCATGGTTTCCGGTTGGGGAACGCACGTACTGCTTTCTTTGGCACGCAGTCGTCCACATATTTGCTGATGAAGTCTGTGACGGTGGTGGCATACTAATTTAAGTTGGTCGCTGAGTTCTTAAATATGGACCAGTCCACTGTCTCTAAGCAGTCACGTAAGAGCTCTTCTGTCTCCTCGGACCAGCACTGCACAACCTTCTTAGCTGGATTCTCCCGCTTGAGTTTCTGCTTGGGCGAAGGAGCACCGTCTTATGGTCTGATTTCCCTAAGTGCGGTGGGGGATGGAACGGTAGGCGCCCTTGATTTTTGAGTAGCAGTGGTCAAGAGTGTTGTCGCCCCTGGTGGGACAGGAGATGTGCTGGTGGAATTTTGGCAGTACACTCTTGAGGTTGGCCTTGTTGAAGTCTCCGGCCACGATGAACAAGGCCTCCGGGTGTTCTGTTTCGTAGTTGTTTATTACTGTGTATAGTTCATCCAGCGCCTTCCTCACTACTGCCTGGGATGGGATGTAGACCGCTGTGATAATGGCTGAAGTGAACTCACGTGGAAGATAATATGGGCGGCACTTCACGGTCAGGTATTCCAGGTCTGGGAGCAGTAGGTCGCCAGAGTCGCCACATCCAAGCACCAGGAGGAGTTGATGAGGAGGCGCACCCCTCCACCCTTCGCTTTGCCTGATGATGCCGTGCGGTCCGCCCGGTGAATTGAGAAGCCTTCAGGTTGTATGGCACAGTCCGGTGAGGCAGGGGTGAGCCCTGTCTCTGTGAAACAGAGCACACAACAGTCTCTTACTTCCCTCTGAGAGGTAAGTCTGGCGTTAAGTTCATCCAGCTTGTTTTCGATCGCTTGGACGTTTGCCAGGAGTATGCTGGGGAGAGGGGTCTTGAAACCGCGTTGCTTCAGTCGTGCCAATACATTGCAAATATCTTGTATCCAGTCAGGATGACTTGTGGAATGCAACAACTTTCTTGACGTAGATCATTTGAATTTGCACCTGTTTGCTGATTGTTGAGAATGTAAAGCCCCACCCTTTCTACAGGTGGAGGTTTCAATTTGATTTTCATTTTGGTGGCAACACCCTCACGACGTAATGTTCTGCTGGCAACAAGCTATTCAAATGGCGATGATGTAACTGAGCTAAAGGGTTTACCAATAGCAAGGAAAACTGAGAGGAAAGAAAGGCAATGTGGTGCACTGACACCTTTGTTTGCTAATATCACCATGTAAGTCTGACATAAACTGTTTCGAGTTAAAGCCACATTCTTCCTGGATTGGATTCGAGCCAAACTAGAGGGGATTGTATTTGCAGCACTCTTGTGCACACATGTGTATGCAAGTCAGTAATCTAAATTATCTAACAGCATTATTTTAACATCAGTGTTAACCAAAATGGGTGACCAGCAGATGTAAATTAGCACCAATTACAGAATTTAGGCCAGTGTGATCATAATTCTGCTTCTCATTTCTTATGGTATGTAGTGTCTTTGATAGGTCAAATATACTGCAGTTTCTGCATTGATGTGACATCATTTTTGCATTGCATCAATGCACACCTACCAATATTCTAAAAATAATCTTAATTGTCACAAGTAGGCTTACATTAACACTGCAATGAGGTTACTGTGAAAATCCCCTAGTCGCCACATTCCGGCGCCTGTTCGGGTCCACTGAGGGAGAATTCAGAATGTCCAAATTACCTAGCAACACGTCTTTCGGGACTTGTAGGAGGAAAACCGAGCACCCGGAGGAAACCCACTCAGACACGGAGAATGTGCAGTCTCCACACAGACAGTGACCCAAGCCGGGAATCAAACCTGGGACCCTGCCGCTGTGAAGCAACAGTGCTAACCATTGTGCTTATAATACTTTGTAGTAATTTTAATTTTTGGCAATATGTAGAAGGGGTGATATTGGATTAGTCAACAAACTCTAATCTGGGCAGCATGGTGGCGCAGTGATTAGCACTGCAGTCTCACGGCGCCGAGGTCCCAGGTTCGATCCCAGCTCTGGTTCACTGTCCTTGTGGAGTTTGCACATTCTCCCCGTGTTTGCGTGGGTTTCACCCCCACAACACAAAGATGTGCAGGGTAGGTGGATTGGACACGCTAAATTTCCCCTTAATTGGAAATAATTAATTGGGTACTCTAAATTTATATTTTAAAAAACCTCTAATCTGCCTTTGTACAGTGAAATATAAAAAGCTGGCTGCATAGTTCACTACTGGCGTCAAACTGGTATCTTTAGTACAACGGCAACATCGCATAGTCAGATCATCAACATTAATAAATATGCATTAAATCTTGCCAAAAGTTAGGGGCTGAGGAGGGGAGGGTCTCGGAAATATATAAGGAACTGATGGAGTGGGAAGGGGTCCTAATTGGGGAGGTGAAGAGGACGAGCTGGGAGGAGAGTCCGGGTTATGGGAGAAGGCCCTGAGGAGAGTCAATGCATCCTTGTTGTGTGCCAGGCTTAGCCTGATCCAGTTCAAGGTGTCCACAGGGCTCGTATGACTGTGGCCCGGATGACTAGGTTTTTTGATGAGGTGGAGGATAGGTGTGCGCGGTGTGGGGAAGGTCCTGCGAATCATGTACATATGTTTTGGGCGTGTCTGAGGCGGAGGGGATTCTGGCAGGAATTTTCAGATGCCATGTCAGAGGTCCTGGAAGGAAGGGTGACTGCGTGTCCAGAGGTGGCAATATTTGGAGTGTCGGAAGATCCGGGAGTCCAGGGGGGAAGAGAGGCCGACGTTTTGGCCTTTGCCTCCCTGGTGACCTGGAGACGGGAGACGGATTTTGCTGGGATGGAGGGACTCCACAAGTCGGGGGTTTGGGTCAGTGACATGGCAGGGTTTCTTAGGCTCGAGAAGATTAAGTTTGCCTTGAGGGGTTCTTTACAGGGGTTCGCTCATGGTGGCAGCCGTTCATCGACTTCTGCAAGGAAAATTGACCGTCAGCTTGGAGGGTGGTGGGGGGGGGGGGCATGGAAGTGATGATTAAGGGCAGGGAATCTAATGTATGGGTAGTTAGGGTTTAGGGCTGGGGGAGTTGGGTGTGTTACTGTGGGGTTTCTGCATGTGTTGGATCTCTGTTGTTTAAAATGTTAAAATTATAAATGGCTCAATAAAATCGTTTTGAAAAAAAAGTCTTGCCAAAAGTTGACATTGTATGATCAGCTGCTTTTGGCCTGACGCACTGTATTATATGAATTTTTTTTAAAAAGGAAGTGGCCTACTGCATCTTGGTTAATATTTATATGTCAACCAACATCAATAAAACAGATTATCCGGTCGCTATCACACTGGTGTTTGTGGAAGCTTACTGTCTGCAAATTGACTGTGGCGCTTCCTACCTTAATGATAGTGACGTTAATGTGATGACCCCCCCCCCCCAACACCAAAGAGGTGTTTCCCAGGAGCTTTCTAAAATAAGACAGCAAGCCACACAGGGTGGTGTTGGTCAGATGCTCAAATCCTTGAGGAGTGCCTTGAAGGAGATACATCAGACAAATGTAATTCATTGCATGGAAAGCATTTTGGGATGTCATGAGTTCAAGAAGGGCACAATATAAATGTTGTTTTTTCTTTTCTATTCCCACAGGTAGGGCTTATCTCGGTTACACTTCCTAGAGGCCAGATTCAAACTGATACAAGTAAAGATCAGGAAATGTGCTGTCCTTCACAGCGCACTGTGTGTGGGGGGGGGGGGGGGGGGGGGGGAGAGAGAATCTACAAATTTGTACTATGGCTGTAAGAAGGCCATTCACCCAGCAGGTATCAGCCAGGCCCAATGCTCTCCTCACCAGATGTCACACAAACACACTTTCCCAGCATAGACCACAGCAGTAGAGGCCATGCTTAACCCACACATTTGGGGATTAAACTGAGCTGGAATAAGTTAACTCACTGTAGACTCAGGAACAAACCAAGGGGATTCTTCCCTGGTGTGTGCAGCTCAGTTCCTGATTGGATAAACTTGCTGGGTCATGAAGGGAGTCAAAATTCCAGACTACTACATTGTTTTGGTGCTACTGATGTAAGCTTTAAGGTTTTGCTCAATATTCAAGTCATAGCATAGTGAACACAATGACTTACAGAGAGGAAGAGGCACCGTAGTAGTAAATCCTGAGGCCCCTTTAAATAAATGGGACTGAATATTAACTCCTGTATCTTTCAAGAATGCACAGCAACATGGTTATGTTAAGGGGCGGTCATGCCTCACTAACTTGATCGAGTTTTTTGAGGAGGTTACAAAGGTGATTGATGAGGGGAGGGCGGTGGATGTTATTTACATGGACTTCAGTAAAGCCTTTGACAAGGTGCCTCATGGCAGACTGGTACAAAAGGTGAAGTCACACGGGATCAGAGGTGAGGTGATAAGATGGATACAGAACTGGCTCGGTCACAGAAGGCAAAGGGTAGCAGTAGAAGGGTGCTTTTCTGAATGGAAGGTTGTGACTAGCGGTGTTTCACAGGGATCTGTGCTGGGGCCTCTTGTTTGTAGTATACATAAACGATTTGGAGAAAAATGTAGTTGGTCTGATTAGCAAGTGCGTGGATGACACCAAGGTTGTTGGAGTGTCAGTGTTGAGGATTGTCGGAGGATACAGCAGAACATAGATAGGTTGGAGACTTGGGCAGAGAAATGGCAAATGGAGTTTAATCCGGACAAATGTGAGGTAATGCATTTTGGTAGGTCTAACATAGAGGGGAAATATACCGTAAATGGCAAAACTCTTAGGAATATAGAAAGTCCGAGAGTTCTGGGTGTGCAGATCTTTGAAAGTGACAACACAAGTGAACAAGGTAGTCAAGAAAGTAGACAGAATGCTTGCCTTCATTGGACGGGGCATCAAACATAAAACTGACAAGTCATGCTACAGTTGTATAGAACCTTGGTAAGGTCGCACGTGGAATATTGTGCACGATTCTGGTCGCCACACTACCAGAAGGATGTGGAGGCTTTGGAGAGGGTGCATAGGAGCTTTACCAGGAAGTTGCCTGATCTGGAGGGTGTTCGCTATGCAGAGAGGCTGAATAGACTTGGACTGTTTTCATTAGAACAACGGAGGTTGAGGTGTGACCTGATAGAGGTCTACAAGATTGAGGGGCATGGATAGAGTGGATGGGCAGGCACTCTTTCCCAGGGTGGAGGGGACAGTCACCAGGGGGCTTAGGTTTAAGGTCCGTGGGGCAAAGCTTAGAGGAGATGTGCGAGGCAGGTCTTGTGCGCAGCGGGTGGTGAGTGCCTGGAATGCGTTGCCAGGGGAGGTTGTGGAAGCAGATACATTAACAGCATTCAAAAGGCATCTTGACAAACACATGGATAGGATGGGTATAGAGGGATACGGCACAAGGAAGTGCCGAGGGTTTTGGCCAAGGGTTGGTATCATGACAGGTACAGGCTTGGAGGACCGAAGGGCCTGTTTCTGTGCTGTATTGTTCTTTGACACTAACAGGAAATTGTTTTCTAAGCTCTGGTATGGATCCCTCTCCTTGTGAAATTGAGTTCAAGAACCTTGCCCCCTTTTTCTTGAATCCCATCTCACTCCACCTTAACTGAACAATCTTTTCAAGCCCAGTATCCCACTTGGCAGCTCTACCCTCTGACTTTCGATTACTGTTTTCACCCTCCTCCTTCCTCTCCCCCAACAGAGGTTGATCTGAGGGGTAGAGCCACTGAGCTCTTCTTGGCCAACATCATCTCGCCTGTCACCTTGCCAACTCTCTGCCTTCCTGCACAAGTCTCTTAAGAACCTTCCTCTTCTGATTCACTCTTTAAAAAACAATATTACATTGGCTCTTCAACATCCTCCTCTCCTTTGTAAACTTTGCTAATGTTCCAAGTGATAGACTTTCCTATAAGAAATCCATGTTGTCACTGTTTGGGCAATGAACTCATTTCAAACTGATGATTTGTGCTTTCCAGTGAGAAATTTTAATAAAACCACTACTTCTCGTCTCTGAAGTTGTCAAGCTTTTCTGTTAATTAGCGACAGGACCACTGAGACTATAAGCAATGTAGTGGTGCCTCCTGGTGGACTATGAAATATTGCGCTGCTTCCGAGCAGGACCTCCACTGGCTTCTGTGCTCCAGGGTAAATTCACCTTCTCATTTTGCAAACTGGATCGAAGCCAGTTGATCTCAGAGTAACTTATGACACACATCTGGCTGTGCAATCGTAAGTTCTGTATCCCTTGTGTTCTCTCTCTCCCGGAAATTTTGTAGAGGCCGGCAGGTACCTGTTCTGGTCTGGATGTGGGTTAGGTATTAAAGTCGGTTACCGACTTTACCTGTCGGTAAACAGGTACCTGTTCACCCTGCTGTGAGCTGGACAGAAACTTACTGAAGACAACTGGAAACCTGCTAGACCTTAAACACCCCCCCCCCCCCCCCCCAACTCCCATTCCACTGTCTCGAGTTCAAAGAATTGAAGATCCTCAATTGTGAGGAGTGCCAAAGGCCTTGAATAATATTCTTTGTGGAAAAAAGGATTGAGGACACACAATTAAAACATGCTTGGATATGCACTGAGAAATACTCTTAACTACAGGGCTATGGACCAGGAGCTGATGATGGCTGATGGGTGTGTCCAGAACCAGGGGTCACAATCTGAGGATTATGGGTAAACCATTTCGGACAGAGATGAGGAGCCATTTCTTCACCCAAAGAGTGGTGAACCTGTGGAATTCATTACCGCAGGAAGTAGTTGTTGCTAAAATATTGAATATATTCAAGAGGTGGCTGGATATAGCACTTGGGGAGAATGGGATCAAAGGCTATGGGGAGAAAGCAGGATTAGGCTATTGAGTTGGATGATCAGCCATGATCGTGATGAATGGCGGAGCAGACTCGAAGGGCCAAAAGGCTCCTCCTGCTCCTATCTTCTATGTATGTAAATAGATTGGGGTTGGATAACCTTTTTTGGTTGAAAAGACATAATGGGCAGAATGGCCTCCCTCTGTACCATACGTTTTCTATGTTTCCACGTGAACCAGGCACTAACAAATTGAAAGGCACGATTTTAAAACGTTTTTTGAGCACCCAATTCTTTTTATCCATTTAAGGAGTAATTTAGTGTGGTAAATCCACCTACCCTGCACATCTTTGGGTTGTGGGGGTGAGACCCATGCAGACAAGGAGAGAATGTGCAAACTCCACACACACAGTGACCCGGGGCCGCAATCAAACTGGGTCTTCGGCGCCATGTTCGGGTACACAGGGAGAATTCAGAATATCCAATTCATCTAACAGCACGTCTTTTGGGACTTGTGGAAGGAAACTGGAGCACCCGGAGGAAACCCATACAGACACTGGGAGAACAGTGCAGACTCATCACACAGTGACCCAAGCCGTGAATCGAACCTGAGACCCTGGCGCTGTGAAGCAACAGTGCTACCCTCTGTGCTATCGTGCCACCCATAAGAGACTTCCAGGTGCTCTGTTGCAGAGGGATCTGGGGATCCTCGTTCATGGGTCACAGAAAACTAGCATGCAGGCACAGCAGATAATAAAGGAAGCAGGGCGACATGTGTTACAATGGTTTACACTGCTGCCTAAGGCGCTGAGGATCCAGGTTCGAATCCCGGCCCTGGGTCACTGTCCGTGTGGAGTTTGCACATTCTCCAATTGTCTGTGTGGGTTTCACCCACAAAGATGTGCAGGTTAGGTGGATTGGCCAAGTTAAATTGCCCCTTGATTGGAAAAAAAATAATTGTGTACTGTAAATTTATTTTTAAAAAGTAAATAAATAATGAAAGCAAATGGAGTGTTGGCATTTATAGCTAAAGGAATAGAATATAAAGGTGAGGCAGTGTTGTTGCAACTATACAAGGCATTGGTGAGGCCACACCTGGAGTATTGTGCACGGTTTTGGTCCCCTTATTTGAGGAAAGATGTAGTGGCGTTGGAGGCAGTTCAGAGGGTGTTCACCAAGTTGATTCTAGAGATGAGGGGTTTGTCGTATGAGGAGAGATTGAATAGTTTAGGCCTATACGCTCTAGAATGTAGGAGAATGAGGGGAGATGAAATTGAGGTATACAAGATGGTATAAGGTATGGGTAAAATAGACATGGAGCGGATGTTTCCTCTTGTGGGGTATTCTAGAATGAGAGGTCATTGTCTGAGGATAAGACATAGCAAATTTAAAACAGAGTTGAGGAGAAACTACTTCTCCCAAAGGGTTGTGAATCTGTGGAATTCGCTCCCCCAGAGTGCGGTGGATGCTGAGACAGTGAATAAATTTATGGAGGAGTTTGACAGATTTTTATTTGGTAATGGGTTGACGGGTTATGGAGAACGGGCAGGATGGCCAGGATGATATCAGCCCTGATCGAATGGCCGAGCAGATTCGATGGGCCAAATGGTCTAATTCTGTTCCTATATCTTATGAACTTATCCTTCTTTTAAATGTTCTTTTGTTTTTAAAAATGTTTTCCAAATAAGGGGCAATTTAGCGTGGTCAATCCACCCACCTTGCACATCATTGGGTTGTGAGGGTGAGACCCATGCAGACATGGGGCGGGATAAAACCCGAGTCCTTGGCGCATTGAGGCAGCAGTGCTAACCATTGTGCCCAAATCAACACAGTGCAGATGCATAAATTCATAAGATGGCCCATGTGTTGGTTTGGGCTCACGTGTGACATTCCCAATTGAATGGCTGGCGATAATCACTAAGTAGCCTCATTGTTGGAGAAATGCCACAACCTACTGGATGCTAATGGTGCTTATGGAACGAATCAGTACCTTCAGCAATAGAGTGAGGAATTTGAAGGCGGAATGAAATTAAGTGTGGTGTCGATATTGTAGAACATGCAAGATTTAATTTTGTTCTTTTCTGTCTTCAGAGATTTACATTGGAAGAGCAGTGACTGAGGAGACAAAATGGTATGTAATTGTCTTTCACAAAATAGCCACTTTCCTATGTTTAATGACATGAGCTTGCTATTAGATCAGCAATTCTGATACTTCCTATGTTCCATTCCCTCTCCTACAATATTCTAATGCAAAGCTTCTCTGGTGTATATGTTAACTCATAAAAATTTTTTTTTTTTTAAAGTGGCCAATTCTTTTTTTTTTTACCTACACTGCACATCTTTGGGTTGTGGAAGTGAGACCCAGCAGACACTGGGAGAATGTGCAAACTCCACATGGACAATGACCCAGGGCCGGGATCGAACCCGGGTCCTCAGCGCTGTGAGGCAGCAGTGCTAACCACTGTGCCACCGTGCCGCCCCATGTTCACTCATTTATTAATGTTAAGAAAGTATTTCCTAGCAAGTGAACTGATTATAATGAACTGATTATAATGGGATTCTCCCATCTCTGGTGTACCATGGCTGCAGTATGTGATATTTACAGGATGCCCTGAGGTAACGCTCCAAGCTTTCTTGACAGCCCCATAACCATCTAGAAGGACAGAGGCAGCATGGGAACACCAGTACCTTCAGCTTCCTCTTTGAGTCTCATGCCATCCTGACTTTTTTTTTCTTTTTTATAAATTAAAGTACCCAATCCTATTTTTTTTCCAATTAAGGGGCAATTTAGCGTAGCCATTCCACCTATCCTGCACATCTTTGGGTTGTGGGAGTGAAACATATTATATTACTTACTCTTTGAACCAGCCGAGTTTATGAAATAAACACTAATCTTCTTTTAAAGATTAACTAATTTAATGAGTAATATAAATAATATTCTGTGAATCCTTTGTACTTAATACTCAACTGGTAAAAGAAATAAAATACAGTAAAGATAACTAACAATACAATGTAATAATGAAATAACTTCTAACTTCTCTCTCTCTAGCTAATATATGTCTTGTCTGTTCACTCTCCTGAAGCACACTCTCTCAGAAAGAGCAGGAAAGTCATTCTTATACCATCTGATAGTGAGACATCTAGTGTTGAAATTACTGTCCTACATTTACATACATTGATCATGTATATTCATATAGAGATCACTACAAGACCCAGCAGACACTGGGAGAATGTTCACACTCCACATGGACAGTGACCCGGGGTCGGGATTGAAACTGGGTCCACGGCGCCATGAGGCACTAGTGCTAACCACTGCACCACCGTGCTGTCCCTGACATTGACAATCTATCACTGTTCCTGTTCCTTCATTTAACACCGTGTCGGAGATACTCTGTGTAGATTTGGATCCATGTCCACTGGTGGCCATATTTGGGGTGTTGAGGGCAGCATGGTGGCGCCGAGGTCCCACGTTCGATCCCGGCTCTGCATCACTGTCCGTGTGGAGTTTGCACATTCTCCCTGTGGTTGTGTGGGTTTCACCCCCACAACCCAAAGATGTGCAAGGTAGGTGGATTGAACATGCTAAATTGCCCCTTAATTGGAAAATAAATTAATTGGGTACACTAAATTAAAAATAAATAAATAAATATTTGGGGTGTTGGATTCGCTGGTGACACAGTCTGGGATAAAGGTGGATGTCCTCGCCTTTGCCTCATCGATAGCCCGGAGGCGAATTCTGCTTGGGTGGAGGTCTCCTACTCCGCCTCATGCCTCGGCTTGGCTGGGTGACCTCATGTCATTTCTGAATTTGGACGAGGTCAAATACACCATCAGGAGGTCGGTGGAGAGGTTCTACCGAAGATGGCAGCCATTCATGTCCTTTTTGAAGGAGTTGATCACTGTGCCCTGTTAAATTAATTCAGTGTTATGTGTGTTTTTGCTTTTTTGTTTTTCTCTTCTATTGTGTATTCCTGTTGATTGTTTTGGGTTGTTTTGATTAATATGGAATTTTAAAAATAAACGTATTTAAAAAAGAAAAGAAAATAACATCCCAAGTCCTTTTGTATGATCTTTCTTCTGAAACTAGAACTTCAGCTTTGACCAGGGTGCGGCTGCCACTCTCCCAGTTGGGGCCCTCTCTGACGGACTTACTCTCAGCAATGCAGCGAATGGAGGTATCGTTATTGAAAACATTCAGCAAAACTCCCCAGTTGCAAGAGCTGGTACTTTGAAGAAAGGTAACTATTGCTTTTATTTTGCATGTATGATTATAAATATTAAATGCCGGAGGTATTACAGACCTAGAATCAAAATCAAACTAATAGATAAAAAGTCATTAACTTCAAAGTTTGTTGGTGCCATGCTTTTTTCAGCTCGGAAAAGGTTGCTCGAGTGTCTGATATTGCTGACAGCACAGGTGCCTACATTCCCTTCCCTATACAATGCCTCGTGTGCTCTCCATTACCATCCTGGCATCTTTAAGAATCAAAAGGTCTTCCTTTCTCTCACTGTCCAGCTTATTAGCCTGCTCATGGAGGTGACCACCCAATTGGGCGGAATGAATTCCATACTCTGTGGTAAACTCTAAGGTAAGTTGATTTGTACTCCTCCAAGCTTGGAGCTGTGCTATCCAGTCTTGCTACCAGATGGCCTACATCCTCTAAGTCAGCACTTGAGACTTCTGCAGCAGAGCTAGTATGCGGTCTTGTCCTTTAGTGAGCTGGTTCCTGTGGTGACCTTTTTCCTTACCGGAGCTCCTGCCCATGTGTGGCCTGTGATTTATCAGTCCAGAGGCGGGTTCTGTAAGTCAATGACAAACACCAGCAGCGAGAAGCCAATTGGAGTTGTTAATGAAGCAATTAGCAGGCATGTTCTGATAGCAGTGGAATTTTACCCGTGGTCTGAAGGATCTCTGCAGTGTATGCAGCTTGTTGCCTTACAGGGGCTGAGTGCACATGGAAGGTGGAAACACTATAAAAATAATATGCAACCTGAACTATAAAGATGCAAATGGGCAAACCTAACGTTATCTGCAGGCAGAGGGTTGCAAATGTATGATTATCCCTGGAGACTGATGGCACGGATAATGTTGATGATGATGTTGTGGCATGGCGGCACGGTGGAGCAGTAGTTAGCACTGCTACCTACGGCGCTGAGGACCCAGGTTGGATCCTGGCCCCAGGTCACTGTCTGTGTGGAGTTTGCACATTCTCCCAGTGTCTGCGTGGGTCTCGCCCCCACAACCCAAAAGATGTGCAGATTAGGTGGATTGGCCACGCTAAATTGCCCCTTAATTGGGAAGAAAAATCGGGTACTCTAAATTTAAATTTAAAAAAAATGATGTTGTGGCTGCCATTTCTTCCGCCTGTTTCATGCCTCCATTTTGTTGCACCCTCTCTTGTCCCATTCATCCCAGCAGCATTCTCACTGCAGGCGTTATGAAGGCTCTCATGATCAAATGCTCTGACTCACCCTCCCCGTTTCGCAGCCTGGCTCTGCCTCCAATTGAACTGTGATCGCAGAGGTGCCCTCAGCGATTAGAGCCCTCTTAATTGGGCCTCTCAAGGAAGATTGTACTGTCAGTCCTGCTGTGGTGGCAATCGGGTTTGCAACCTGAAAATGGTCCCCAAGTCCAGCAAAAACCTAACTTCAGGCCAATTAGTCTCCTGTCCACTGTTTAGACTAGAGCCTGCAAGCAGCATCAGAGAACGTGGACGTCTTGTCTGGTCTTCCCAGCCACCTCCTTTTTAAAAAAAAATATATTTTATTGAAATTTTTCAAACAGAAATTTTCCGTTTTTACAACTTAATAAAGGAATATACATTAAACGTTATTTAAATAATATATTAAACTAACAAAAAATGAAAAAAAGAGATAAACAAAAAGCAAATATCAACAACTGGCAAAAAACAAAAACACGGGATAATATTCCCCCCCCCCCCCCCCCCCCCCCCCCCGGTTGCTGCTGCTGTCTTTTCTGTTTTTCCATTATCGTTCCGCGAGATAGTCAAGGAACGGTTGCCACCGCCTGGTGAACCCCTGAGCCGATCCTCTTAACGCATATTTTATTCATTCCAGTCTTATGAACCCTGCCATGTCGTTTATCCAGGCCTCTACGCCCGGGGGCTTCTCTTCCTTCCACATAAGTAGAATCCTTCGCGGGCTACTAGGGACGCAAAGGCCAAGACGTCGGCCTCTTTCGCCTCCTGCACTCCCGGTTCTTCTGCAACCCCAAATATAGCTAACTCCCAGCCTGGTTTGACCCGGACCCCCACCACCTTTGAAATCACACTTGCCACACCCTCCCAGAACTCATGCAGTGTCGGACACGACCAGAACATGTGGGTGTGGTTTGCCGGGCTTCCTGAGCACCTTCCACATCTATCCTCCACCCCGAAAAACCTGCTCAGTCTTGCTCCTGGCATATGTGCTCTATGTAGGACCTTAAATTGAAGCAGGCTAAGCCTGGCACACGAGGACGAGGAATTTACCCTACTTAGGGCATCTGCCCACAGCCCCTCTTCCCATTTTCCCTTCAGCTCCTCTACCATCGCCTCCCCCTCGTCTCTCATCTCCCTGTATATTTCGGACACTTTACCTTCTCCAACCCATGCCTCCGAAATCACTCTATCCTGGATCCCTTGCATCGGGAGCTGCGGAAATTCCCTCACCTGTTGCCTCGTAAATGCCCTCACTTGCATGTATCGGAAAGCATTCCCTGGTGGCAACTTATATTTTTCTTCCAATGCTCCCAGACTCGCAAACGTCCCGTCTACAAACAGGTCCTTCAGCTTCCTAATTCCTGCTCGCTGCCAACATTGAAATCCCCCATCTATCCTCCCTGGGACGAACCTGTGGTTATTCCTTATCGGGGACCACACCGAGGCACCCGTCACTCCCCTGTGTCGTCTCTACTGCCCCCAGATCTTCAAGGTCGCCACCACCACTGGGTTTGTGGTGTACCTTTTTGGGGAGAATGGTAGCGGCGCCGTCACCAGCGATTTTAGACTCGTTCCTTTACAGGACTCTGTAGCCTTTTCCACGCCGCACCTTCTTCTTCCCTCATCCACTTACAGACCATCGACACATTGGCGGCCCAATAGTAGTCACTCAGACTCGGCAGTGCCAATCCCCCTCTGTCCCTACTGCGCTGCAGGAACCCCCTCTTTACCCTCGGGGTCTTTCCCGCCCACACAAAGCTCATAATACTCCTGTCTATTTTTTTGAAAAAGGCCTTTGTAATCAGGATGGGGAGGCACTGAAACACGAAAAGAAACCTCGGGAGGACCACCATTTTAACCGCCTGTACTCTGCCCGCCAATGACAGGGGCACCATATCCCACCTCTTAAAGTCCTCCTCCATCTGCTCTACCAGTCGCGTCAGGTTAAGTTTGTGTAGGGTTCCCCAGTTCCTGGCCACCTGAATCCCCAGGTATTGAAAATTCCCTGTCCCTCTCAGCGGCAGAGCATCTATCCCCCTGCCCTGTTCCCCGGGGTGCATCACAAAAAGCTCACTCTTTCCCATATTTAATTTGTATCCCGAGAACGCTCCAAACTCCCTGAGTATCTTCATTACCTCTGGCATCCCCTCTACCGGGTCCACCACATTTAGCAGTAAATCATCTGCATATAGTGACACTCGATGTTCCTCTCCCCCTCTAAGCACCCCCCTCCACCTCTTAGAGTCCCTCAGCGCTATGGCCAATGGTTCAATTGCCAACGTGAACAGTAACGGGGACAGGGGGCACCCTTGTCTTGTACCCCTATGTAATCGAAAGTATTCTGATCTTTGCCTGTTTGTAACGACGCTTGCCACCGGAGCCCCGTACAGGAGTCTAACTCATCCCCGAACCCAAATCTCTTCAGCACCTCCCACAGATAGTCCCACTCCACCCTATCGAATGCCTTCTCTGCATCCATCGCCACCACTATCTCTGCCTCCCCTCCGGTGGGGGCATCATCATCACCCCCAGCAGCCTTCGTACATTGGCATTCAATTGTCTCCCCTTTACAAACCCTGTCTGGTCGTCATGTACCACCCCTGGGACACAATCCTCTATCCTTGTCGCCATCACTTTGGCCAGCAGTTTTGCGTCTACGTTTAGGAGGGAGATGGGCCTGTATGACCCGCACTGCAGCAGGTCTTTGTCTCGTTTCAGAATTAGCGATATCGTCGCCTCCGACATTGTCGGGGGTAATGTCCCCCTTTCCTTAGCCTCATTGAATGTTCTCGCCAGAAGCGGGTCCAGCAGGTCCATATACTTCCTATAAAATTCCACCGGGAACCCGTCTGGTCCCGGGGCCTTCCCTGCTTGCATGTTCCCTATTCCTTTGATCACCTCATCCAGCTCAATCTGCGCCCCCAGACCTGCCACCTCCTGCCCCTCCACCCTCGGGAATGCTAGCTGATCCAAAAAATGTATCATTCCTTCTTTCCCCTCCGGGGGTTGGGACTTGTACAGCCTCTCATAAAATGTCTTGAACACCTCGTTCACTTTCCCTACTCTCTGCTCCATCTTTCCCGTTTTGTCCCTAACTCCTCCGATCTCTCTCGCCGCCCCCCCTCTTCCGAAGTTGTTGGGCCAGCAGCCGGCTCGCCTTTTCCCTATATTCATACTGTATCCCCTGTGCCTTCCTCCACTGTGTCTCTGCCTTTCCCATGGTCAGCAGGTCAAACTCCGTCTGTAATCTTCGTCTTTCCCTGTATAGCCCTTCGTCTGGGGCCTCCGCATACTTCTTATCCACCCTCAAAATTTCCTCACTAATCTCTCTCTTTCTTTACCCTCTTGTTTCCCCTTGTGGGCTCTGATGGAAATCAGCTCTCCTCTAACCACCGCCTTCAGCGCTTCCCATACTACCCCCACCTGGAACTCCCCACCATCATTGACCTCCAGGTATCTTTCGATACATCCCCTCACCCTTCCGCATACCCCCTCGTCCGCCAGTAGTCCCATGTCTAATCGCCAGAGTGGGCGCTGCTCCCTTTCCTCTCCTAGTTCTAGATCCACCCAATGTGGGGCATGATCTGACACGGCTATAGCCGAGTACTCAGTTCCTGCCACCTTCGGATCAGTGCCCTTCCCAAAACAAAAAAGTCTATCCGGGAGTATACCTTATGGACGTGGGAGAAAAAGGAAAACTCTTTACCCATCGGTCTGGCGAATCTCCACTGATCTACTCCCCCCATTTGTTCCATAAATCCCTTAAGCACCTTGGCCGCTGCCGGCCTTCTCCCGGTCCTGGGGCGACATTCTCCGACCCCCCGCCGGGTCGGAGAATCGCCAGGGGCTGGCGTGAATCCCGCCCCCGCCGGTTGCCGAAGTCTCCGGCACCGGAGATTCGGCGGGGGTGGGAATTGCACCACGCCAGTTGGCAGGTCCCCCCGCTCGATTCTCCGGCCCGGATGGGCCGAAATTCCTCACCTTTGGGGTGGCGCGATGCCCGGCGCCAGTCGGCGGACATCGCGCCGTTTTTGGAGAATTTCGCCCCTGGATCTGGACCGGTCCAGCACTGTGTTGAAGTCCCCCCCCCCCCCCATTAACAAGTTTCCCACTTCCAGCTCCGGGATACGTCCCAGCATTCGCTTCATGAATCCCGTATCATCCCAGTTCGGGGCATATACGTTCACCAGCACAACCGCCTCACCCTGCAATCTGCCACTCACCATCACATATCTGCCCCCACTATCCACCACTATGGTCTTAGCTTCGAACGATACACGTTTCCCCACTAGTATTGCCACCCCTCTGTTTTTCGCGTCCAACCCTGAGTGGAATACCTGTCCCACCCATCCTTTCCTTAGTCTAATCTGATCCGCCAACTTCAGGTGCTTCTCCTGGAGCATAACTACGTCCGCCTTCAGTCTCTTTAAGTGCGCAAACACCCTTGCCCTCTTAATCGGCCCATTTAAACCTCTCCCATTCCACGTGATCAGCCGAATTGGGGGGCCATTTACCCCCCCCCCCCCCCCCCCCCCCTCGTCGACTAACCATCCCGCTTTTTAAGCCATCTTCTCACCCAGGTATCACGCACCCATCTGTCCCCCAGACGGCGCCCTCCCGTCCCGACCACCTCGTCTCGTATCAGCTCCCCCTTGCCCTCAGCAGCAGCAACCCAGTTAATCCCCCCCCCCAGCTAGATCCCCCTCTAGCTTGATTACTCCCACCATATTGCTTCCGGAAGTCAGCTAACTCTGGCTGACCTCGGCTTCCCCCGTTCATTCTTTGACCTCCCTGCGTGTGAGGCTCCCTTCCTTCCTGCGCCCCTTTTCCTGCTATAATTTCCATAGCGCGGGAAAATACCCGCGCTTTTCTCTCTGCCCTGCCCCTAATGGCGCAGTTCCCTCATTCCCCGTCCAACATTATTATACAGTAGCCCTCCCTCTCCCCACTTTACATTTCTGTGCCACCACCTCGCTACCTCCCTCCGGACATCAATTTCTCAAGTCTAGTCCAATTTCTCATCCTGAATAAATGTCCATGCCTCCTCCGCCGTCTCGAAGTAGTGGTGTTTGCCCTGATGCGTGACCCACAGTCTCGCCGGCTGCAGCATCCCAAATTTGACTTTCTTCCTATGGAGCACCGCCTTGGCCCGGTTGAAACTCGCCCTCCTTCTCGCCACCTCCGCACTCCAGTCTTGATACACGCGTATCACCGCGTTCTCCCATTTGCTACTCCGTGTCTTCATAGCCCAGCTCAGGACCATCTCTCTGTCCCTGTAGCGATGGAACTTCACCACTATTGCTCTTGGTGTTTCCCCTGCCTTTAGTCTTCTCACAAGGACCCGGTACGCTCCCTCCACTTCCAGAGGGCCCATTGGGGCCTCAGCTCCCATTAGAGTATGGAGCATCGTACTCACATACGCCCCAGCATCAGCTCCCTCTGTTCCTTCGGGGAGACCTAAAATCCGTAAGTTCTTCCTCCTCGAGCTGTTCTCCAGGGCTTCCAGCCTTTCTATGCACCTCTTATGTAGTGCCTCGTGCGTCTCTGTTTTTACCACCAGGCCCTGGATCTCATCTTCGTTCTCGGCTGCCTTTGCCTTCACTCCATGGAACTCCATCGCCTGGACCTTTTGTGTTTCCTTTAGTCTCTCGATTGCCAGTAACATCGGCGCCAACACTTCTTTCTTGAGCTCCTCCACACATTGTCGGAGGAACTCCTGGTGTTCCGGGCCCCATACCATCTGGGCTTCCTCGGCCGCCATCTTGCTTCTCCCTTCTCTTTTCTGCCGCTGCTCCAAAGGATCCTCCGCAATCTGGCCACTACTGTCGCTCCTTTCCATCCACACCAGGGGGGACTCCTTCCTTTGTCACCTCACAGTGGGTTTGGCCGAAAAAAGTTCCCGTTGGGGCTCCCGATAAGAGCCCAAAAGTCCGTTGAAACGGGAGGTGCCGAAACGTGTCGCTTAGCGATGCATTGCCGCAACCGGAAGACTCAGCCACCTCCTTTAATATGCAAAGTATCACTGCTGTCTACAGCCAGAATGCATCTTCCGTTTTACGAGGTGCTGACTGTCATTAAACATGTCTGATTTCCTCCACCCATCCCTCCCCCCAGTGACCTCGGGCCAGATCAAACCCGAGTCCATATCTGATGATTCTTAACACTAATCAAATAGTAATCAATCATTCAGTTAATTGAAATGAAATGAAAATCGCTTATTGTCACAAGTAGGCTTCAAATGAAGTTACTGAAAGCCCCTAGTCGCCACATTCCAGCGCCTGTTCGGGGAGGCTGGAACGGGAATTGAACCCGCGCTGCTGGCCTGCCTCGGTCTGCTTTAAAAGCCAGCTATTTAGCCCTGTGCTAAACCTAATTTGTTGCAACGTTATCCAATCCTTTGCACTTCTTCACCCAAGCATATCTATTTCCAGCCTAGTCTAATAATTATTTTAAAAGGCACTTACCTCATGGTCAGGAAAGCTTGCTATGGTAATACTCATGAGATGAAATTGGCTTTCTTCTCAGAGTTCTGAGCCCTGGAGTGGACTGGCAATAGGCCATGTCCTGTTATTGATTCATTGACATGTCGGTGCTGAAGATGAATTTCCACCTGCAAAGACATCTGAGGGATGTAGTATCTTCCTTTGCTACTGTTTGAGAAAAAGCAAATTCATTCTGTGTGCGCTCCTTTAATCCCACTAGTACGAGCAAAGAAAATATAGATGTAAGAGATCTGTTAGAAGAACCGACCGTATGAACTCATCTAAGACACTTCAGGGTACATTTTGACAAGTGGCAATAAAAATTGAAAAAGATGTAAAATGGGTTGCTGGCTCATTTTACATTATTGCACCAAGTTTAAACTTGCCCCTTAATTCCGTGAGAGTTAACCCTCGATGCTATTTAAGCCTGAGGTGCTGTCTTGGATATTACAGGACCCAATCTCTCCAAACCAGCCCTAAGACTTGCAGTCAGCATTGCGACACAGGAATCAATTATTGGCCTGGAGGCCTCTGCATGCAGTGGAATGTTTGCAGATGTTTCGGGAGCCACCAGGTGCTCCAAGATATACTGCATTGTGAATCATTCTCTGAATGGTGCTGTACAGTAAAATTTTCGAGTCAATTCCAGCCAACTGCTGTGGATCTTCTGAGAGTGTGCTGCATGCCTCCACACGTGCTCTGCTAACATCCTTATTTTCGTGGCAGAATGCCGGAGATCTAAGTCTGCAAAAAAGAAAAAAGGAACTGATGTTTTCTAAATCTCTGTCCAGCAACATCAGGTTTCACTCCACAACTGCTTCCTTGCATTCCATGTCATACCCAATATAAATTTCTCATTTATATTATCTACTTTCCCGAAGTGTGTCTCCGCTTGCAGATTTCTTCCCAAGTCGCCGGCTCTCTCCCGCACGCCAGCTCTCTTTCTCTCTCTCTCTCCTGACTCTCTTCTGCTTGCTGTTTTTTCCTTCTCCCTGGCTCTCTCCCACTTGTCAGCTGCAGGCTCTTGCCACTCACTGGCTCCATGGTTCTCACTGGCTCGCTCGCACCCGCTGAATATAGGTATAAGAATTTAGGAATGTGCAATATTTCAATTTAGAGCTCATAAATTTTCAATGTTTTTTGCTGATGAGAGAAGCCCTACAGAATCTAACTACAGCTTTTATATTAGTTGTAATGGGAAAATCTGATTCGCTTCAAGTTGTTTCACTTAAGGTCACAATTTTCAGGAACGGAACTGCAAAATTAAGTGAGGAATTTCTGTACTCTTCCACAGCAGTGCTTTTCCATGTATGTTCACCTTCTGCTTTTCATTATCAAGGCAATTTTCAATCAAACTAACTAATCTTCCAGTCATTGCACAAGCTTTAATCTTTTCTCAAATCCACAGATGTGGAACTTTTCCAGCCGGTTCTGAATATCAAAGTAAATTATATCCATTGGATAGCCCTCGGGTTATATGACAGTTTGATATCCTAGCCACTTCTGCAAAATGTTGAATCCCAACATGTCTCAATGTATATGATAAATTTGCTGGTGCTTATTTCCATATTCAACTATTGAGTAAATGCTATTGTAACAGATTTTATTGGCTGGAAGCATGTGGTACATGTTACTGTATTAAAGAAAATAAAAACTGATCTTCATTGTCTTACAGGTGATAAACTGAATGCAGTAACAATACATTTTGACAATCTAGACAGTGCAGAGGTTAGCAAAATACTGAAATATTCAGAACCATACAAAACAAGTCTAAAACTCAATTCAAATGAAGAACTCCAGAGTCCAGATTACAGATACAGCTCTCCTGGCATGGTAAAAAAAAAAGTTTTTTTATACCGATATATTCAATTCATCTGTCATTCTGAAACTGCTAAAATCCATAATTAAGGGAGTAGTAGCAGGACATTGAGAAAATCATAATACAATCTTGTAGAGTCATTGTGGTTTTGTGAAATGGAAACACTGTTTGACAAATTTATTGGAGGTATTTGAGGAGAAACAAGAGGATGGATAAAAGGGAACCAGTAAAGGTTGTGTGTTTGGATTTGCAAAAGGAATTCGAAAAGGGGCCACATAAAAAGTTACAACACAAGCTCTTCACATTGTGAGTAATTTCCCCATCTTCTTGAGCAGTCCTTTGGGACTGAGGATAATTTACTTCCACTCCAGCTCGATAAGCTCTGAGGTGGCTGATGAGCCCAATACATGTTCTGCAGACTCTGCCATTTGTGGTGTTTTGAAGGGTTGGGTAGATGAGTTGTTTGGAGGTTTGTGTGCTCCCTCTGATGTCTCAACTTTGCACATTCCAAACAAGTCTCTTGCCTTCTTGGATGATCTGTCTCCATTTTGGTCGGTCACAGACCTGGGGTTCCTGTGAGGTGGCAGGGTTGTTTGACCTCTCTTTGAGAACATTCCCAAAGTGTTTCTGCCGACCTCCTGCGAGCAGAGGCGGATATTTCAATGAAACACACCGTGCCTAGGCATGGGGTCCCAACCAAAGGGGGCCCCCATGTTGGCTGGTGTCTGTGGACAGTTCTTGGGCACCAATAAGATTTTGACTGGTTGAGTTCCCTTGGAGCAGGAAAACATTGATCCAAAGTCACTGAGGTGACTAGGAGGGAGAGGGGCAGCGGTCAAGGCAAAGATCTCTTCTGTGTTTTTACAAAACAAAAGCAACAGGTTTCTTGATTTCTACCGAGGTCTGAGGAAGGCAGGCCATACCGAGGTCTGCCAGTCAGCCAGCAGCGAGGCGAGGTCGCTGAGAAAATTGAGGTGTGAGGTGTTGGTCGTCGAGGGGAGCAGCAGGACGACTCGACCTCCAGGCCAGGGCTGAGAAGGGCTGGACAGACAAGGCCATAGCCAGGCATACTGAGCCAGCAGCGAGGCAAGGTCATCAAGGGCAGCAGGGGGACCTACCCAAGGCTAGGGCTGAAAAGGACTGGGTAGGTGAACGTAGCCAGGCAGCCTGAGCAAACAGCAAAGTGAGGTCGTCTAAGGGAGCAGGGGTGACTTGACCTCCAGGCTAGGGCTGGGGAGATATTAACGAGGCACCCCAGAAATAAAGGTGAGCCCAGGGCCCCACAAAGATATGTTTGCCTCTGTCTGGGAGTCTCCTGTCGCAACACGTTTTGAGTAGTTCAGGGTGGGGGGGGCGGGGTAAATGTGGTTAGCGGATTGGCTAACTAATAAGAACCAGAGAGTTTGGTTAAAGTAGACATTTGCAGTTTAATAAATCAGTAGGACTGAGTTTAGGAGGAACTTCTTCAACCAAAGGGTTGTGAACTTATGGAATTCCTTGCCCAGTGAAGCAGTAAAGGCTCCTTCATTAAATGTTTTTAAGCTAAAGATAGATAGTTTTTTGAAGAATAAAGGGATTAAGGGTTCTGGTGTTCGGGCCGGAAAGTGGAGCTGAGTCCACAAAAGATCAGCCATGATCTCATTGAATGGTGGAGCAGGCTCGAGGGGCCAGATGGCCTACTCCTGCTCCTAGTTCTTATGTTCTTATGGTGCCACAGGGATCAATAGTGGGATCTCAACTATCTATATCAATGAGTTGGATAAAGGGACCAACTGCATTGTAGCCAGATTTCCTGACAATACAAAGGTGATAAGGATAGAAAGTCTACAAAGAGATAGGTTATCTGAGTAGGCAAAATATTTGGCACATGGAGTATAATGTGGGAAAATGTATGGTCATTCATTTTGGCAGTAAGAAAAAAACAGAGAAGAACTTTGGAATACTACAGTAGAGAGATCTGGGGGCAGCATGGTGGGGGTGCAGTGGTTAGCATTGCTGTTTCATGGAGCCAAGGTCCCAGGTACGATCCTGGCTCTGGGTCACTGTCCGTGTGGAGTTTACACATTCTCCCTGTGTTTGCATAGGTTTCACCCCCACAACCCAAAGATGTGCAGGGTAGGTGGATTGACCACACTAAATTGCCCCTCAATTGGAAAAAATGAATTCGGTACTCTAAATTTATATATTTTTTAAAAGTAGAGAGATCTGGGTATCCTTGTATATGAATGGCAAGCTAGCATGCAGCTACAGCAAGTAATTACGAAGGCCACAATTGAACAGGGCAATGATTAGACTGCAACTTGTGTACTGTTTATGGGTCTCCTTATTTAAGGAAGGATATACTTGCACCAGAAAAGTTCTCTAGGCTGATTTGTGGGATGAAGTGATTGTCTTATGAGAAAATGTCTTATGAGAAAATGTTGAAAAGGTTTGGCCTACTATACGTAGAACATACAGTGCAGAAGGAGGCCATTCGGCCCATCAAGTCTGCACCGACCCACTTAAGCTATCATTTCCACCCTATCCCCATAACCCAATATCCCTCCTAACCTTTTTGGTTTGTTTGTATCTTCTTGCTGGGGTAGTGGCGCCGGAGTGTCTGGGACAGTATCGGCTACCTGAGCACGAGTTCTTTGTTTATCGGAGATGGGCCATCAATATGTAAATCGGCCAAGAGTTTTGTCTGCAGACTGCCTTCCAAATACGCGTTCAGGCTCTGTGCCTGCTTGTTGCTTTGCATTGTCCATTTTTCCCTGTATGCTCTGCGAGTGTCCATTTTATGTACTGAAAGTGGCCATGAAGCCTACCTCTGACCCCTGCAACTCCAAGCTGCTCTCGCTGTAAAGCTACTCATCCTGCCAGTCACTGCATATCTCCTGAGCCTTCAGTGGGGGGAGCAGGAGAGGGTGGGGGCGGGAGAGTTGGGGACCAGGGTGGGTCAGGGAGGTGGCCAACAGGAGGACTGGCGAGCAGGAGAGACAGTGTGCAGGAGGTAAGTACAAAGAGCATATTCTTTTTATATTTTTCAATTTATTTTATTTAAGTTAGTTTATTTATGAATATAAGACTTTAGCAATATACTGCATTTCAGCCTGCAGGTATATTTTTTCATTGAAGAGAAAGGCCCGACAGAATCCAAGTGCAGTTTTTTGCACTGGTCTTATGAGAAAGGCTGATTCACTTAATATTTTTTCACATAACTTCAAAGTTGCGTTCCTGAATGTACAACTTTAAGTGAGAACTTACTCTTATGTTCAAGGTAGAGTTAGAGTTTTGATGTTCAAGGGAGTTAAGGTTTTTGAGAATCAGGAAAGTAGTTAAGGCCATAATCCAATCAATCATGATATTATATCGCTTCTTGGCCTTTTGGCTAAGATGAAGGTGAGGTCAGGTGTAATGCCTGGATCTGGTATGTCTCTCTTTTGGGGACCATGAATTGGATTCAATTTGAATTGGTTTTTGGAGCAGGCAAGCAGCTGGATTAGGGGTTTGCCCCTGTCCACACTCTGAGCTCTGGCTTTGTAATTCTGATAAAGTAATTTAAAAAACACATGATCTTATTATCTGATCCTACCAGCAGGCTCGAGGGCTGAATGGCCTACTCCTCCTATTTCTTATCATCTTATGTATAAAATATTTACACCATTAAAGATCAAAATCAATTGCATATACTTGCATTACATTTTTTTTTCCTTTGTAGGGATCTGATGATCAGGTTTACTTGAAACTATTCAACAGCAAGATTAAGCCACATCTTAAGCTAGCAAAGCCAGACCTGAGTGTCGATGGCCCTGACATGGATGTCAGTGGAAATAATAAAATACCTTCAGTTGGTGTAAAAGGGCCCAAGATATCTTCTGATATTGGCATGAATCTAAAGGCAGCTAACGGTAATATTTATACTTCAATATTCAAAATACCAACTGTGGATTTCAAAATGTCTAGCTTTGACATTAATGGTACAAATAGCTTAAATACCAAGCTGATTAAGTCAGAGCTTACATTACATTCCTTTAATAATATTTAATTCAATTAAGAAATCTGGAATTGCTAGCTAGACTTGGTAGTGGTGACTGTGAATTATCATCTGGTTCACTAATGTCCTTTGGGGAAAAAAATCTGCAATCTATGCCTGGACTGGCCTACATGTGACACCATATCCATAGCGATGTGGTTGATCCTTGAATGCCCTCTGAAATTGCCTAGCAAGCCATGCAGTTGTATCAGCCGCTACAGAAAAGTCAATAAAGAATGGAACTGGATTGACATTTTGACATTGGCCTAGGCACCAGAAATGACAACAGCACACCCAGCCCTGTCGACCCTGCAAAGTACTCCTGACTAACATCTGGGGTTTGTGCCAAAACTTGGAGAGCTGTCCCACAGACAACCGCCTAACATATTTATACTCATGGAATCATACCTTACAGGCAATGTCCCAGACACCATTATCACCAAGCATCACAATGTCAGTCTGATGGTTGTCAGGCTTTGGGGGGTCAGGAGGTGAGTTATTCACCATATGATTCCTAGCCTTTGATATGATTAGTCCAGTTCCTGATCAATGGTGACCCCCAGGATATTGATTGTGGAGGATTCAGCGATGGTAATGCCATTGAATGTCAAGGGTGGTGGTTAGATCCCCTCTTGTAGGAGATGGTCATTGCCTGACACTTGTGTGGCGGAAATGTAACTTGCCACTTGTCAGCCCAAACCTGGATATTATCTAGGTCTTGCTGCATTTGGATATGGACTGCTTCATTATCTGAGGAGTCGTGAATGGTGCAGAATATTGTGCAGTCACCACAAACATCCCCACTTCTGACCTTCTGATGGAAGGAAGGTCATTGATGAAGCAGCTGAAGGTTGGGCCTAGGGCACTACCCTGAGGAACTCTTGCAGTGATGTCCAGGAGCCTAGATGATTGACCTCCAACCACAACCATCTTCCTTTGTGCCAGGTATAACTCCAACCAGTGGAGAGTTTCCCTCGATTCCCATTGACTCCAGTTTAGCGAGGGCTCCTTGATGCCGTACTTGGTTGAATGCTGCCTTGATCAAGGGCAGTCACTCTCAACTCACTGTTGATGACTCCTTCCATCACTTTGCTGATGATGGATAGTAGACTGATAGGGTGGTAATTGGCTGGGTTGAATTTGTCCTGTTTCTTGTGTACAGGACACACCTGGGCAATTTTCCACATTGCTGGGTAGATTCCAGTGTTGTAGCTGTACTGGAACAGCTTTGCTAGGGGTGCGGCACGTTCTGGAGCACAAGTCTTCAGTACTATTGCTGGGATATTGTCGAGGCCCATAGCCTTTGCAGTATCCAGTACCTTCAGATGTTTCTTGATATCACGTGGAGTGAATCGTATTGGCTGAAGATTGATATCTGTGATGCAGGGGACCTCCGGAGGAGACCGAGATAGATAATCCACTCAGCAACTCTGGCTGAAGATTGTTGCGAATGCTTCAGCCTTGTCTTTTGCACACGTGCTGGGGATACTTGTGGAGCCTCCTCCTCCAGTGAGTTGTTTAATTGTCCACCACCATTGGCAGGAGTACAGAGCTTAGATCTGATGCGTTTGTTGTGGAATTGCTTAGCTATGTCTAATACTTGCTGTTTATGCTGTTTGGCACACAAGTAGTCTGTGTTGCAGCTTCACCAGGTTGACACCTCATTTTTCGGTATGCCTGATGTTCCTGGCATGTTCTCCTGCACTCTTCATTGAGCCAGGACTGATCCCCTAGCTTGGTGGTAATGATAGAGTGGAGATATGCCAGGCCGTGAGGTTGCTGATTGTGGTTGAATACAATTCTGCTGCTGCTGATGGCCCACAGCGCTTCATGGATACCCAGTCTTGAGTTGCTAGATCTGTTCGAAGTCTATCACATTTGGCAGAGTGGTAGTGCCACACAACACGATGAAGGGTATCCCATTTTGCACGGTGGTAGTGCCACACAACACGATGAAGGGTATTTTCAATCTGTGGCAAGTAATTCACTCTTGACTACTAAAAACCTGTTAACCATCGAGAAGACCCAAGCCCTCTGAGTGCAGCTCCAACAATGCTCGAAGCTTAACACTATACATAACAAAGCAGACCACTTGATTGGCTCCGCAACCACTACCTGACGCCGCTGAGGATCCAGGCTTGATCCCAGCCAATAGTACCTATCCGTGTGGAGTTTGCACACTTTCCCCATGTCTGCGTGGGTCTCACCCCCACCACCCAAAGATATGTAGGGTAATTGGCCACACCAAATTGTCCCTTAATTGGAATTTAAAAAAAAAAAACCATGATTTAAAAAAAATAAAATTTAGAGTACCCAATTAATTTTAATTCCAATTAAGGGGCAATTTAGCGTGGCCAATCCACCTAACCTGCACGTCTTTGGTTTGGGGGGCTGAAATCCACGCGACACAAGAATGTGCAAACTCCACACGGACAGTGATCCAGGGCTGGGATTAAACCTGGATCCTCAGCGTCGTACACAGCAGTGCTATCCACTGTGACACATGCCGCCCTAAAAAATATATCAAGATTGGTCCAAATTATATTATGAATGATATGTACCTCAAAGTCCCCCACGCAAAAGTAAAAGGAAACAAGTTAAAAGGTATTTTATTAAATATTTATCCATTACAGATTATTTAATATTTCCATTACAGATGTTGAATTACCAACAAATATAGACCTCAATGCTCCGAAATTCCAGGCTGATGTCAAAGGTCCAGGACTTGACATAGATATTCCAAGGATGAATGGTGCTAACATTGAAGGGAAGATAAAGTCTCCAAGCTTTCAAAACCCGTCATTTTCAACTCCAGAGCTGCCAGAAATGAATATGTCTCTACCCAAGTTAAAGACAGACATAAAAGCTCCTGATATTGATATTGGTGGAGTGAATGTCCCTGAAACAGAAGCAACTTGGAAAAAGCCAAAATTGCTAATGCCGTCCTTTGGACTGTCAGGGCCACAAGAAGCAGATATGAATCTTGATGGGTCAGTAAAAGCACCCGGTGTTGATGTATCTGCATCAAACGTTAGAGGGAATTTTGCAGCGCCAAACGTTGATCTAAATATTCCAAAAGGAGATATAGATGTAAACATCCCAGATACTGAACTTAATAAACGAAAATTCAAAATGCCAAAATTTAACATGCCAAGTTCAAATATGTCAGATCCAGATTTGGATCTTAATTTAAAAGCACCAGCTGTAAGAAGTGATGTAGATGCAAAATTGAAGGTGCCAAAACTCAGGAATCCAAGTTTAGAAATTTCAGGACTTGAAGGACCTAATGTGAATTTAGATGGTAAAGTAAAACTTCCCAAAGCTGACATAAAAACTCCAGAAATTAAAACCGGGATTGGCTCTGCAGGTATAGACCTCGGTAAGCCCACAATTGGCGCCGATTATGATATGCCTGACATGAACCTTGATGTTCCTGATGTAAAACTTAAAAGCCCAGGGATTAAGATGCCTACACTTAATATGTCAGGAAAAGGTGTTTCCATTCCAGATGTGGACGCCAATCTACCAGCAGCAAATATAGATCTTGCATCTCCAAAAATACAAGCTGATGTCAAAAGTCCAAACCTTGATATAAATGCTCCAAATGTTGATGGCCTTGGAGCAGAAGGAAAGTTTAAGTTCCCCAAATTTAAAAAACCTACATTATCAATTTCTGGCAACAAACTAAAAGGGCCCGACTTGAAGACAGACATAAAGGTTCCAGACGCTGACATTGGTGGTCTACAAAGAAGTGTGGATGTTCCTGAAACAAATGCAAAATTGAAAATGCCAAACTTGCACATGCCGCCTTTTGGACTGTCAGGACCAAAAATACCAGAAGCGGGTCTTGATGGGTCAGTAAAAGCGCCTGGTGTCAATGTGTCTGGTCCAAATATTATGGGAAATTATGAAGCTCCAAAAGTTAATGTAAAACTTCCAAAAGGGGATATCCCGGACGCAGAACATAAAGGAGGAAAATTCAGATTACCAGGATTTAATCTGCCAAGTGGTAAAGTATCATTGCCAGGTTCTGGTAAAGGATTGAAGATGCCAAAAGGTCAGGTGGACCTTTCTGCTCCTGATCTTCAGGGTGATATCCGAGGCCCAAGCCTCGATTTGAAAGGTCCGAGTATTGATGTCGATGCTCCAAGTGTTGATGAGCCCGAAGCAAAAAGCAAATGGAAAATGCCAAAGTTGGAACTGCCGGCCTTTGGATTGTCAGGAACAAAAATACCAGATATGGATCTTGACGGGTCAGTAAAAGCGCCTGGTGTTGATGTGTCTGGTCCAAATATTAAGGGAAATTATGAGGCTCCAAATGTTGACATAAAACCCCCAAAAGGGGATATTGATGCAAACATCCCGGATGCAGAACTTAAAGGAGGAAAATTCAGATTACCAGGATTTAATCTGCCAAGTGGTAAAGTATCATTGCCAGGTTCTGGTAAAGGATTGAAGATGCCAAAAGGTCAGGTGGACCTTTCTGCTCCTGATCTTCATGGGGGTATTAGAGGCCCAAGCCTCGATATGAAAGGACCGAGTATTGATGTCGATGCTCCAAGTGTTGATGTTCCTGACGCAAAAAGCAAATGGAAAATGCCAAAGTTGGAAATGCCGTCCTTTGGACTGTCAGGAACAAAAAGACCAGATATGGATCTTGATGGGTCAGTAAAAGCGCCTGGTGTTGATGTATCTGCACCAAACCTTAAAGGGAATTTTGCAGCGCCAAATGTTGATCTAAATCTTCCAAAAGTGAATATAGATGCAAACATCCCAGATGCAGAACTTAATAAACAAAAGTTTAAAACCCCCAAATTCACCGAGCCTAATTTAGAAATGTCAGGACTTGAAGGACCTAATGTGAATTTAAATGGCAAAGTAAAACTTCCCAAAGCTGACATAAAAGCTCCAGAATTTAAAACCAGGATTGGCTCTGCAGGTATAGACCTCGGTAAGCCCACAATTGGCGCAGATTATGATATGCCTGGTATGAACCTTGATGTTCCCAATATAAAACTTAAAAGCCCAGGGATTAAGATGCCTACACTTAATATGTCAGGAAAAGGTGTTTCCATTCCAGATGTGGACGCCAATTTGCCAACAGCAAATATAGATCTTGCATCTCCAAAAATACAAGCTGATGTCAAAAGTCCAAATCTTGATATAAATGCTCCGAATGTTGATGGTTTTGGTGCAGAAGGAAAGTTTAAGGTCCCAAAATTTAAAAAGCCTACATTTTCAATTTCTGGCAACAAACTAAAAGGGCCCGATTTGAAGACAGATATACAAGTTCCAAATGCTGACATTGGAGGTCTCCAAGGAAGTGTTGATGTTCCTGAAACAAATGCAAAATTGAAAATGCCAAACTTGCACATGCCGCCTTTTGGACTGTCAGGACCAAAAATACCAGAAGGGGGTCTTGATGGGTCAGTAAAAGCGCCTGGTGTTGATGTGTCTGGTCCAAATATTAAGGGAAATTATGATGCTCCAAATGTTGACCTAAAACTTCCAAAAGGAGATAGCGACGCAAACATCCCGGACGCAGATCTTAAAGGAGGAAAATTCAAATTACCAGGATTTAATCTGCCAAGTGGTAAATTATCATTGCCAGGTTCTGGTAAAGGATTGAAGATGCCAAAAGGTCAGGTGGACCTTTCTGCTCCTGATCTTCAGGGGGATATCCGAGGCCCAAGCCTCGATTTGAAAGGTCCGAGTATTGATGTCGATGCTCCAAGTGTTGATGTTCCCGAAGCAAAAAGCAAATGGAAAATGCCAAAGTTGGAAATGCCGTCCTTTGGATTGTCAGGAACAAAAATACCAGATATGGATCTTGACGGGTCAGTAAAAGCGCCTGGTGTTGATGTGTCTGGTCCAAATATTAAGGGAAATTATGAGGCTCCAAATGTTGACATAAAACCCCCAAAAGGGGATATCGATGCAAACATCCCGGATGCAGAACTTAAAGGAGGAAAATTCAGATTACCAGGATTTAATCTGCCAAGTGGTAAAGTATCATTGCCAGGTTCTGGTAAAGGATTGAAGATGCCAAAAGGTCAGGTGGACCTATCTGCTCCTGATCTTCATGGGGGTATTAGAGGCCCAAGCCTCGATATGAAAGGACCGAGTATTGATGTCGATGCTCCAAGTGTTGATGTTCCTGACGCAAAAAGCAAATGGAAAATGCCAAAGTTGGAAATGCCGTCCTTTGGACTGTCAGGAGCAAAAAGACCAGATATGGATCTTGATGGGTCAGTAAAAGCACCTGGTGTCAATGTGTCTGGTCCAAATATTGAGGGAAATTATGAGGCTCCAAATGTTGACCTAAAACTTCCAAAAGGGGATATCGATGCAAACATCCCGGATGCAGAACTTAAAGGAGGAAAATTCAGATTACCAGGATTTAATCTGCCAAGTGGTAAATTATCATTGCCAGGTTCTGGTAAAGGATTGAAGATGCCAAAAGGTCAGGTGGACCTTTCTGCTCCTGATCTTCATGGAGATATCCGAGGCCCAAGCCTCGATTTGAAAGGTCCGAGTATTGATGTCGATGCTCCGAGTATTGATGTCGATGCTCCAAGTGTTGATGTTCCCGAAGCAAAAGGCAAATGGAAAATGCCAAAGTTGGAAATGCCGTCCTTTGGACTGTCGGGAGCAAAAAGACCAGATATGGATCTTGGTGGGTCAGTAAAAGCACCCGGTGTTGATGTATCTGCATCAAACGTTAGAGGGAATTTTGCAGCGCCAAATGTTGATCTAAATATTCCAAAAGGAGATATAGATGTAAACATCCCAGATGCTGAACTTAATAAACAAAAATTGAAAATGCCAAAATTTAACTTGCCAAGTTCAAATCTGTCAACTGCAGATTTGGATCTTAATTTAAAAGCACCAGCTGTAAGAAGTGATGTAGATGCAAAATTGAAGGTGCCAAAACTCAGGAAGCCAAGTTTAGAAATTTCAGGACTTGAAGGACCTAATGTGAATTTAAATGGTAAAGTAAAACTTCCCAAAGCTGACATACAAACTCCAGAAATTAAAACCGGGATTGGCTCTGCAGGTATAGACCTCGGTAAGCCCACAATTGGCGCCGATTATGATATGCCTGACATGAACCTTGATGTTCCTGATGTAAAACTTAAAAGCCCAGGGATTAAGATGCCTACACTTAATATGTCAGGAAAAGGTGTTTCCATTCCAGATGTGGACGCCAATCTGCCAACAACAAATATAGATCTTGCATCTCCAAAAATACAAGCTGATGTCAAAAGTCCAAACCTTGATATAAATGCTCCGAATGTTGATGGTTTTGGTGCAGAAGGAAAGTATAAGTTCCCAAATTTTAAAAAACCTACATTTTCAATTTCTGGCAACAAACTAAAAGGACCCGATGTGAAGACAGATATAAAAGTTCCAGATGCTGACATTGGTGGTCTACAAGGAAGTGTTGATGTTCCTGAAACAAATGCAAAATGGAAAATGCCAAAGTTAGAAATGCCGTCCTTTGGACTGTCAGGACCAAAAAGACCAGATATGGATCTTGATGGGTCAGTAAAAGCACCTGGTGTCAATGTGTCTGGTCCAAATATTAAGGGAGATTATGAGGCCCCAAATGTTGACCTAAAACTTCCAAAAGGGGATATCGGTGCAAACATCCCGGACGCAGATCTTAAAGGAGGAAAATTCAGATTACCAGGATTTAATCTGCCAAGCGGTAAAATATCATTGCCAGGTTCTGATAAAGAAATGAAGATGCCAAAAGGCCAGGTGGACCTTTCTGCTCCTGATCTTCAGGGGGATATCCGAGGCCCAAGCCTCGATTTGAAAGGCCCGAGTATTGATGTTGATGCTCCAAGTGTTGATGTTCCCGAAGCAAAAAGCAAATGGAAAATGCCAAAGTTAGAAATGCCGTCCTTTGGACTGTCGGGACCAAAAAGACCAGATATGGATCTTGATGGGTCAGTAAAAGCACCTGGTGTCAATGTGTCTGGTCCAAATATTAAGGGAGATTATGAGGCCCCAAATGTTGACCTAAAACTTCCAAAAGGGGATATTGATGCAAACATCCCGGATGCAGAACTTAAAGGAGGAAAATTCAGATTACCAGGATTTAATCTGCCAAGCGGTAAAGTATCATTGCCAGGTTCTGGTAAAGGATTGAAGATGCCAAAAGGTCAGGTGGACCTATCTGCTCCTGATCTTCATGGGGGTATTAGAAGCCCAAGCCTCGATATGAAAGGCCCGAGTATTGATGTCAATGCTCCAAGTGTTGATGTTCCTGACGCAAAAGGCAAATGGAAAATGCCAAAGTTTGAAATGCCGTCCTTTGGACTGTCAGGACCAAAAAGACCAGATATGGATCTTGGTGGGTCAGTAAAAGGGCCTGGTGTTGATGCATCTGCACCAAACTTTAAAGGGAATTTTGCAGCTCCAAATGTTGATCTAAATCTTCCAAAAGTGGATATAGATGCAAGTACCCCAGATGCAGAACTTAATAAGCAAAAGTTTAAAACCCCTAAATTCACCGAGCCTAATTTAGAAATGTCAGGAATTGAAGGATCAAATATGGGTTTAAGTGGTAATGTCAAAATTCCAAAGGCTGATGCATCAGTTCCAGAAATTAAAACAATAGGTTCTGCTGGAGCAGACCTGAAAAAACCCACGATTGGTGTAGATTTTGATATTCCCAACATGAACCTTGATGTACCTGATGCAAAAGTTAAAGGCTCAAGTTTAAACAAGCCTTCACTTAACATGTCTCCAGGAAATGTTTACACTCCTGTTGTGGACATTGATCCACCAACACGCAAAATAAGAGGAGATGCAGACATTCTCATGCCTGGTGGAGTAACTCGGGAAAGCAAATTGAAAGACCCTAACATAGACATAAAAGGTGCAAAGGTCAATGTTAATTCCCCAAATCTGCATGGTGATTTTCGAGAAGTTGGTGTGGATGTGAACACTGAAAACATTTATGCTGCAGTGAATACTCCCAGACTAAATACAGATAATGATGAGAATATTAACATGCAAAATACATTTTCAAGGGAGACTTTTAAAATAAGATCATCTTTATCTGAGCTTGATGATGATGTATCTACACTTCCACAAAGTGACTCTAATTTGAAAGGAAGAACTTCCAGTACTCTTCATGTCACTGATGCTGCTGAGAGTAAAAAAAGTAAGTTCAAATTCTCAAATTTCTTTAACCTTACTCACAAATCAAAGGGATCAGTTGACTTCACAAAGGCCAAGGCAGCACATTCTTCTTCTGGGACATTTAGACCAACATTCCCAGAACTTGAACTCTCTGTATCTAAAGAGTGAAGGACTTTGCACCTGTTATTAAGTTATGTTGCATATTCCTGTATTAGTGAGAAATATACAACTCCTTCAAATCAATATAAATATGTAGAATTTTTGATGTAAACGTGACAATAATGTAACACCGCAATTTGTATTTTCTCATTCATGTTAAGAAAAAGCAAAGATGTTACCCAATACTAATGATGAAAAATACAACACAGTAAGGGATCAGTCTGGAGTATTGAGTTTGTTATAAATCTAAGATGCCTGTCATCAACTCAGGACTTCAATTAAAGCATTTTGCTTATGTACTTTAAATATAGAGCATGAAAAAAGTTTTGTATTCTTTGCGATGACTGTCTATTGCCATCTAATACATGTAAATGGGCAATACATTTGGGGATCAAGGAATGCTGCCTATCATTTGCAACAAAAATATGGTGAAATTAAAAGGCCCAAACATTGTTATCAATTCAGTTCTGACAAAATATTTATACACTAGGAATCTCTTGACAATGTATTTTAACTCTGATAATCTCCTGAAATCTTATAAATGATCTTAATAACTTTAATATTTTTAAATTATAGGGTGACACGGTGGCACAGTGGTTAGCATTGCTGCCTCACGGCGCCAAGGTCCCAGGTTCAATCCCGGCCCCAGGTCACTGTCCGTGTGGAGTTTGCACATTCTCCCCGTGATTGTGTGGGTCTCAACCCCACAACCCAAAGATGTGCAGGGTAGGTGGATTGGCCCTGCTAAATTGCCCCTTAATTGGGAAAAAAAAAGAATTTGGTACTCAATTTTTTTTTTAATTATAAAATTTATATACATGCTACATATTCAGCTACGTCAGGTTAGATAAAAGCTTTGTTTCATCAAACTTACATATAACAGAAATTACTACACCAACACAATTGATAACGTAGATATGCTAAATGTATTTACTTAAATGGAAAACTCAGGATTGTACAGGTTTTCATTGTTCCTCAATGTCAAATTCACTTTGTAAAATATTCAATTTCTTTAATATTTTGAGAATTTAAAACTGTGTAAAGGTGTTTTACTGAAACACTTTGAATGGTTAATGTCTAGTCTTATAAGAGGCCTTAAAGTAGGCAACCTCAAGGGTTATTCTTCTATATTAAATGTTATTGTTTCCTTCCAATATGAAATACTCCATTTTTATTGAAGTAACCATATAATTGACCTATTTGAAGAAATATGGTCGTAAACACTGTTGGGATAATTAGTTTGAAATGGATCTATTTGATTATCAGCTTTTGTGGCTCAAACGTTTAACACAGGCTGCCTATTCCTTGGCTGTGTACATTCTCAAACTGGAAAACATAAAGATTTGTTCTTCAGAAAAATGAGAGCTGTCATTGATTTATGATTTTGTAAAAATGCTTCTTAGAAGATGAGTTTGTGATATTCATCAGGCAGATCTTCATTATGTTATGAGGGATTAATGTTAAACTGAAAATAAGGCTCAGGGTTAGGAATGTTGACCATCGAGCCACAAGACCTCACATCACAACTATAATAATAATAATCGCTTATTGTCGCAATTAGGCTTCAATGAAGTTACTGTGAAAAGCCCCTAGTCGCCACATTCCGGTGCCTGTTCGGGGAGGCCGGTACGGGAACTAGTATATTTACAGCCATCCTACTTTTGCTGGATTCAAGTGTCAGGTCTTGAATTTAGACTATGGTCACATCAAAATTCATTCTTTATATTGCAGTTAGACACACATGAAAGTGCAGTTCTGGTCACCACATTATCATGTGGAAGCTTTGGAGAGAGTGCAAAGGTTCACCAGGATGAAAATTGAAAATCGCTTATTGTCACAAGGAGGCTTCAAATGAAGCTACTGTGAAAAGCCCCTAGTCACCACATTCCAGCGCCTGTTCGGGGAGGCCGGTACAGGAATTGAACCTGCGCTGTTGGCATTGTTCTGCTTTACAAGCCAGCTGTTTAGCCCACAGTGCTAAACCAGCCCCCAGGATGTTGCCTGGACATGAGGGTATTGGCTATGGGGAGAGGTTG
Source organism: Scyliorhinus torazame (assembly GCF_047496885.1). Taxonomy (NCBI): domain Eukaryota; kingdom Metazoa; phylum Chordata; class Chondrichthyes; order Carcharhiniformes; family Scyliorhinidae; genus Scyliorhinus; species Scyliorhinus torazame. Next base: position 379,216,571 of record NC_092707.1, on the reverse strand, counting down.
AATAAACTAAGATTGTTTTCACTGGAAAGACAGAGACTGAGGGGAGATCTGATAGAGGTCTACAAAATTATGAGAGGCATAGACAGGGTGGACAGTCAGAGGCTTTTTCCAGGGTGGAAGTGTCAATTACAAGGGACAGGTTCAAGGTGAGAGGGGAGAAAGTTTAAGAGAGATGTGCGGGGTACGTTTTGCAAGCTGAGAGTGGTGGGTAACAGGAACCCGCTGCCAGGGGATGTGGTGGAAGCAGGCACATTAGCAACATTTAAGAGGCATCCTCCTCTAACCTAATAATAAGATCCATTGGTGTGAGGTAAGTGCCATATTATATTATTATTAGCATTATTATATTATTAGCATTGCGCAGGTCAAGGAGACACAGCCGGAGTGAGAGAGATGCAGACAGTGAGAATTTGGTAGTTTGGTGCAGTAAGGTAACCAGGAAAGGTAAGTGGTTAATCTAATTGTGCTGTTTTTCAGTTAAAAGTGCAGGGTAGTGTCTGATTGGCTGAAGCTGCCCCCACCATAAACTTAAATTAAACTAATTAATTAATTAGTGATGGCTGGTCAGGTGATGTGCTTGAGCTGCTTGATGTGGGAGCTGGCAGATCCCATTGCGAGCTGCAGCGACCACATCTGCAGTAAGTGTTGGCTGCTCAAAGAGCTCCGGCTCAGAGTTGATGAGCTGGAGTCTGAGCTTCAAACACTGAGGCACATCCGGGAGGGGGAGACTTACCTGGACACTGTGTTTCAGGAGGCAGTCACACCTGTCAGAGTAAGTAGTTTAAATCCTGCCAGTGGCCAGGGACAGCAGGGTGTGACTGCAAGTCAGGCAGGTAAAGGGAACCAGCAGTCAGGAACTCAGGAGCCTCAGCCCTTGACTCTGTCCAACAGGTATGAGGCACTTCCTCCCTGTGTGGATGGCGAACAGGGTTGCAGGAAGGATGAGTCAGCTGACCAAGGCACCATGGTTCAGCAGGCCATTCAAGGGGAGGGAGTAAATAGGCAAGTTGTAGTTGTAGGGGATTCTATTATCAGGGGGATAGATAGTATCCTTTGTGAGCAGGATAAAGAGTCCCGCATGGTATGTTGCCTGCCCGGTGCTAGGGTGCGGGACATCTCTGACCGGCTTGAAAGGATACTGGAGAGGGAGGGGGAGGATCCAGTTGTTGTGGTCCATGTCGGTACCAACAACATAGGCAAGTCTAGGAAAGAGGACCTGTTTAGAGATTATAAAGAGCTAGGATTCAAATTAAAAAAACAGGTCCTCAAGGGTCATAATCTCCGGATTACTGCCCGAGCCACGTGCAAATTGGCATAGGGAGGCAAGAATAAGGGAAGTTAACACGTGGCTGAAAGAGTGGTGTGGGAATGAGGGGTTCCTTTTCATGGGACACTGGCATCAGTTTTGGGACAGGGGGGACCTATACCGTTGGCATGGTCTCCACCTGAACCGAGCTGGGACCAGTGTTCTGGCGAAAAGAGTAAATAGGGTGGTCAATAGGACTTTAAACTAAAGATTGGGGGGGAAGGGAAAGTCAGGGAACCAAGAGGTGAAGTAATCAGTGGGAAGCGTAGCTGCTTAGGAATACAAAAAAACACGAACAGACAAAACTCAAGAGTGGTTACGATTGTCCCCATCCCACAAAATATGACACAGTGTATGGAAAGGCTCAGTAAACCAAGGTCCACCACACTAAGAAAACAAAAAGGGACGGTCAATAGAGAATTAAAGTTGCAATATTTAAATGTACGCAGTGTACGGAACAAGGTAGATGAGCTTGTGGCCCAGATTGTGACTGGCAGGTATGATGTGGTAGGCATCACAGAGACATGGTTGCAGGGGGTTCAGGACTGGCATTTAAACATCCAGGGATTCACAACCTATCGAAAAGACAGAGAGGTGGGCAGAGGGGGGGGGGGGGGGGGGGGGGGTTGCCTTGTTAATTAGGAATGAAATTAAATCAATAGCACTAAACGACATAGGGTCAGATGATATGGAGTCTGTGTGGGTAGAGTTGAGGAACCACAAAGGCAAAAAAACCATAATGGGAGTTATGTACAGGCCTCCTGGTCAGGACCAGGGGCACAAAATGCACCACGAAATAGAAAGTGCACAAAATGCACCACGAAATAGAAAGTGCATGTCAGAAAGGCAAGGTCACAGTGATCATGGGGGACTTTAATATGCAGGTGGACTGGGTAAATAATACTGCCAGTGGACCCAAGGAAAGGGAATTCATTGAATGTTTACAGGAGGGCTTTTTGGAACAGCTTGTGATGGAGCCCACGAGGGAACAGGCCATTCTGGACTTAGTGTTATGTAATGAGCCGGACTTGATTAAAGATCTTAAAGTAAGGGAGCACTTAGGAGGCAGTGATCATAATATGGTTGAATTCAATCTCCAATTTGAAAGAGAGAAGGTAGAATCAGATGTAAAGGTGTTACAGTTAAATAAAGGTAACTACAGGGGCATGAGGGAGGAACTGACGAAAATCGACTGGGAGCAGAGCCTAGTGGGAAAGACAGTAGAACACAGGAGTTTCTGGGAGTAATTGAGGACACAGTACAGAGGTTCATCCCAAAGAAAAGCAAGGTTATCAGAGGGGGGATTAGGCAGCCATGGCTGACAAAGGAAGTTAGGGAATGCATCAAAGCAAAAGAGAGAGCCTATAATGTGGCAAAGAGTAGTGGGAAGTCAGAAGATTGGGAAGGCTACAAAAACAAACAGAGGATAACAAAAAGAGAGATAAGGAAAGAGAGGATCAAATTTGAAGGTAGGCTAGCCAGTAACATTAGGAATGATAGTAAAAGTTTCTTTAAATACATTAAAAACAAATGGGAGGCAAAAGTTGACATTGGGCCGCTCCAAAATGACGCTGGTAATTTTGTGATGGGAGACAAGGAAATAGCTGAGGAACTGAATAAGTACTTTGCGTCAGTCTTCACAGTAGAAGACATGAGTAATATCCCAAAAATTCAGGAGAGTCAGGGGGCAGAGTTGAATATGGTAGCCATCACAAAGGAGAAAGTGCGAGAGAAACTAAGAGGTCTAAAAATTGATAAATCTCCGGGCCCAGATGGGCTACATCCTAGAGTTCTAAAGGAGATAGCTGAAGAAATAGTGGAGGCGTTAGTTATGATCTTTCAAAAGTCACTGGAGTCAGAGAAAGTCCCAGAGGATTGGAAAATCGCTGTTGTAACCCCACTGTTCAAGAAGGGAACAAGGAAAAAGATGGAAAATTATAGGCCAATTAGCCTAACCTCGGTTGTTGGCAAGATTCTAGAATCCATTGTTAAGGATGAGATTTCTAAATTCTTGGAAGTGCAGGGTCGGATTAGGACAAGTCAGCATGGATTTAGTAAGGGGAGGTCGTGCCTGACAAACCTGTTAGAGTTCTTTGAAGAGATAACAAATAGGTTAGACCAAGGAGAGCCAATGGATGTTATCTATCTTGACTTCCAAAAGGCCTTTGATAAGGTGCCCCACGGGAGACTGCTGAGTAAAATAAGGGCCCATGGTATTCGAGGCAAGGTACTAACATGGATTGACGATTGGCTGTCAGGCAGAAGGCAGAGAGTTGGGATAAAAGGTTCTTTTTCGGAATGGCAACCGGTGACGAGTGGTGTCCCGCAGGGTTCAGTGTTGGGGCCACAGCTGTTCTCTTTATATATTAACGATCTAGATGACGGGACTGAGGGCATTCTGGCTAAGTTTGCCGATGATACAAAGATAGGTGGAGGGGCAGGTAGTATGGAGGAGGTGGGGAGGCCGCAGAAAGATTTAGACAGTTTAGGAGAGTGGTCCAAGAAATGGCTGATGAAATTCAACGTGGGCAAGTGCGAGGTCTTGCACTTTGGAAAAAAGAATAGAGGCGTGGACTATTTTCTAAACGGTGACAAAATTCATAATGCTGAAGTGCAAAGGGACTTGGGAGTCCTAGTCCAGGATTCTCTAAAGGTAAACTTGCAGGTTGAGTCCGTAATTAAGAAAGCAAATGCAATGTTGTTATTCATCTCAAGAGGCTTGGAATATAAAAGCAGGGATGTACTTCTGAAGCTTTATAAAGCATTAGTTGGGCCCCATTTAGAATACTGTGAGCAATTTTGGGCCCCACACCTCAGGAAGGACATACTGGCACTGGAGCGGGTCCAGCGGAGATTCACACGGATGATCCCAGGAATGGTAGGCCTAACATACGATGAACGTCTGAGGATCCTGGGATTATATTCATTGGAGTTTAGGAGGTTGAGGGGAGATCTAATAGAAACTTACAAGATAATGAATGGCTTAGATAGGGTGGATGTAGGGAAGTTGTTTCCATTAGCAGGGGAGACTAGGACCCGGGGGCACAGCCTTAGAATAAAAGGGAGTCACTTTAGAACAGAGATGAGGAGTAATTTCTTCAGCCAGAGAGTGGTGGGTCTGTGGAATTCATTGCCACAGAGGGCGGTGGAGGCCGGGATGTTGAGTGTCTTTAAGACAGAAGTTGATAAATTCTTGATTTCTCGAGGAATTAAGGGCTATGGAGAGAGAGCGGATAAATGGTGTTGAAATCAGCCATGATTGAATGGTGGAGTGGACTCGATGGGCCGAATGGCCTTACTTCCGCTCCTATGTCTTATGGATGGGTACATGAATAGGGAGGAAATAGTGGGATATGGACTGAGTAAGGAAGAAGGTTTTTAAAAAAAGGTTATGGCATCATGATCGGCACAGGCTTGGAGGGTCAAAGGGGCTGTTCCTGTGCTGTACATTTCTTTTTTTTACCACCCGTGAGTCACGATCTGCACTTTGGAAAACCCTGTGCTAGAGGGATTAAAGGGCAGACAGTGCCTGCAGAAGCATACATCAGCATGAGGAGTGGTTTGAGTTCTCTGGATCTGTACTTGATGGAGTTTAGAAGGATGGTGGGGGTGTGGGGGGAGAGATCTCAATGAAACTTACAGAATACTGAGAGGTCGAGAGAGAGTGAATGTGGAGAGGATGTTTCCACTAGTAGGAGAAACTAGAACCAGAGAGCACAGCCTCAGACTGAAGGGACGATCCTTTAAAACGGTGAGCAGGAATTTCTTCAGACAGAGGTTGGTGAATCTGTTGGAACTCATTGCCGCAGAAGGCTGTGAAGGTCAAGTCACTGAGTATCTTTAATACAGAGATAAGGGGATCAGGGGTTATGGCAGGAGAATAGTGATGAGAAACATAAGGCTAATTATAACAATATTAGGCGGGAACTGAAGAACATAGATTGGGGGCGGATGTTTGAGGGCAAATCAACATCTGACATGTGGGAGGCTTTCAAGTGTCAGTTGAAAGGAATTCAGGACCGGCATGTTCCTGTGAGGAAGAAGGATAAATACGGCAATATTCGGGAACCTCGGATAACGAGAGATATTGTAGGCCTCGTCAAAAAGAAAAAGGAGGCATTTGTCAGGGCTAAAAGGCTGGGAACAGACAAAGCCTGTGTGGAATATAAGGAAAGTAGGAAGGAACTTAAGCAAGGAGTCAGGAGGGCTAGAAGGGGTCACGAAAAGTCATTGGCAAATAGGGTTAAGGAAAATCCCAAGGCTTTTTACACGTACATAAAAAGCAAGAGGGGACTTCCGGGTGCGGCGATGACCAGCTGAGTCGCACGTTTTGGCAGCTCCCGGCGAAACGGACTTTTGGGCTCTTGATAGGAGCCCCAACGGCAATTTTGACGGCTAAAAACACTGTGCGGTAAACCAGAAGGGAATCCCCCCTGGATACGGATGGAAAAAGGAGGAGAAAGTGGCCGGATTGCAGTGGATCCTTTAGAACAGCGGCAAGGAAGGCAAGCAAAAACCAAGATGGCGTTGGAAGGTGGCAGTTTAACATGGGGCCCTGAACAACAAGAGTTCTTGAAATGCTGTGTGGAAGAGCTCAAAAAGGAAATGAAGAAAGAGCTGTTGGCCCCGATACTACAGGCGATCGAAGGGCTAAAGGAGGAACAAAAGACCCAGGAGCGGGAGCTTCGGGTCGTGAAGGCAAAGGCAGCCGAGAATGAGGACGACATACAGGGCCTGGTGGTGAAGACGGAGACGCATGAGGCACATCAGAAACAATGTGTGGAAAGGTTGGAGGCACTGGAGAACAACGCAAGGAGGAACAACCTGAGGATTCTTGGTCTTCCTGAAGGTGCGGAGGGAGCGGACGTCGGGGCATATGTGAGCACGATGCTGCACTCGTTAATGGGAGCGGAGGCCCCGGCGGGTCCGTTGGAGGTGGAGGGAGCATACCGAGTGATGGCGCGAGGACCGAGAGCAGGAGAAAGTCCCAGAGCCATAGTGGTGAGATTCCTCCGTTTTAAGGATAGAGAAATGGTCCTTAGATGGGCAAAGAAAACTCGGAGCAGTAAATGGGAGAACGCGGTGATCCGCGTTTATCAAGACTGGAGTGCGGAGGTGGCGAGAAGGAGGGCGAGCTTTAATCGGGCCAAGGCGGTGCTTCATAAAAAGAAGATAAAATTTGGAATGCTGCAACCGGCAAGACTGTGGGACACATATCGAGGGAGGCACCACTACTTTGAGACGGCGGATGAAGCGTGGACTTTTATTGTGAAAGAAAAACTGGAATGAGCGGGTTATTAAAAAGAACATTTGAACAAAATGGTGGGGCGAATGTGGGGGGCGAAGAGGGGGGTTAAAAAGGGGGGAAAGAGGAGTTTTATGTACTAATCCTGCGATGTGGTAACTTTTCTCTCTTCCACAGGTGGTGATGGGGAGAGGAGGGGAGGTGGAGGAGATGGGGCGTTGGCCATTGGGGGCGGGGCCAAGGGAGAAGCACGGGCTTGGTTCCCGCGCTATGATAATCATGGCGGGAATAGAGAAGCAGGAAGGAGGGGGCGTCGCACGGTGCGAGCCGAGGTCACGGGGGGAAGCCGAGGTCGGCCAGAGTTTGCTGACTTCTAGGAGCAACATGGGGGGAGTAATTACGCTAGCGGGGGATCTAGCGGGGGGGGTGGGAGGGGGGAATTACTGGGTTGCTGCTGCTGGGGAGAGGGGGGAGCTGGTATGGGAGGGGATGGGCGGGGGGGCACCGCCTGGGGGAGATACAGCTGCGTGGGAACCGGGTGAGGAGCTGGAAAAAGGGGATGGCTAATCGACAAGGGAGGGGGGTAGGAAGCCCCCCAACCCGGCTGATCACGTGGAACGTGAGAGGGCTGAACGGGCCGATAAAGAGGGCACGGGTACTCGCACACCTTAAGAAACTTAAGGCAGATGTGGTTATGTTACAGGAAACGCACCTGAAACTGATAGACCAGGTTAGGCTACGCAAAGGATGGGTGGGGCAGGTGTTCCATTCGGGGCGAGATGCGAAAAACAGGGGGGTGGCTATATTAGTGGGGAAGCGGGTAATGTTCGAGGCAAAGACTATAGTGGCGGATAACGGGGGCAGATACGTGATGGCGAGTGGCAAACTACAGGGGGAGACGGTGGTTTTGGTAAACGTATATGCCCCGAACTGGGATGATGCCAATTTTATGAGGCGGATGCTGGGACGCATTCCGGACCTAGAGATGGGAAAGCTGATAATGGGGGGAGATTTTAATACGGTGTTGGAACCAGGGCTGGATAGGTCGAAGTCCAGGACTGGAAGGAGGCCGGCAGCAGCCAAGGTACTTAAAGATTTTATGGAGCAGATGGGAGGTGTAGACCCGTGGAGATTCAGCAGACCTAGGAGTAAGGAGTTCTCGTTTTTCTCCTATGTCCATAAAGTCTACTCGCGAATAGACTTTTTTGTGCTGGGAAGGGCGTGATCCCGAAGGTGAGGGGAACGGAGTATACGGCTATAGCCATTTCGGATCACGCTCCACACTGGGTGGACTTGGAGATAGGGGAGGAAACAGGAGGGCGCCCACCCTGGAGAATGGACATGGGACTAATGGCAGATGAGGGGGTGTGTCTAAGGGGGACGGGGTGCATTGAAAAGTACTTGGAACTCAATGATAATGGGGAGGTCCAGGTGGGAGTGGTCTGGGAGGCGCTGAAGGCGGTGGTTAGAGGGGAGCTGATATCAATAAGGGCACATAAAGGGAAGCAGGAGAGTAAGGAACGGGAACGGTTGCTGCAAGAACCTTTGAGGGTGGACAGACAATATGCGGAAGCACCGGAGGAGGGACTGTACAGGGAAAGGCAAAGGCTACATGTAGAATTTGACTTGCTGACTACGGGCACTGCAGAGGCACAATGGAGGAAGGCACAGGGTGTACAGTACGAATATGGGGAGAAGGCGAGCAGGTTGCTGGCACACCAATTGAGGAAAAGAGGAGCAGCGAGGGAAATAGGGGGAGTGAGGGATGAGGAAGGAGAGATGGAGCGGGGAGCGGAGAGAGTGAATGGAGTGTTCAAGACATTTTATAAAAAATTATATGAAGCTCAACCCCCGGATGGGAGGGAGAGAATGATGGGCTTCTTGGATCGGCTGGAATTTCCCAAGGTGGAAGAGCAGGAAAGGGTGGAACTGGGAGCACAGATCGAGGTAGAAGAAGTGGTGAAAGGAATTAGGAGCATGCAGGCGGGAAAGGCCCCGGGACCGGATGGATTCCCAGTCGAATTCTATAGAAAATATGTGGACTTGCTCGCCCCGGTATTGACGAGGACCTTTAATGAGGCAAAGGAAAGGGGACAACTGCCCCCGACTATGTCTGAAGCAACGATATCGCTTCTCTTAAAGAAGGAAAAGGACCCGCTACAATGCGGGTCCTATAGACCTATTTCCCTCCTAAATGTAAATGCCAAGATCCTGGCCAAGGTAATGGCAATGAGAATAGAGGAATGTGTCCCGGGGGTGGTCCACGAGGACCAAACTGGGTTTGTGAAGGGGAGACAGCTGAACACGAATATACGGAGGCTGTTAGGGGTAATGATGATGGCCCCACCAGAGGGGGAAATGGAGATAGTAGTGGCGATGGATGCCGAGAAAGCATTTGATAGAGTGGAGTGGGATTATTTGTGGGAGGTGTTGAGGAGATTTGGTTTTGGAGAGTGGTATGTTAGATGGGTGCAGCTGTTGTATAGGGCCCCGATGGCGAGCGTGGTCACGAATGGACGGGGATTTGCATATTTTCGGCTCCATAGAGGGACAAGGCAGGGATGCCCTCTGTCCCCATTATTGTTTGCACTGGCGATTGAGCCCCTGGCGATAGCGTTGAGGCGTTCCAAGAAGTGGAGGGGAGTACTTAGAGGAGGAGAAGAACACCGGGTATCTTTGTATTTGGACGATTTGCTACTATACGTGGCAGACCCGGCGGAGGGGATGCCAGAAATAATGCGGATACTTGGGGAGTTTGGGGAGTTTTCAGGGTATAAATTGAACATGGGGAAAAGTGAGTTGTTTGTGGTGCATCCAGGGGAGCAGAGTAGAGAAATAGAGGACCTACCGTTGAGGAAGGTAACAAGGGACTTTCGTTACCTGGGGATCCAGATAGCTAAGAATTGGGGCACATTGCATAGGTTAAATTTAACGCGGTTGGTGGAACAAATGGAGGAGGATTTCAAGAGATGGGATATGGTATCCCTGTCACAGGCAGGGAGGGTGCAGGCGGTTAAGATGGTGGTCCTCCCGCGATTCCTCTTTGTGTTTCAGTGCCTCCCGGTGGTGATCACGAAGGCTTTTTTAAAAAGGATTGAAAAGAGCATCATGGGTTTTGTGTGGGCCGGGAAGACCCCGAGAGTGAGGAAGGGATTCTTACAGCGTAGCAGGGATAGGGGGGGGTGGTTGGCACTACCGAGCCTAAGTGAGTATTATTGGGCCGCTAATATTTCAATGGTGAGTAAGTGGATGGGAGAGGAGGAGGGAGCGGCGTGGAAGAGATTAGAGAGGGCGTCCTGTAGGGGGACTAGCCTACAGGCTATGGTGACAGCCCCATTGCCGTTCTCACCGAGGAACTACACCACAAGCCCGGTGGTGGTGGCTACACTGAAGATTTGGGGACAGTGGAGACGGCATAGGGGAAAGACTGGAGCCTTGGGGGGGTTCCCCGATAAGAAACAACCATAGGTTTGCCCCGGGGGGAATGGATGGGGGATATGGAATGTGGCAAAGAGCAGGAATAACGCAACTGAAAGATCTGTTTGTGGATGGGAAGTTCGCGAGTCTGGGAGCGCTGACCGAGAAATATGGGTTGCCCCAAGGGAATGCATTCAGGTATATGCAACTGAGGGCTTTTGCGAGGCAACAGGTGAGGGAATTCCCGCAGCTCCCGACACAAGAGGTGCAGGACAGAGTGATCTCACAGACATGGGTGGGGGATGGTAAGGTGTCAGATATATATAGGGAAATGAGGGACGAAGGGGAGACTATGGTAGATGAACTAAAAGGGAAATGGGAAGAAGAGCTGGGGGAGGAGATCGAGGAGGGGCTGTGGGCAGATGCCCTAAGCAGGGTAAACTCGTCGTCATCGTGTGCCAGGCTAAGCCTGATTCAGTTTAAGGTATTACACAGGGCGCATATGACTGGAGCACGGCTCAGTAAAGTTTTTGGGGTGGAGGATAGGTGTGCGAGGTGCTCGAGAAGCCCAGCGAATCATACCCATATGTTTTGGTCATGCCCGGCACTACAGGGGTTTTGGATGGGGGTGACAAAGGTGCTTTCAAAAGTAGTGGGGGTCCGGGTCGAACCAAGCTGGGGGTTGGTTATATTTGGGGTTGCACAAGAGCCGGGAGTGCAGGAGGCGAGCGAGGCCGATGTTTTGGCCTTTGCGTCCCTAGTAGCCCGGCGCAGGATATTGTTAATGTGGAAAGAAGCCAAGCCCCCGGGGGTGGAGACCTGGATAAATGACATGGCAGGGTTTATAAAGCTAGAGCGGATTAAGTTCGTTCTAAGGGGGTCGGCTCAAGGGTTCACCAGGCGGTGGCAAGCGTTCGTTGAATACCTCGCAGAAAGATAGATGGAATGGAAAGAAGAAGGCAGCAGCAGCAGCCCAGGATCGGGGAGGGGGGGGGCGGGAGGAGGAACCAGAAGGACTCTCAGGGTTGTTAATATATACTGTATAATATGTATAGGTCGTTGCGACAGATAATTATATATTGGACTGTTAAATTATATTTTTGGAGAGTGTTACTTGTGATAAGGCAGTTGCCAATTAGGGTTAGTATTCATTTTTGTTATTTATTATTTATTCATTTTTTGTTTATAAAATAGGTCATTGTTATTTGTGTTGTTATATTATTGTGTAAAGGATGCACAATGTACTGTGTTGGTTGACCAAAAATTTTCAATGAAATATTTATTAAAAAAAAAGCAAGAGGGTAGCCAGGGAAAGGGTTGGCCCGCTGAAGGATAGGCAAGGGAATCTGTGTGGAGCCAGAGGAAATGGGCGAGGTACTAAATGAATACTTTGTATCAGTATTCACCAAAGAGAAGGAATTGGTAGATGCTGAGTCTGGAGAAGGGTGTGTAGATAGCCTGGGTCACATTGAGATCCAAAAAGACGAGGTGTTGGGTGTCTTAAAAAATATTAAGGTAGATAAGTCCCCAGGGCCTGATGGGATTTACCCCAGAATACTGAAGGAGGCTAGAGAGGAAATTGCTGAGGCCTTGACAGAAATCTTTGGATCCTCACTGTCTTCAGGTGATGTCCCGGAGGACTGGAGAATAGCCAATGTTGTTCCTCTGTTTAAGAAGGGTAGCAAGGATAATCCAGGGAACTACAGGCCTTACTTCAGTGGTAGGGAAATTACTGGAGAGAATTCTTCGAGACAGGATCTACTCCCATTTGGAAGCAAATGGACGTATTAGTGAGAGGCAGCATGGTTTTATGAAGGGGAGGTCGTGTCTCACTAACTTGATAGAGTTATTCGAGGAGGTCACAAAGATGATTGATGCAGGTAGGGCAGTGGATGTTGTCTATATGGACTTCAGTAAGGCATTTGACAAGGTCCCTCATGGTAGACTAGTACAAAAGGTGAAGTCACACAGGATCAGGGGTGAGCTGGCAAGGTGGATACAGAACTGGCTAGGTCATAGAAGGCAAAGAGTAGCAATGGAAGGATGCTTTTCTAATTGGAGGGCTGTGACCAGTGGTGTGTGGACCTTTGCTGTTTGTAGTATATATAAATGATTTGGAGGAAAATGTAACTGGTCTGATTAGTAAGTTTGCAGACGACACAAAGGTTTGTGGAATTGCGGATAGTGATGAGGACTGTCAGAGAATACAGCAGGATTTAGATTGTTTGGAGACTTGGGCGGAGAGATGACAGATGGAGTTTAATCCGGACAAATGTGAGGTAATGCATTTTGGAAGGTCTAATGCAGGTAGGGAATATACAGGGAATGGTAGAACCCTCAAGAGTATTGAAAGTCAGAGAGATCTAGGTGTACAGGTCCACAGGTCACTGAAAGGGGCAACACAGGTGGAGAAGGTAGTCAAGAAGGCATACGGCATGCTTGCCTTCATTGGCCGGGGCATTGAGTATAAGAATTGGCAAGTCATGTTGCAGCTGTATAGAACCTTAGTTAGGCCACACTTGGAGTATAGTGTTCAATTCTGGTCGCCACACTACCAGAAGGATGTGGAGGCTTTAGAGAGGGTGCAGAAGAGATTTACCAGAATGTTGCCTGGTATGAAGGGCATTAGCTATGAGGGCCGGTTGAATAAACTCGGTTTGTTCTCACTGGAACGAAGGAGGTTGAGGAGCGACCTGATAGAAGTCTACAAAATTATGAGGGGCATAGACAGAGTGGATAGTCAGAGGCTTTTCCCCAGGGTAGAGGGGTCAATTACTAGGGGGCATAGGTTTAAGGTGAGAGGGGCAAGGTTTAGAGTAGATGTACGAGGCAAGTTTTTTACGCAGAGAGTAGTGGGTGCCTGGAATCCGCTACCGGAGGAGGTGGTGGAAGCAGGGACGATAGTGACATTTAAGGGGCATCTTGACAAATACATGAATAGGATGGGAATAGAGGGATACAGACCCAGGAAGTGTAGAAGATTGTAGTTTAATCGGGCAGCATAGTCGGCACGGGCTTGGAGGGCCGAAGGGCCTGTTCCTGTGCTGTACATTTCTTTGTTCTTTGTATAACAGCCATGATTGAATGACAGAGCCGACTCAATGGCCCAATGGCCTAATTCTGCTCCTCTGACTTGTGGTCTTATGGAGTCAGCATCTTTAGGAGAGAAGAACGGGAGAAATGTATACATCATCACTGATGGCTGATCCAATTTCCATTTGTAAAGGTCAAGGGTGGGATTCACCCATTCGGCGGCAGAGTGTCCACGCCGTTGCGTTTCACGACAGTGTGAACAGGCCGCTGGGAGTACCGATTCTGGCCCCTACGGGGGGCAGCACAGCGCTGGAGCGGTTCACGCCGCTCCAGCCTCCCATACCGACACGAACTGTGCGCCGCGGGATCCGCGCATGCGCCGTGGCGCTGGCATCAACGAGGACATGCTGAGTGGGGCAGAGTTACCGCCGGCTGCGACCAGGTGTGGATGGCGCCGGTGGGACACTGCCTTTTTAGAGCGGCCGCTCGGCCCATCCGGGCCAGAGAATCGGCGGCCCGGCCACGTAGAGCGGCCTGCGTCGGGGCGGCGTGGCGCGGTTGCGGGGATTCTCCGCCCTGGCGCGGGACTGGAAGAATCCTGCCCATATCTTTCATGGGCGGGATTCTCCAACCCCCCGCCGGGTCGGAGAATCCCTGGGGGGGGGGGGGGGGGGCGGCGTGAAACGCGCTCCGACTGCCGTATTCTCAAACGCCGGTTTACGTCGCGCCGTGCTGTACGTGGGCCATCGGGGGCCGGAGAATTGCCGGGGGGTTCCCCCGGCAATTCTCCGGGCCCCGATGGGCCGAGCGGCCGACGTTTCCTGTCCAGTCCTGCCGGCGTGAAATGGACATGGTCCACCAGTGGAACCTGGCTTGTAGGCTGGCTAGGTCATTCCTCGGGGCGGTGCGGGTGATCCGGCCCTGGGGGGGTCCCCCCCTTGGTGGCCTAGTGGCCTGGCCCGCTATTGAGGCCCACCGATCTGTGGGCGGGTCTGTGCCTTGGGGGCACTCTTTCCTAATGCACCGGCCTCTAGGGCTCCGCAATGCCCGGCGCGGAGAATAACCCTCCTGCGCATGCGCAGGAACATGCCGGCCGGTCTGCGCATGCGCCAACCCGCGCCGGCCTTTCAGCGGCGGTTGGTGTGGTGGCAACCCCTCTGGCGCTGGAGGATTCCGCACCTTCCGGTCAGCCCGACGCCGGAGTGGTTTGAGCCGCCCTTGGCGCCGGGCCATCCAGCCAGTTGCGGGAGTATCCTGCCCCATTTGTCTAATTTGCCTAAGAGGCAAATACGTCATGGCAGCTAACCTAAACGCAACGCAAAAAGAGAAGATTTGTATTTTTGGCCTATATTTGTAAACCCTCTCCATTTTGGACTACTCAAGATTTAACTTTACCCTGAGAAGGAGTCATCCAGACTTAAAACATTCGCTCCGTTCTTTCTCCACAGATGCTGTCGGACCTGCTGAGATTGTCTAGTATTTTCTGGTTTTGATTAAACTTGATGTGATACCAAACAAGTAATAGATCAGTGACTGGCAACCGACGTTAGTGAGTGGGCCGCATGAATGGCCCCCCTTCATCTCAAGTGGGCCACAAGATTGAAATCAGGCATGTTCACTCACCATTAAATACATTTAATACACATCAAATATTTCATTATGAGTTGCAGAAAATATTTAATCATTTATATATTAATAAAACTATCAACTTCAAATGGTAAAAACAAAATAAATATTTACACTTTGGGCGTAGAGGAAGGGCATAACTCTTACGGTCAATGTGCCTAATCAGCATACACCTCACTTCACTTGCTTTACGTACGTATCACTTCAGTTATACTGGTTGGAAAAAAACGTGGATGGAAACCAGCGGAATGTAGCAACCCTGCACATGGGCACCGGTCAACAATCTGTCCGTGGGCCGCAATCAGAACCCAGATGGGCGTATGTGGCTCCCAGGCTGCAGGTTATCCACCACTGTTATAAAGAGTACTGATTTAAAACATTTAATATTGTGTTACACTATATTTAAGTTATCTTTTAAAATGTCTGTCACAGACATTCTTACTTGTAATTTAAAAAATAATCTTTAAAATGGGTGGCACTGTGGCACAGTAGTTAACACTGCTGCCCATGGGTCTCACCCCCACAACGCAAAAAGATATGCCGGGTCTGTGGATTGGCCACGCTAAATTGCTCCTTAATTGGTAAAAAAGAATCGGGTACTCTAAAAAAACATTAAAAATTACTGTGTTTCATTACATCATCCACATTAAATGAACCTTTTGTGCTAAAATGAATTAGTTTAGTTCATTAGTTCATAAGATATAGGAGCAGAATTAAACCATTTGGCCCATCGAATCTGCTCCGCCATTCGATCATGGCTGATCTTATCCTGGCCTTAACTCCACCGTCCTGCTCGTTCTCCATAACCCTTCAACCCATTATCAATTAAAAATCTGTCTAACTCCTCCTTAATTTGCTGGGACAGTGAGTAAATTTAAGTTTGAGAATTAAGAGCCATTTAATAGTAATTTAAGAAGGAACCTCCTTCACAAAAGGGTGATTGGCAAACCATTTTATTGTTGGTGTCTGACTGCAATGCAGTGACAATTTAATCGAGATACATTAGTGTCACTTATATGTGTTGTCATTGCGATAAAAAGGCACAGGGCACTCACTCAGTAGAAAAGGGTATGCCAGGTCTCTTTGTGAATTTAGTACCCTTTAATATTGTAATTGATTGACCTGGTAGCAATAAAGTTTATTTCCAGACAAACAAAATAATTTGTTGAGAAGCTAAACTTCCAATTACAGGTGATCAGGTGAAGGTACAATTAAAAAGATTAATATGACCATCCAGATTAGCATACAAAATCACAGTTTAGAATGAATCCTATTTGATCATATCCTTCCAGAAATATAAATCTATCATCTTCATTACAACATTGAGTTTTTTTTTAATGCATCTGGTATTCTGACCTCAATCATGCTTCCTGGCAGCTTGTGCTTGCTGTTGAAAACTTTAGTTTCAAAGAATCAGTAAGCTTGTAGTGCTGGGAAATTATTTACAGCAATCTTCGCATCTATTGAAAATCAAAAAGGTATCATTGCATGTGACATGACTAAATCAGTTCCAATCAGCAATATTGCGATTCATTTGAATGTTTTGGATAATAAGCAAAACTTATTAACTTTTTTTTAGGTGTAGTACTTGAGACAAGAAAAAATGGAAGAATATATTTCAGCAGCCAAGAAGTGAACTCATATTGTATGGTCTTACAATGCAAGATAGTCTTCAGGGGTAAACTGGTGTTCCCCAAAAGGCACTGGATCTCAAGGAAAAAAAATAACACAGCACATTGTAACAATTACAGGGACATTCAGGAAATCTCCCAATTTCCTGGAAGCCAGTCCTAAATGATGTGCCACTTCTGTGTGGACAGAAAGTATGACAATGAGTCAGTTTAAATATACAAACAAACTTTAGGTTTTGGTTTAAAATAGCTACAGGGCAGAGCTTAAACTAGAAATATAACATTTGACTCCATTAAGATACAAAAAATTTCCCAAACCCTTATTAGGGGCTGGTTTAGCTCACTGGAGGGACTGATTTAGCTCACTGGGCTAAATCGCTGGCTTTTAAAGCAGACCAAGGCAGGCCAGCAGCACGGTTCAATTCCCGTACCAACCTCCCCAAACAGGTGCTGGAATGTGGCGACTAGGGGCTTTTCACATAACTTCATTGAAGCCTACTCGTGACAATAAGCGATTTTCATTTTCATTTCATTTCATTTCATTCATTATTCTGTGTTATGGGTTGTCCTGTTGTTTCAATGGACTACATGTACAATGAAGAACAAGGAAATATTCAGCCGTAGAGGGAATTAAGATACAACCATACATAAATACACTTTTTCAACTATTTAGTGCTTGCTCAATTCTTTTCCATCAGTTCATACATATTTTCCCCAAAACTTAATTGTCCAAAATTCAGAATTTCCATTTGATGCAAATTGATAGAAAAAAATGAAGTGAAATGATTACAACTAGAAAATGTCTGAATTATTTTTTTTCAAGGTTTATTTTATTTTGTATGCCACTGCTTCGGCCACTCTTTCTCCACCCATGTCTCCAGCACTTTTAGCACATCAACCCTCTTGTAAAACTTGCACAGGTCAATCAACTGTGCTACTGTTTGTTCACTGTTCCTCAATAAGAACTCTAAAGTAGGACTTTGTTGTTTCTGCTCCAAAAAGCACAGTTCATCATAGGTCATGCCCCATTTGCTGGCAAAGTTCCTCCAGTTTTTGATAGTTGGATGGTAGGGATCCAGCTTTAACCTCAGTGTGTACAGTAAATCTTCATCATTCATCAAGTCACCGATACAAGGAGGAGAGAGGCACAACGATGAATGCTTACATGTAGTTTCTGAACAATCTGTACATGGTTTACTGTTTTTCATATCTGTAACCAAGAAGTGGGGATTAGTTTTAGGAAATTGCTTGTTATTTAGCTTTCCCTGAAGTTTGATCTTACTTTTTCCCCTCTTTTCAATTCAGATTATTAGCAATTGCAATCAGCTTGTGTCCCGTTTTAAATTCTTTTGTGCAGCCACACACATGGGGCGAAATTCTCCCCCAACGGCGCGATGTCCGCCGACTGGCGCCAAAAACGGTGCCAATCAGACGGGCATCGCCCCGTCCCAAAGGTGCGGAATGCTCCGCATCTTTGGGGGCCGAGCCCCAACATTGAGGGGCTAGGCCGGCGCCGGAGGGATTTCCGCCCCGCCAGCTGGCGGAAATGGCGTTTGTTGCCCCGCCAGCTGGCGGAAATGGCGTTTGTTGCCTCGCCAGCTGGCGCGGAAATGCGGCGCATGCGCAGGAGCGTCAGCGGCCGCCGACAGTTTCCCGCGCATGCGCAGTGGGGAGAGTCTCTTCCGCCTCCACCATGGTGGAGGCCGTGGCGGTGGCGGAAGGGAAAGAGTGCCCCCACGGCACAGGCCCGCCCGTGGATCGGTGAGCCCCGATCGCGGGCCAGGCCACCGTGGGGGCAGCCCCCGGGGTCAGATCGCCCCGCGCCCCCCCCCCATAGTCCACAATGTCAGCCCTGTAAGCTAAATGGTCTTGAGCCATTCAGACCCTCCAAAGAAATGTTTTCCATGAATACCTGTAAGAGATCATGGGCGAAATTCTCCCCCAACGGCGGGATGCCCGCCGACTGGCGCCAAAGCCGGCGCCAATCAGACGGGCATCGCGCCGGCAAAAAGGTGCGGAAGTCTCCGCATCTTTGGCGGCCTAGCCCCAACATTGAGGGGCTAGGCCGACGCCGGAGGGATTTCCGCCCCGCCAGCTGGCGGAAATGGCGTTTGTTGCCCCGCCAGCTGGCGCAGAAATGCGGCGCATGCGCGGGAGCGTCAGGGGCCGCTGTCAGTTTCCCAGCGCTTGCGCGGGAGCGTCAGCGGCCGCTGTCAGTTTCCCGCGCATGCGCAGTGGGGAGAGTCTCTTCCGCCTCCGCCATGGTGGAGGCCGTACCGGAGGGGAAAGAGTGCCCCCACGGCACAGGCCCGCCCGCGGATCGGTGGGCCCCGATCGCGGGCCAGGCCACCGTGGGGGCACCCCCCGGGGTCAGATCGCCCCGCGCCCCCCCCCAGGACCCCGAAGCCCGCCCACGCCGCCTGGTCCCGCCGGTAAATACCAGGTTTGATTTACGTCGGCGGGACAGGCAATTCCTGGGCGGGACTTCGGCCCATCCGGGCCGGAGAATCCAGTGGGGGGTCCCGCCAACCGGCGCGGCCGGATTCCCGCCCCCGCCCAATCTCCGGGAGCGGAGACTTCGGCGGGGGCGGGGGCGGGATTCACGGCGGCCAACGGCCATTCTCCGACCCGGCGGGGGGTCGGAGAATGACGCCCCATGTCTATATTTATCACTAGAGGTGCTACAGTATAAACAAAGATCTACGCATTTCCACTCCTGATTCGAAGATTAGTACATGTAGTCATCAGGTGAGAGCAAAATCAAGGGCCTGGATCTTACAGTTCCAATAGTTTTCTACTACTCAGAGCCACAATGGAACCAATGGAACAACAATGGGGGAGCCAACTTATGTTTGAATGTGGAAATTGTGGTTTGACGCAAGCTGTTCTGGGGATAGCAAACACTACCAGCATGTAAATCTGGATGACTTGCTTGGCCCTTACCTTAATATTTCCACTCTTTTATTTAGAGCTGTACCTAGCGGATGTAAAATCTGCTCAGGAGCGCAGCCCTTTAAATCAAAGGCTGTAAATCTGGACAATAGGCTGCAGGATGCATTTTCCTCATTTACATTGGTTTATCAGACCACATGCCCATTCATTTATGGGCAATCATTTTATAGGCCCACCCCTGAAAGTGTCTAATTTTGCAACAGAGCTAGAATGGGCCCCTGCTGGATTTGGATTTTGCTTTAAATGCCATTTCTTTTCCCCATCCCATAACCCCTGGCAGCTCAGGTCAATAGTTAAAGAAGGCAAATGTTCAGCACTATAACTTCTCTTGTTCCACAAATGTTTCATTGTATTAAAAACAGTTATTCAGATTATATTCTATGTAGAAACACACCAAGAAACTATTATCTGGAAAAAACCCAGAAATTTTCTTAAAAACCTGGGATCAAAATTATAAGTACGCAATCGCCATTCCACTCAATTAAGGGTGGTCAATGTGCTGTTTTTGCTGAGGATATAGCTATCAGCTCAAGGGGAAAACAAAAATGGAAGGAGAAAATTAATTACACTGAAATTAAAATAAATAAAACTAATGAGTAAAATCAACCGTATTAGAATTCACATTTAACAATTGGTTTAACAATGATATTGACAAATGACTTACAGTTTTATGGTCTGTGAATGCAGGTCGAGGAATGATGGGGAGAAAATGTGAGTGTGGAATGGGAGGCATGTTTCAGAAAATCTCATCAGTGGCAACGATAGCACTCAAAATAATCTTTGTACGATTGATTTAAAAAAAATAAATTGAGACTACCCAATTCTTTTTTCCTATTAAGGGGCACTTTAGCGTGGCCATTCACCTATTCTGCACATCTTTGGGTTGTGAGGGTGAGACCCACGCAGACAGGGGGAGAATGTGCAAACTCCACCCGGACAGTGACCCAGGACCGGGTTCGAACCCGAGTCCTTGACACCGTGAGGCAGCAGTGCTAACCACTGCACCACCGTGCTGCCCTCACGATTGATTTTCTTGACCCACCCCTCTTCCTGATCCCAGATTTGCCAACCGTGCCCCCATTCAGAAGTGTAGATATTTATTATACTTGATGGCTGGGGCAATCCCTGCTGCAGTCAGCCTCCCTAGCAGCAGGGCCTATTGCGAACTACATTCCCCTGAGTGCCTAAATGCTACCCTGAGTGTTTTCTGGGGAAACAGTTGGTCCTATGGCCCATAGATCTGGATTTCATAGAGTCACAGTACGTTACAGCACAGGAGATCATTTAACCCTTTGTATTTCAGCTAATCCACTCTCTGTCCTTTCCCTGTAGCTCCACAAATGTTATCTTCAATTAATTATCCGATTTCATTTCTAAAGCCACAGTTGACCCTGCCTCCATCACGCTCAGGTAGTGCATTCCAAATCCTAACCAGATGCTGCGTTAAATAACTTTTCTTCTTGTCACCTTTGGTTCTTTTGCAATTCAACTAAATCAGTGTCCTCTAGTTCTCGTCCCTTCCACCAATGCAAGTTTTTCCCTATTTACTCTGTCCAGACTATTCATGGTTTTGAATACCTCTACCAAATCTGCTCACAACCTGCTCTTCTCTAAGGTGAACAAACCCAGTTTCTCACATCTATCCACATTACCAAAGTTCCTCAACCATGGAACTATTCTCATAAATCTTTCCAAAGCCTTCACATCCTTCCTAAATTCGGTGCCTAGAATTGAACAACATGCTCCATTTGAAGCAGAACCAATATTTTATAAAGATTCACTATAACTTCCTTGCTTTTGTACTCTGCCTCTATTTATAAAGCCCAGGCATCTGTATGCCTTATTAACCACTCCTCAACCTGTGTGCCACTTTAATTAATTAACGTGCATATACCTGCAGGCCATCTGCTCCTGCATCCTCTTTAGAATTCTTTATTTTACCTTGTCTCTCCTCATTATTCCAACTACAATGAATCACTTCACACTTCTCTACATTAAATTTAATCTGCTATGTGTCTGGCTGGTTTAGAACACTGGGCTAAATAGCTGGCTTTTAAAGCAGACCAAGGCAGGCCAGCAGCATGGTTCAATTCCCGAACTAGCCTCCCCGAACAGGCGCCAGAATGTGGCAACTAGGGGCTTTTCACAATAACTTCCATTTGAAGCCTACTTTTGACAATAAGTGATTTTCATTTTCATTTCATTTTTCATTTCATTCCACCAGATGGTTTATGTTCTCCTCTCCTCCTCACAGTTCACAATACACATGTTTTGTGTCATCTACACATTTTGAATTGTGCCCTGCACACAATTATTCTAGGCCATTAAAAAACTTCAAGAAAAACAGCGGTCTTTATTCTGGCACCTGAGAACCCCAGTGTATATCTTCATGCACTCTGAAAAACATCACCACATCTCTATTCCCTGTCAGCCAACTTCAAAGCCATGCTGCCGCAGTCTATTTTATGTCATGGGCTGTAACTTTTCTGTCAGACCTGTTATGCAAGGGCAGCATGGTGGCTCAGGGGATTAGCCCTGCTGCCTCACGGCGCCAAGGTCCCAGGTTTGATCCTGGCTCTGGGTCACTGTCTGTGTGGAGTTTGCACATTCTCCCCGTGTTTGCATAGGTTTTACCCCCACAATCCAAAGATGTGCAGGGTAGGTGGATTGGCCACTCTAAAATTGCCCCTTAATTGGACAAAAAAAATGAATTGTTTACTCTAAATATATTTTATAAAAAGACCTGTCCAGCTGTTTAATCGGATGCACAGGTCATGTAGCTCACTGCAGCCAGGGGACCTTGCATCGGAATCGGGTCGGCGTCAGTTTTTTGCTCGTTACAGAATTCTCTGCCACATCACAAACTCCACGACTGGCAGCAGGAAAACTGTTGATTTGAACAACAGGATGCTCTTTATCAAACACCTTTTAGTCTCTGATGAGGGGTGGGCTGATGGAGGTGCTGGGGTGGGCAGGATTTGCATTGTGAAGAAGAGGGGGCCCTCCGATGGACTTTGGGGGCACCTACATTAAATATTTATCCCCTTGGCCTACTGCAAGTTCCACCGCATAGGGCCATGCTGGAAAATATGTGCACCAATCCCCACATGAATCCCGACTGAGAGGGCAGGAGCATCACTGAAGCATAGATAATCTGGTGTCCAGCTGTTAATTGGGTGCAAATGGGTTCAAATTACCCATTTTCATTCTCCCGCTGGCACAGGTCATGTAGCTCACTGCAGCCAGGGGACCAGAGCATCAGAATCGGGTCGGTGTCCGTTTTTTGCTCGTTACAGAATTCTCTGCCACATCACGAACTCCACTATTGGCAGTGGGAAAACTGTGATTTGAACAACAGGATGCTCTTCAATAGCATTTCTACTTCCCTTCAGTGCTGAAGAGTCATAAGGACTCGAAACGTTAACTCTGTATCAATCACCACAGATGCTGCCAGAACGGCTGAGTTTTTCCAGCATTTTCTGTTTTTATTTCAGATTTCCAACATCTGCAGTATTTTGCTTTTACAAAGGGAGCAGAGACTTTGCATATAGCTTTGGGTCCCATTGCTCTTGACTAATGGATTTGGGGAATGGTTAGGAAAAGCAAGCACCCTCGTTTAGTGCACTGTTATCAAATAAGATTGACCTGTAGTTCAGCCCAAGGGCCCCAGGTTAAATTCCCGGCTTGGCTCACTGTCTGTGCGGAGTCTGCACGTTCTGCCTGTGTCTGCATGGGTTTGCTCCGGGTGTTCCGGTTTCCTCCCACAAGTCCCGAAAGACGTGCTGTTAGGTAATTTGGACATTCTGAATTCTCCCTCTGTGTATCTGAACAGGCACCAGAATGTGGCGACTAGGGGCTTTTCACAGTAACTTCATTGCAGTGTTAATGCAAGCCTACTTGTGACAATAAAGATTATTATTATATTCGTTTTTGTAGTTATAATTAACCATAGAAATAGTTTATTTTACCTTCATCTGATAAACATTCTTCTTCAGTGTGTTGACTGTCATTCTCTTCAGGCTGCATGGCAATTACAGTACATTTCAGTGAGGTTAGTAGAGTAAGAACACAAAATTTGGGCTTGAAGCACAGGGAAAAATATTTTTCAACGGGAGATTTTAAACAAAGATCATTTGCAACAGGTTTGCAACAAGATCAGAGCAACTAGATTTCTCTCATCAGAAAATATGCATAGCAGTCGTCATTGCAAACAAACTCAAATTACAACTGACATTCATGATTAAATCACACCTGAAAAATACAAGAGGCCCTTTCCGGTTCTGTTACTGACTATTAGGGAAGTCCTCCAAGGCAGTTCAGGTAAATAAAATGCATACAAGCGATTGCAGTTTAATTCAATACTACCTAATGACAGACTCTTTATGCCTACTTCAATCTATTCCACAAGAGGTCTGCATTGAAATAGGGAAATTTCATGCACTTTCACCTCCGACATGAGAAGTCATGACCTTTTCCTTTGATGCCTTCCAAACATTGCCCTGCACTAATAATTGCTTTACGTGTGACAAGACAGAAGTTTTGATTTACCTTCTTGCACATGATGCTTGTAAAATAAATAAATTATAAAATATACATCTGTCTCTATTTTTATTTGATTATTTGTTTCTCTTTACCTGGCCATACTGTAGATGGCCCTGTCATGTGTGAGTAGAAACTGAAGAAAAATTCTAGAAATAATAAAATTACAGAATGATACTAGATAGAAACAGATCACTTGCCTCCCATGCATGAACCACCTAGTTTAATCAAGCTTTACTGTTCACTTATACTTTTTACTATTCATCTTTTCAAGCAACTGTCTGAAACAAAATATCATGGACACCTTAAACCATAGTTTGTGGCAGAGAATTCCATATTCTTACCATCCTCTCTGTAAAGTTAATCTCTTAAACCTGTCCTCTCATTATTGTCTTGCTATCAGGGAAATTAACCAGACTCAATTTGACAAGTAGCATGTTTCTCTGCTGTTTAATATTTCACAATTCCACAGTGATTTATAATCTTTTAAAAATAAATTTAGAGTACCCAATTCATTTTTTCCAATTAAGGGGCAATTTAGCATGTTCAATTCACCTACCTTGCACATCTTTGGGTTGTGGGGGCGAAACCCACGCAAACACGGGGAGAATGTGCAAACGCTACACGGGCAGTGACCCAGGGCCGGGATCGAACCTGGGACCTCGGCGCCATGAGAATGAAGTGCTATCACTGCGCCACCGCGCTGCCTTTGTGATTTATAATCTTGATGAACTCCATCAATTTCACCATTTGGCTCTAGTGAAAAGGCACCTACTTGTCATGTCATTCTTCATTTTTGTTTAAAATATTTTGATTCTCCTTTTTCACATTTTCTCCCACATTTACACCCATCAACAATAACAATAATCAGCAAGATATGTCAATCCCCATAATAACAACGATTCCATCCGCCCACCAACCCCCAAACCTCAGCCCACATGTTTACATAAACAAATGACAAAAAGGAATCAGGGATTACCCAGAGTCACCCTTAATCTACACAGCCCCCCTCCCCCCCCAACTAATGTTCGATGTTATCCAGTTCTTGAAAGTGCATAATAAATAGTGCCCATGACCTGTAGAACCCCTCCGAGCTTCCCCTCAGTTCGAACTTAACCTTCTCAAGGGTCAAGTATTCCAACAGGTCCCCCCGCCACGCCAGGGCACTGGGTGGAGAGGCTGCCCTCCAACCCATCAGGATCCGCCTTCGGGCGATCAACGAGGTGAAGGCTATGATATCTGCCTCCGCTCCCGTTTCCAACCCTGGCTGGTCCGACACACCGAATATGGCCTCCTGGGGACCCAGGTCCAGTTTCACACGCACCACCTTGGAAATTACCCGAAACACCTCCTTCCAGTACTTCCCTAGCTTTGGACAGGACCAAAACATATGAACGTGATTCGCAGGCCCCCCCCCCTGCAACGCTCACACACATCCTCTACTCCTTCAAAAAATCGGCTCAACCTCGTCCTCGTGAGGTGCGCTCTATATACCACCTTCAGCTGTATCAGCCCCAACCTCGCACATGAGGTGGAGGCATTCACTCTCCGGAGCACCTCACACCAGATCCCCTCCTCTATAACCTCTCCCAGCTCTTCCTCCCACTTTGCTTTGATCCCTTCCAGTGGTGCCTTATCCTCTTCCAGAATAGCTCCGTACACCGCTGACACTGCCCCCTTCTCCAGCCCCCTTGTCGTCAACACCTCCTCCAGCAATGTGGAGGCCGGTTCCTCTGGGAAGCTCTGTATCGCCTTCCTGGCAAAATCCCGAACCTGCATGTACCTAAACCCTTTTCCCTGCTCTAGCCCATACTTCGCTTCCAGCTCCCTCAATCCTGCAAACCGACCCCGAAGAAACAAATCTTTTAGCGTCTTAATCCCCTTCTCTTCCCATTTCCGAAAACTTCCATCCCACCTCCCTGGCTCAAATCTGTGGTTCCCCCGAATCGGCATTTCCCTTGACCCTAAACCCAACCCAAAGTGTTGGCGAAACTGCCTCCAGATTTTCAATGAAGCTATTATTACCGGACTCCCTGAATATTTCCCCGGAGCTATCGGGAGCGGCGCTGTTGCAAGTGCCTTCAGCCCCGACCCCCTGCACAAACTCTCTTCCATTCTGACCCACTGAGAATCCACCCCTCTGACCCAGCTTCGCACTTTCTCCACATTCGCCGCCCAGTAGTAGTACAACAAGTTCGGGAGACCCAAACCCCCTGCCTGTCTTCCCCTCTGTAGCAGCACCTTTCTCACTCTGGCCACCTTCCCTCCCCATATGAATGAGGTAATCCTTCCCTCAATCTCCCTGAATCGCGGCAACACATTCATTTTAACCTCCTGTACCCGACCTGCCAGTGACAGAGGAAGGCCGTCCCACCTTGCCAGATCGGCTTTCACTCTCCCCACCAAACTAGTGATGTTGTACCTACGAAGCCTCCCCCACTCCCGGGCAACCTGCACCCCCAGATACCTAAAATGAGTCCCTGCTCTACGGAATGGCAGCCCCCCCACCCCTTCCCCCACCCCCAGCCGAGACACCACAAAGTACTCACTCTTGTCCAGGTTCAACTTGTACCCCGAGAAAGACCCAAATACCCGCAGTAGCTCCAATATTCCGCCTATCGACGCACTCGGCTCCGACACATACAGCAGCAAGTCGTCGGCATATAAGGACACCCTATGCTCTATCCCCCCCCCCGCACTATTCCTTTCCATGCTCCCGAACTTCTCAATGCGATGGCCAATGGCTCAATCGCAAGTGCAAACAGCAGGGGGGGGACATAGGACATCCCTGTCTAGTCCCACGGTGGAGAGAGAAATATCTCGAACTGATATTATTTGTGCGGACACTCGCCTTCGGTTCCTTATATAATAGCTTTACCCAGTTCACAAACCTTAGTCCAATCCCAAACCGCTCCAGCACTGCCATCAGGTACCCCCATTCTACCCGATCAAACGCCTTCTCGGCGTCCAATGCCACAACTACCTCTGTTTCCTTTCTTTCCGCCGGTGCCATAACAACGTTCAAAACCCTCATAATGTTCGAAAACAGCTGCCTCCCTTTCATGAACCCCGTCTGATCCTCCCCTATTACCTTCGGAAGGCACTCCTCCAGCCTACCTGCCAGTACCTTCGCCAACACTTTTACGTCCACATTCAGAAGTGATATGGGCCGATACGACCCACACTCCGTCGGATCCTTATCTTTTTTTAGTAACAGGGAAATCGATGCCTGCCCCAAGGTTTGCGGCAACACCCCCTTCCCCATCACCTCCTCAAACATCCCCACCATCAGAGGTGCCAACCTATCCTTAAATTTTTTATAATATTCCACCGGAAACCCATCCGGCCCTGCCACCTTCCCCGACTGCATCCTCCCAATCGCATCCTTTATCTCCTGCTCCACTATTGCTCCTTCTAATGTAGCCCTGTCCCCCTCCCCTAGCCTCGGGTACTCCAACCCATCGAGAAATTCCTGCATCTCACGGTCTCCTCCGAGTGGCTCTGACTTGTACAACCTCTCATAAAACTCCTCAAAAACCTTGTTAATCAGCCACCACCTTGGGGCCACCACCAACTACCCTGCCCCATCCTTCACCTGAAGAATTTCCCTTGTCGCTGCCTCCCTCCGGAGCTGACCTGCAAACATACGCCTTATCTCCATGTTCATAAACTGCACCCCTTGCTCGTACCAGTTGGCGCACCACCTTCCTGGTGGACAGTCGGTCGAAGCTCGCCTGTAGTTCCTTCCTCTTTTCCAGCTTTGCCGGGTCCCCATCCTCTGCATACCTCCTATCTACCTCCAACATCTCATCTATTACCCTCTGCCGCTCCAACCTCTCCTCCTTATCCACCCTAGCCTTAAACAAAATTACCTCACCTCTCACCACCGCCTTTAGAGCCTCCCAGACGACTGCCTTTGACACCTCACCCGTACAATTGAAACCTACATATTCCTTAATTACCTTTTCAATTTTCTCACAGAATACTTGGTTCCCCAAAAGCCCCATATCCAGTTTCCACCCTGGTCTCTGCGCTGCCCCCTTCTCTAGCACCATATCCACCCAATGTGGAGCGTGATCTGACACTGCAATTGCAGAGTATTCCGACCCCTTGACTCCAGCCAGCAAAGCCTTCCCCACCACAAAAAAGTCGATCCGCGAGTATACCTTATGGACCGCTGAGAAAAACGAATACTCCCGTTCCCTTGGGTGCAGGAACTTCCAAGGGTCCACCCCTCCCATTTCCACCATTAGCCCAGCCAGCGCCTTCGCCCCCCCTGATGGGACCAGCGAGCGCGGCCGTGATCTGTCCAACCTTGGCTCCTGCACCAGGTTCCAGTCCCCCCCCACAATCAGCTCATGCGTGTCTAAGTCGGGAATAGCCCCAACCACCTTCCTCGCGAATCCCACATCGTCCCAATTGGGACCGTATACACTTAACAGCGCCACTAATCTCCCCTCCAATGCCCCTGTCACAATCACATATCTACCCCCCTGATCTGCCACCACCTTCTCCATCTGGAAGCGTACCCTTTTGCTGACCAGCACCGCTATCCCTCAAGCCCTTCTATCAAATCCGGTGTGAAACACTTGGCTAACCCAGTCCTTTTTAAGTCTGACCTGGTCCTTCACCCTCAAGTGAGTCTCCTGCAGCATTGCTACATCGGCTTTCAAACTTTTAAGATGTGCAAGCACCCTTGACCTCTTGACCGGACCTCCTAGCCCTCTCACGTTCCACGTGATTATCCTTACTGGGGGTCTCTCACCCCCCTCCCCCCCCCCCCCCCCCCCACCCTATCCACCATCACCATACGACCGGGCCCTGCCCCATAAGCCTGACTCGCCCCTGTCCATTGTTAACATCGAACCCCTTCCCCCCCTCCCAAGAACCCCCCCCCTACAAAAACATCCCCCAACATCCCTCCCTCCACCCCCTCTTGCTCGCCTCGTAGGCCCATTGAAGCCTGCTACCCAGGCTCCAACGTCCACAGTCCTCCTCTCACCTCACCCCCGTTCACTAACTGACTCTAGTTAGCTAGCGCGGGTGGCTCCCCACCGCGCCAATACCTCTAGCCCCCTTCCGCTCAGTCCCAGAGAAAGAAACACCAAAACAAACCCAACAATCCAACCCCTACAATTCACTAACATAACATTTAACCGTCGCAACACAGAACACCATTAACTTGAACTCTGCAACAATGCAAAGAGAAGTAAATTTCAAATTTCAATACAAATCAGTAAAAAGAAAGTTGTAACATTTGTACATTTTCCAGCCGCTCAAACACAGTCCAGTCTCTCTTCCAGTTCCGCTCTTCACGTCTGTCCCAAGCCTTCTGCCCTCACGAACGCCTCAGCCGCCTCCGCTGTCTCAAAATAAAAGTCTTTGGCTTTATATGTTACTCTCAACTTCGCCGGGTACACCACACCAAATCGCACCCCCTTCTTGTACAAAGCCGCCTTCACTCGCCCAAACGCCGCTCGTCTTTTTGCCAACTCCACCGTCCAGTCCTGGTAGATCCGAACCGCAGTACCATCCCACAGCACCTCACGCTTCTGTTTCGCCCAGCTTAATACTTTCTCCTTCATGCAAAACTTATGGAAGCAGATAATTACTGCCCTTGGCGGCTCGTTCACTTTGGGCTTCGGCCTTAATGACCGATGAGCTCGGTCTAGCTCGTACAGGGTGGGGTTCTCACCCTCCCCCATCAGCTCCGCCAACTTCTTAGCGAAGTATTGCGTTGGCCTTGGGCCCTCTGTCCCTTCGGGCAAGCCCACAATTCTCAAATTGTGCCACCTTGAGCGGTTTTCCAAGTCTTCCAGCTTTGCTCGGAGCCCTCTGTTAACCTCCACCACCCTCCGCAGCTCGTCTCCCATCGAGGTGACCTGGTCGCTGTGTCGTGTCACGGCCTCCTCCACCTCCTTCACCTTCTCGCCCTGCTCTCTCACCTCGGCTGATGCCTTTGCCACCTCCACCCTGATCGGGCCGATTGCCTCCTCCAACAATGACCTCACCACGACCACCATCTCTTTCCTCAGGATCTCCATGTGCCTCACCAAACGTTTTTCCAGCTCCACCACCATCACCTCGGTCATCTTCTCCACCGTAAGTAGTGCGGTCCCGCCTTGCAGTTCGGCTTCCACCATCCTGTCAACACTTTTGCTTTTGCTCGTCTTCTCCTTCGGCGGCGAACCCGCGTTTCCTCCTTTCTTTGACGCTGCTTTTCGCATCTTTTAGCGGCTTATTGTTTTTTATCTTCTTTCCTTTCTCCTCTCTCCCCCTTCACCCTCTTGCCCTTCATCAATCTGACATTCTTCTTTATTGAGAAAAAAAAACTTTTACCAAACTTCCATGAATCTTCTTTCTTTCTCCTCTACATTCACCTGGGACCAGGCTTCAAACCTTCTTCTTCCTAGGTGGGAGCCATCCGACGTGGAGCACCCTCCCTACATGGCGCTCGGGCCTGCCGCCTCGACCTCTTCGTAGCTCTGCTCCAGCTGCTCCGACCTGCCGGGCCCGGCGCCTCAGCCTCCGCCGCCCGACACCCGTGCGGGGTTCCTCGCCGGCTTTTAAACCGGCCCCGCTGGCTGCTCATGGCGGCCCCCAAAGCCGACGATAGTCGGGGAGTGCGTGGGTTCTCGGGGATTTCCCCGAAATCGCCGCGAATCGTGGCCACCGGCGGGAGCTCTTTTTTTTGCGCCCGCCCTGCTCGCCCACCCCACCGGAACCTCATCCAATTGCTTCTTCTCATGTCACTCTTCTTAACTGTACATTTACTAGCATCCTGCCAAACTGAGATTGCACCTTTAAAAATTCCTTTTATATCCTTACTGATCTGTTGGTGTTATGCTAGGCTAGCAGAAAACACATAAATGCCCTTATAATGCCCTAAATGCTTGGGAATGTTTTGTGCAACTCTGAACGCCAGTTTGACCCGGGCCTACAGTGGATGTTCTCCACCAAAAATAGATGTGAAATATGCCACAAAAGCTATTTTTGAGTAAATGGTTGCGGGTACTAACAAATTTGAACATACAGGTAAAGGCTGGGATTCAACCACCATGTTGCGCCTGGTGTCAATCCAGGTGCCGATCCAGGCGCACTGGGTGAATAGCAGGAACGGGCAAAATCGAGATTCGCACCAGGCGCGAACCATTTTGTGATTCACCCGACCCATTCCAGATGGCGAGTTCCGGGTCACGGGCAGAAATGGTGAGAATATAATTAATGCTCATTTGCATTCATTTCAATCTCATTGGTGAGATTGAAGTCAAATGCAGCGGCCTCCCGGGGATTTCCTGACTCACCAGCGGGAAGTCACGCAGGCATCGTTTAATACTCCTTTTCAAAAACGTGAAGTAGGCCCAATGGCTACTGAGGGGAAGTAAGGAGGTGAGTAGCCATTTTCAGGTTCCGGCATGCAGCTCATGGGCACCAGAGTTGCTGCCCCAGAGTGTGTGTGTGTGTGTGTGTGGTGGGTGTGTGTTGGGCTTGGTCGGGGGCTGGAGTATTTCAGGTCAGGGTCGTCCCTGGGTCATTGTGGGGGGGGGGGGGGGGGGGGGTAGTGAGGGGGCTTTGCAACTGAAAGGCCTTCAAGCCATCTTTAAATATTTTGGATACCCATAACTGGGGCAACCAAAGCTGCAGCCTGTCTGACCTGCCAGACTCTTCCAGGCCAGAGCACCTTCTATCCTGAATTTGAATTTAACTCCTTGTGAGCAGCTTCTAGCTTCACAGCTGAACACTATTTCAAATGAGAAATTAATTTTGATTTTAGTCCAACAGGTTTGTTTCAAATCTCTCCTTCCTCAGGTGAATGAAGAAGTAGGTTCCAGAAACATATGTATAGACAAAGTCAAACATGTAAGATGATATTTTGAATGCGAGCATTTGCAGGTAATTAAGTGTTTACAGATCCAGAGAGAGGGGTAATCCCAGGTTAAAGAGGTGTACATTTGCAAAGGTGTACCTCTGCAAAGAAGTGTACCGACAACTCAACAACCAGGAACACTACAGACATTTACCCGCAGATCCGACCAAGGAACACACTCGCTAACTCAACAGACTGATCAAGACTTTGGATCCAGACCTTTAGAGCACCCTATGTGCTCTCATCTGTATTGGAGATCTCTACTGCCTCCCGGAAATACACAAGACCAACACACCAGGCCGTCCTATCATATCAGGCAATGGGACCCTGTGTGAGAACCTCTCTGGCTCCATCGAGGGCATCTTGAAACCCATCATACAAGGAATGCCCAGCTTCTGTCGCGACACAACGGACTTCTTACAGAAACTCAGCACCCATGGACCAGTTGAACCAGGAACATTCCTCATCACAATGGACGTCTCGGCACTCTACACCAGCATCCCCCATGACGACAGCATTGCTGCAACAGCCTCAGTACTCAACACCGACAATTGCCAATCTCCAACGCAATTCTGCAACTCATCCGCTTCATTCTGGATCACAATGCCTTCACCTTCGACAACAAGTTCTTCATCCAGACACCCGGAAAAGCCATGGGGACCAAATTCGCACCTCAATATGCCAACATCTTCATGCACAAGTTTGAACAAGACCTCCTAACCGCACAGGACCTTCAACCAACGTTATACACGAGATACATTGATTACATTTTTTTCCTTTGGACCCACGGCGAAGAATCACTGAAACGACTACACGATGACATCAATAAGTTCCATCCCACCATCAGATTCACCATGGACTACTCTCCAGAATTGGTTGCATTCTTGGACACACTCCTCTCCATCAAGGACGGCCACCTCAGCACTTTGCTTTACCGCAAGCCCACAGATAGCCTCACGATGCTCCACTTCTCCAACTTCCACCCTAAACACATTAAAGAAGCCATCCCCTATGGACGAGCCCTCTGTATACACAAGATGTGCTCAGACGAGGAGGAGCATAACAGACATCTACAGATGCTGAAAGATGCCCTCTTACGAACAGGATATGGCGTTCGACTCATCGATCGACAGTTCCAACGCGCCACAGCAAAAAACCGCACCGACCTCCTCAGAAGACAAACATGGGACACAACCGACAGAGTACCCTTCGTCGTCCAGTACGTCCCCAGAGTGGAGAAACTATGACTTCTTCTTCGCAGCCTTCAACATGTCATCGATGAAGCCGAACATCTTGCCAAGGTCATCCCCACTACTTGCCTTCAAACAACCGCGCAACCTCAAACCATTGTTTGCAGCAAACTACCCAGCCTTTAGAACAGCGACCACGACACACACAACCCTGCCATGGCAACCTTTGCAAGATGTGCCAGATCATCTACACGGGTACCACCATTACACGTGAGAACACCACCCACCAGGTATGCGGTACATACTCGTGCGACTTGGCCAACGCTGTCTCATACGCTGCAGGAACGGATGTCCCAAAGCGTGGTACATTGCCGAGACCATGCAGACGCTGCGACAACGGATGAACGGACATCGTGCGACAATCGCCAGGCAGGAATGTTCCCTTCCAGTTGGGGAACACTTCAGCAGTCAAGGGCATTCGGCCTCTGACCTTCGGGTAAGCATTCTCCAAGGCAGCCTTCAGGATGTACGACAACGCAGAATCGCCGAGCAGAAACTTATAGCCAAGTTCCGCACACATGAGCACGGCCTCAAACGGGACCTTGGATTCGTGTCACATTACATTCACCCCCCACCATCTGGCCTGGGCTTGCAAAATCCTACCAACTGTCCTGGCTTGAGACAATTCACACCTCTTTAACCTGGGATTACCCCTCTCTCTGGATCAGTAAAGACTTAATTACCTACAAATGCTCGCATTCAAAGTATTGTCTTGCATCTTTGACTTTGTCTATATATATGTTTCTGGAACCTACTTCTTCATTCACCTGAGAAAGGAGCAGTGCTCCGAAAGCTAGTGATTTGAAACAAACCTGTTGGACTTTAACCTGGTTTTGTAAGACTTCTTACTGTGCTCACCCCGGTCCAACCTCGGCATCTCCACATCTTGTTTTTATTCATTATTGCCCATCCCTGAGGGCATTTAAGAGTTAACCACATTGCTGTGGGTCTGGAGTCATATGTAGGCCAGACCAGGTAAGGATGACAGATTTCCTTCCCAAAAGGACATTAGTGAACCAGATGGTTAAAATTTTTTTTAGAGTACCCAATTTTTTTTCTCCCCAATTAAGGGGCAATTTATGATGGCCAATCCACCTAACCCAAACATCTTTGGGTTGCGAAACCAGATGGGTTTTTACTACAATCGACAATGGTCATCATTAGACTATTAATTACAGATTTTCTTTATTGAATTCAAATTTCACCATCTGCCATGGCGGGATTCGAACCAGGGTTCCGAGAGCATGGGTCTCTGGATGACTAGTCCAGCAAAAATACCACTGCACCACTGCCTCCTCAGTTAGTTGTGATAGTGCTTTACACTCCTCAACTCTCAAGTGCCTCCTCGAGGGCACATGTGTCATGTCTCAGGGGATGATTAGTGCATTGCATGTCCAGCAAACTTTGATGTCTGAACACTGTTCCTGAACTGTAGGAGAATCAGCAACAAAGAGGCAGCTGGCAACAATCAAACACTAAAGAGCAGAGCTTCATCACTGTGGACCTTCTTGCGACCAAAGGGTAAGTGCATGGGTGAGCGGAGGGCAGATGAGCATGGTCTCCATAATGTTCCTGGTAGAAGTCTAGGGGCTGGGGGTGAGGATGCAGAGCAAGGTTTGCCAGCATAACTGGCTTGCTGGATGGCACTCTGAGTGAAGGCAGGTCACGTTAGGGTGGGGGAGGCTTGGGGATTTGAGGGTCCCAGGGTGGAAGCCCTAATTGATTGTCGGTCTCTTTCCTTTTCCAATTCCTCACAGATATAACAATGTTTGCTGGAATTGATCCTGCGGTGGCTGCCCTCGTGTTGCTAGTGGCAGCTGAGGCGGGCAGACGCCAGAGACGGCAGCAAGGCCAACACAGGCTGGAGACGCCACCTGATGAGCAAGGGGCTGCCGCAAACCCTAAAGGCCTGGCTGCTCATCAAGCTGAGGGGAGACCCAGAAGGAGACGCCAGTGTCAGCCCAAGGTGCAGAGACGTCATTAGCCATTCAATGAGCTGACTGACACCATATGCTGCAGAAGGCTGCCTCTCAGCAGAGAGACAGTGCAGCACCTGTGCCACATCCTCACGGACTTGGCACCCTGTGGAGGAGGAGGACACCCACTCCCAGTGCCTGTGAGGGTCACTGCAGCCCTCAACCTTTATGCCACCGGGTCATTCCAGGGCTCGAGTGAGAACCTGCGTGGCATGGCCCAATCTTCCGCCCACAAGTGCATAATCTTTATCTCTGGGCATCCAACTATATCGTCACCGCGATGGCCGGGAATCGAAACTGGGTCAACTAATTGGCTGCCAACTATGCTCACCACTATACCACCAGCGCTCCTGGCATCCAACCATATCACCTTCCAGCTAGACCAGGCCCACCAAGATGCCCTGGCTTTGGGATTTGCTGGCATCGCCGGGATGCCCCAGGTCCAGGGGGCCAATGATGACCCGCTGAGATCATGTTTGATGGCATTAGTGAGGCCCGAGGTGGAGACCCGCTATAATGAGGCTCACTCTGCCACCCATGCTGCCATTGAGTGGTGCACCGGCCTGCTGAAAATGCGATTCTAATGCCTGAACTGCTCTGGTGGTGCCTTGCAGTACACCCCCTAGAGAGTCTCCGTTTTGTGGTGGTCTGCTGTGCCCACCACAATCTGGCACAGCAGCAGGGTGACATGCTGGAGGGTTAGGGGCTGGGGGGCATGTGGCTTTGTCTGAGAAAGGGGTCCAGGAGAGCTGGAGGATGAGCTCGAGGAGGAGCCAGAAGATGGTGAACAGGCGGTGGCAAGTGTCAGACATGTGAGGAACACTAGGGAGGCCCTCATCATCTCCAGATTCTCCTAGGACGAGGATGTGTGCGCCAGCTCAACTCCCTGCTCCAAACAACCCCCATTCCCCTCCCTCCCTCAATCCCCCTCCCCCTCAATCTTCCTCCCCCACATTCTACCCTCCCCATTTCCCTCCCTCCCCCATTCCACCCTCCCCATTTCCCTCCCTCCCCCATTCCACCCACCCCATTTCCCTCCCTCCCCATTCCACCCTCCCCATTTCCCTCCCTCCCCTATTCCATCCTCCCACATTCCGCCCTCCCCATTTCCCTCCCTCCCGATTTCCCTCCCTCCCCCATTCCACCCTCCCCATTTCCCTCCCTCCCCCATTTCCCTCCCGCGCCCATTCCACCCTCCCCGTTTCCCTCCCTCCCCCATTCCACCCTCCCACATTCCGCCCTCCCCATTTCCCTCCCTCCCCCATTCCATCCTCCCCATTTACCTCCCTCCCCCATTCCACCCTCCTCATTTCCCTCCCTCCCCCATTCCACCCTCCCCATTTCCCTCCCTCCCCCATTCCACTCTCCCCACCATTTCCTTCCTCCCCCAATCCCCCGTCCAAATTTCCCACCCTCCATCTCATTTCCCTCTATTCTGCCAAACCCCGATTTTCCTCCCTCTCCCTCCCCCAATCCCCCCACACCCTGTACTTCCCTCCCACTCCCCTAATCCCGCCCTTTCCCTCCCTCCTACCCATCACACTGTCCCCTATCCGACTTCCCTGTTCCCCCCTCCAAGGATCTGTGTGACACCACTCCAGGGTGATGAGCCTGTGTTGGTACTGTCTGTGGGTCACCATACAAGGCAGGAGGGTGATGATAACACGCTGTGAGGAAATCTCTGGTGCTCTTCAGTTTCTTCAAAAGTCTTACTCTGTCTTTCTGCTGACAACTCGCTCACACCCATACCCTGAACGGTATTAGGGACTTTTACCCAGGGGGGAGTGGAGGGCAACAGGGGGTGGAGGTGCAGGCAGGCCCGCTGTTTAGATTAACGTGATAGAGGCTTCACACGTTTTAAAAAAAATACCGGATGTGGGCATCGCTGGTTCGTCCAGCACTTATTGCCCATCCCAAGTTGCCTTTCAGAGGTGGTGCTGAGCTGCCTTCTTGAAATCGCTGCAGTCCTTGGGGTGTAGCGTTTCGCAGGTCAAAGAGACACAGCCTGAGTGAGACACATACAGAGTGGGAATTTGGAACTTGGTAATTTGGTGCAGTGAGGTTATTCGGTGCAGATTGGGAGAAGGTGCTTTGTCCCTCCTGTTTTGTTCTCTCTCTTTCTTCTGGCCTGTAACTTTTAATCAGCAGGAAGAGAACCAGAGAGCATCTGAGACCCTCGGAAGGTAAGTAAGTGCTTTTTACTCATTTTTACTTTTATTACCGTTTCAAATTGTGTGTGTGTGGGGGGGGGGGGGGGGGGGGGTGGGAACTGAAATGACACAGAAAAGCTGTGACCTGATTGGCTGGTTGGGAATCTACACTAAATTAAAAAAAATAAGCATTGGTAAACGAATTAAACATAATTACTTAATTATAATTTAGAGGGGTATCTAAGACAGAGTTCGGAGAGTACTGTATTTAGCTTTCACATTTATAGTAAAAATCTAGTGCTAGGAAACAGATAGTTAACAGAATCTTTTAAAAAAAACTTTTAAATTTAATTTACTAATTAATTGACGCAATGTCAATTAGAGGGGTGCAGTGCTCTGATTGTGAGATGTGGCAGGTCCGGAAGGCTTCCAGCGTCCCGGATGGCTTCATCTGCAGAATGTGCACCAGACTGGAGCTCCTCACAGACCGCATGGTTCGGTTGGAGCGGCAGTTGGATGCACTTAGGAGCATGCAGGTGGCGGAAAGCATCATAGAAAGCAGTTATATAAATGTGGTTACACCCAAGGTGCAGGCAGAAAAATGGGTGACCACCAGAAAGGGCAGGCAGTCAGTGCAGGAATCCCCTGTGGTTGTCCCCCTCTCGAACAGGTATACCCCTTTGGATACTATCGGGGGGGGGGGATAGCCTATCAGGGGAAAACAGCAGCAGCCAGAGCAGTGGCACCACGGCTGGCTCTGATGTTCAGAAGGGAGGGTCAAAGCGCAGAAGAGCAATAGTCATAGGGGACTCTATAGTCAGGGGCACAGATTGGCGCTTCTGTGGACGTGAAAGAGACTCCAGGATGGTATGTTGCCTCCCTGGTGCCAGGGTCCAGGATGTCTCCGAATGGGTAGAGGGCATCCTGAAGGGGGAGGGCAAACAGGCAGAGGTCGTTGTACATATTGGTACTACTGACATAGGCAGGAAGGGGCATGAGGTCCTGCAGCAGGAGTTCAGAGAGCTAGGCAGAAAGTTAAAAGACAGGACCTTTAGGGTTGTAATCTCGGGATTACTCCCTGTGCCACGTGCCAGTGAGGCTAGAAATAGGAAGATAGAGCAGCTAAACACGTGGCTAAACAGCTGGTGTAGGAGGGAGGGTTTCCGTTATCTGGACCACTGGGAGCTCTTCCGGGGCAGGTGTGACCTATATAAGGACGGGTTGCATCTAAACTGGAGAGGCATAAATATCCTGGCCGCGAGGTTTGCTAGTGACACACGGGAGGGTTTAAACTAGTATGGCACGGAGGTGGACACGGGAGCATTAGGTCAGAAGGTGAGAGCATTGAGGGAGAACTAGGGAATAGGGCCAGTATGGTTCTGAGGCAGAGCCGACAGGGTGAAGTTGCTGAACACAGCGGGTCTGGTGGCCTGAAGTGCATATGTTTTAATGCAAGGAGTATTACGGGTAAGGCAGATGAACTTAGAGCTTGGATTAATACTTGGAACTATGATGTTGTTGCCATTACAGAGACCTGGTTGAGGGAAGGGCAGGATTGGCAGCTAAACGTTCCAGGATTTAGATGTTTCAGGCGGGATAGAGGGGGATGTAAAAGGGGTGGCGGAGTTGCGCTACTGGTTAGGGAGAATATCACAGCTGTATTACGGGAGATCAGTGAGGCTATATGGGTAGAGATCAGGAATAAGAAGGGTGCAGTCACAATGTTGGGGATTTACTACAGGCCTTCCAACAGCCAGCGGGAGATAGAGGAGCAGATGGGTAGACAGATTTTGGAAAAGAGTAAAAACAACAAGGTTGTTGTGATGGGAGACTTCAACTTCCCCAATATTGACTAGGACTCACTTAGTGCCAGGGGCTTAGACGGGGCAGAGTTTGTAAGGAGCATCTAGGAGGGCTTCTTAAAACTATATGTAGACAGTCCAACTAGGGAAGGGGCTGTACTGGACCTGGTATTGGGGAATGAACCCGTCCAGATGGTAGAAGTTTCAGTAGGGGAGCATTTCGGGAACAGTTACCACAATTCAGTGAGTTTTAAAGTACTGGTGGACAAGGATAAGAGTGGTCCTAGGGTGAATGTGCTAAATTGGGGGAAGGTTAATTATAACAATATTAGGCGGGAACTGAAGAACCTAGATTGGGGGCGGATGTTTGAGGGTAAATCAACATCTGACATGTGGGAGGCTTTCAAGTGTCAGTTGAAAGGAATTCAGGACCGACATGTTCCTGTGAGGAAGAAGGATAAATACGGAAATTTTCGGGAACCTTGGATAACGAGAGATATTGTAGGCCTCGTCAAAAGTAAAAGGAGGCATTTGTCAGGGCTAAAAGGCTGGTAACAGACGAAGCCTGTGTGGAATATCAGGAAAGTAGGAAGGAACTTAAGCAAGGAGTCAGGAGGGTTAGAAGGGGTCACGAAACGTCATTGGCAAATAGGGTTAAGGAAATTCCAAGGCTTTTTACACGTACATAAAAAGCAAGAGGGTAGCCAGGGAAAGGGTTGGCCCACTGAAGGATAGGCAAGGGAATCTATGTGTTGAGCCAGAGGAAATGGGCGAGGTACTAAATAAATACTTTGCATCAGTATTCACCAAGGAGAAGGAATTGGTGGATGTTGAGTCTGGAGAAGTGTGTGTAGATAGCCTGGGTCACATTGAGATCCAAAATGTTGGGCGTCTTGAAAAATATTAAGGTAGATAAGTCCCCAGGGCCTGATGAGATCTACCCCAGAATACTGAAGGAGGCTAGAGAGGAAATTGCTGAGGCCTTGACAGAAATCTTTGGATCCTCACTGTCTTCAGGTGATGTCCCGGAGGACTGGAGAATAGCCAATGTTGTTCCTCTGTTTAAGAAGGGTAGCAAGGATAATCCCGGGAACTACAGGCCGGTGAGCCTTACGTCAGTGGTAGGGAAATTACTGGATAGAATTCTTCGAGACAGGATCTACTCTCATTTGGAAGCAAATGGACGTATTAGTGAGAGGCAGCATGGTCTTGTGAAGGGGAGGTAATGTCTCACTAACTTGATAGAGTTTTTCGAAGAGGTCACAAAGATGATTGATGCAGGTAGGGCAGTGGATGTTGTCTATATGGACTTCAGTAAGGCCTTTGACAAGGTCCCTCATGGTAGACTAGTACAAAAGGTGAAGTCACACAGGATCAGGGGTGAGCTGGCAAGGTGGATACAGAACTGGCTAGGTCATAGAAGGCAAAGAGTAGCAATGGAAGGATGCTTTTCTAATTGGAGGGCTGTGACCAGTGGTGTGTGGACCTTTGCTGTTTGTAGTATATATAAATGATTTGGAGGAAAATGTAACTGGTCTGATTAGTAAGTTTGCAGACGACACAAAGGTTTGTGGAATTGCGGATAGTGATGAGGACTGTCAGAGAATACAGCAGGATTTAGATTGTTTGGAGACTTGGGTGGAGAGATGGCAGATGGAGTTTAATCCGGACAAATGTGAGGTAATGCATTTAGGAAGGTCTAATGCAGGTAGGGAATATACAGTGAATGGTAGAACCCTCAAGAGTATTGAAAGTCAGAGAGATCTAGGAGTACAGGTCCACAGGTCACTGAAAGGGGCAACACAGGTGGAGAAGGTAGTCAAGAAGGCATACGGCATGCTTGCCTTCATTGGCCGGGGCATTGAGTATAAGAATTGGCAAGTCATGTTGCAGCTGTATAGAACCTTAGTTAGGCCACACTTGGAGTATAGTGTTCAATTCTGGTCGCCACACTACCAGAAGGATGTGGAGGCTTTAGAGAGGGTGCAGAAGAGATTTACCAGAATGTTGCCTGGTATGAAGGGCATTAGCTATGAGGACCGGTTGAATAAACTCGGTTTGTTCTCACTGGAACGAAGGAGGTTGAGGAGCGACCTGATAGAAGTCTACAAAATTATGAGGGGAATAGACAGAGTGGATAGTCAGAGGCTTTTCCCCAGGGTAGAGGGTTAGGGTAGGGGCTGGTTTAGCACAGTGGGCTAAACAGCTTGCTTGTAAAGCAGAACAAGGCCAGCAGCGCAGGTTCAATTTCCGTACCGGCCTCCCCGAACAGGCTTTTCACAGTAACTTCATTTGAAGCCTACTTGTGACAATAAGCGATTTTCAATAGGGGCAGCACGGTAGCACAGTGGATAGCATTGTGGCTTCACAGCGCCAGGGTCCCTGGTTCGATTCCCCGCTGGGTCACTGTCTGTGTGGAGTCTGCACGTTCTCCCCGGGTCTGCGTGGGTTTCCTCCGGGTGCTCCGGTTTCCTCCCATAGTTCAAAGACGTGCAGGTTAGGTGAATTGACCATGCTAAATTGCCCTTAGTGTCCAAAAAGGTTGGGATTATTGGGTTATGGGGATAGGGTGGAAGTGAGGGTTTAAGTGGGTCGGTGCAGACTTGATGGGCCGAATGGCCTCCTTCTGGACTGTATGTTCTATGTTCTAAGTATGTTTTTCCCTCTTGTTGGCTCCTCATCACCTGCTGCAGTCATGATCTAGCAGCTATGATCTTTAGGACCCAGCCAGCTGGTACCAGCAAACCACTCTTGGTAATGGACACTGAAGTCCCCCACCCAGAGCACAAGTCCCCAGATGTTAGTAAGGGCAACTTTGCAGGGTCGGCAGGGCTGGGTTTGCTGTTGTCGTTTCCTGTGCCTGGTTCGATGCCTGGTGGTCCGTCCGCTTTCATTTCCTTTTTGTGTTTTTGTCGCGGTTGAATACAACTGAGTGGTTTGCTGGGCCACTTGAGACGGGCATTTAGAGTCAACCACATTGCTGTGGGTCTGGAGTCACATGTAGGCCAGACCAGGTAAGGATGGCAGATTTGCTTCCCTAAAGGACATTAGCGAACCAGGTGTGTTTTTACAATAATCGACAATGGTCATCATTGGACTTTTTATTCCAGATATTTTATTGAGTTTAAATTCCACCACCTGCCGTGGTGGGATTCGAACCCGGGTCCCCAGATCGTTATCCTGGGTCTCGGGATTACTAATCCAGTGACAATACCACTAAGCCACCGCCTCCCCATATCAGGTGTTACATATTTTAACAGTGAACATTTTACTGTGACAGATCTCCATTCTCCCTAGCTACAGATAGCAATTCCCCCTCCCCACTGCCCACTCAGTGCTCCTCACTCTTCTTGTTCTTTCATGGTCTAGTGCTACGTCTAGGTGTGCTCCCAGATGCACAGCAGAGGTGGAGGCAGCCTGCTGTTTCCGCACCTTGTGGCACTTAATGGACGTTCTCTAGAGGGCCTGGAGCCGGGGTGGTCTGACATACAAAGTGTCTCTGGCATTGCCGCACCACCCTGTTCTGCCCACTGCCCTTGAGATGCGCCGGTGCCAGGAGAGGGGGATTTGAAAGAACTGGAGACCACTGTTGTCTCCTTGGTGGTAGGCCTTGGGTTGGCCACCAGGACCTCCTCTTCCCTGACGGGGCCCATAGAGCCCTGGGAGACTCCACGGAACAGAGAGGCAGCTGGAGAGGGCTCCAGGAGCCTCTCCCACCTCTACATCATGTAGAATAGGGTGCTGCAGTTGGCTTGTCTCATGTTATGGGTAAATGTGGTGAGCAGCCTCGTCAGGTCTGCCCTCTGTTCTGCACCTAGGTGGGAGAACAAGGGGTGGCATGGTGTGGGTTGAATTAGGGTGCTCTTTGTAAGAGCCGACGCAGACTTGATGCGCTGAATGGCCTCCTTCTGCACTGTAAATTCTATGATTCTATGCCTAGATGGTGGTTTCCTTGGTGTTCTCCTCCGAGGTGGTCTCCTGTGTGGCAGGGGCTGGGGGAATGACACTGGATGGCAGGGCTTCATCAGACGGTGATCCTGCAAGTCAATGGACATGTGGTCAGTGAGAGGGAAGGATCATTTTGTCTGACACAAACAACTCACTTGAGACAGATCTTCTGAGTGAAGGGGCAGTGGTTCCTCACCTCTCCGGCACAGGCCAACCTTGCTGTTGGTGACTGCTCTCTCCTCGGGCAACCCCACAATTTCCACAGCCTGTTTCTAATAGGGGGTGAGGACTCGAATCTCTGGGACACCGCACTCCCGTCATGGCCCTTTCCCAGTAATTATGGTCTCCCTTGCCCTGCGGGACAAAGAGAGGGAATTAAGTCGCACGCTTCATGGGCTGTGGAATCTGCAGCAGGTGGTATGAAGGGGTTGTGCTGGTGGGTGCCAGGGTTTCTGAACAACAAGAACGAAGATCAGATGTGGGGAGGGTGCAAGGTGTCAGCCAGTGAATTGGGAGAGGGGAGGGGGTTTGGGAATTTGAGGGATGGCAGGTGGAACTCATGCCAGGAGAGAGGTGATTGGAGGTTGCTTGTCTTCCTACATTGGACGGCAGTCCACCTCGTCATGCTTCCCACACTGACAGCCGCTGCCACGTCTCCCAGATGGCATTGCTGGCTGACCCTGTTGCTGGTCCTCTGATCCCCTCGGGGGAATAGGGTGGCGCGCGCCTCTCACCTACAGCGTCGGGAAGCCTGGCCAGGTCGGCATCCCCAAAGCGAAG
This sequence comes from Scyliorhinus torazame, assembly GCF_047496885.1. Classification (NCBI taxonomy): domain Eukaryota; kingdom Metazoa; phylum Chordata; class Chondrichthyes; order Carcharhiniformes; family Scyliorhinidae; genus Scyliorhinus; species Scyliorhinus torazame. The sequence continues at coordinate 379,173,049 of NC_092707.1, read as the reverse complement.
AGCAGGTCTGCATACTGCCATGCTTGTGTGTTGACTGGGAGTGAGTGGTGAGGGAGAGTTTAAAAGTAGCTCCCCCTTGTTAGCGCCAAGCTTCTGAGACACAAGTCAGACGAACCAGACGGTGAGGGAGCCTGTAATATATATTTTTAAAATTTAGTTCAGTATTAAGTTTAGCATGTTCAATCCACCTACCCTGCACATCTTTGGGTTGTGGGGGCGAAACCCACGTAAACACGGGGAGAATGTGCAAACTCCACACAGGCAGTGACCCAGAGGCGGGATCGAATCTGGGACCTTGGTGCCGTGAGGCAGCAGTGCTACTCACTGCAACACTGTGCTGCCCTGGGAGCCTGTAATATTGAGAATCTCTTGGGGCATCATTTTTGGCACTAAGTGCAATGGAATATGGGCTGCGATCTCGCCAACCTGGCTGTCATGAAACACCCCGCCAACGCGACCATAACTAGACTTTGATATATTTCCATTGATTCTCTTCAAAGAGTCAGAGGAAATAAATGGCTGGATTCTCCATTGTCCGAGGCCAGTAGTGGGTTTTCTGATCCGGCAGAGGATGGAGCATTAGCTGAAAAACTGGATCGGCACAGCACACCAATTCCAAATTGCGATGTTCCAAAGCCCACCAAGCTACACACTACATGCTGGTGGCACCATGCAAAACCACAGTTTGCATACATTTAAATATGATTAACAGGCTGGAATTCAACTCTCCAGCCACCCATGATGCTCGAGCCCTCCCAGCTGGGTTTCAAGTGGGCATGAATTTGTGCAAGTATTTACAAGGGAGGCCCAGGTACCACTGCAATTGACAGGAAGCAAGAAAGTAAGCAAACCTGTCAAACTTATTGTGCTTGTTGTGGGGTGCGCACCTGGACCTCAGGAAGTAGCGGGAAACGACTTGGTGGCAAGTGCATGGACTCCAGGTCCCCCTCGGGATCGGGGTGTCCCCCTCAGGATCGGGGTGTCCCCCTCAGGATCAGGGTGTCCCCCTCGGGATCAGGGTATCCCCCTCGGGATCGGGGTGTCACCCTCCGGATTGGGGTGTTACCCTCGGGTATGGGAGGTCCCTCTCGGGATAGGGGTGTCCCCCTCGAAATCGGGGTCCCCCTCGGGATCGGGGTGTCACCCTCGGGATCGGGGTGTCACCCTCGGGTTTGGGGGTCCCCCTCGGGATCGGGGTGTCCCCCTCGGGATCAGGGTGTCCCCCTCGGGATCGGGGTGTCCCCCTCGGGATCAGGGTGTCCCCCTCGGGATCGGGGTGTCCCCCTCGGGTTCGGGGGTCCCCCTCGAGATCGGGGTCCCCCTCGGGATCAGGGTGTCCCCCTCGGGATCGGGGTGTCACCCTCGGGTTCGGGGTGGACCTGGCAGTCTCTAGTGACAGTCCTGACCTCCTCAATGGAGTAGGGCAGGTTGCGGGCCTTGATGAAATGGAAGAACCAGGTGACCCCGGGGTGGCAGAGGTCATAGTGGAGAGCCCGGAGTCGGTCCACTTGTGTGCTGGCACATGTACCGCGGGATAGGGCATCAGGGGGCTCGTTGAGCTTCCCCGGGTGATACAAAATCTCGTAATTATAGGTGGAGAGCTCGATCCTCCACCTCAAGATCTGGTCGTTTTTGATCTTGCCCCGCTGTGTGTTATTGAACATGAAGACAACCGACCGTTGGTCAGTGAGGAGAAACAATCTCCTGCCGGCCAGGTAATACCTCCAATGCCGCACAGCTTCCACAATGGCTTGGGCCTCCTTTTCGACAGAGGAGTGCCAAATTTCGGAGGCATGGAGGGTGCGGGTGAATTAGGCCATGGGCCTGCCCGCCTGGTTGAGGGTGGCGGCCAGAGCTATGTCCGACGCATTGCTCTCGACCTGAAAGGGGAGGGACTCGTTGACCGCGTGCATCGTGGCCTTGGCGATGTCTGCCTTGATGTGGTTGAAGGCCTGGCGGGCCTCAGCCGTCAGGGGAAAAACTGTGGACTGAATGAGTAGGTGGGCCTTGTCCGCATATCTAGGGACCCACTGGGCAGAGTAGGAGAAAAACCCAAGGCATCGTTTCAGGGCCTTGGGGCAGTGGGGGAGTGGGAGTTCCATGAGGGGGCGCATGCGGTCGGTGTCGGGCCCTAGAACTCCATCTTCCACGACATAGCCAAGGATGGCTAAGCGGTTGGTGCGGAACACCCACTTCTCCTTATTGTACGTGAGGTTAAGGAGTTTGGCGGTCTGGAGGAATTTTTGGAGGTTTGCGTCGTGGTTCTGCCGATCATGGCCACAGAGGGTGACGTTATCTAGGTACAGGAAGGTGGCCCGCAGTCCGTACCGGTCAACTATTCGGTCCATTTCTCGTTGGAAGACCGAGACCAAATTAGTGACGTCGAAGGGAACTCTGAGGAAGTGATAGAGGCGGCCATCTGCTTCGAACGCAGTGTATTGGCGGTCCTCCGGGCAGATGGGGAGCTGGTGGTAGGCGGTCTTCAGGTCCACTGTGGAAAAGACCCAATACTGCGCAATCTGATTGACCATGTCAGATATGCGTGGGAGGGGGTACGTGTCGAGCTGCGTGTACCAATTGATGGTCTGACTGTAGTCAATGACCATTCTGTGCTTCTCCCCAGTCTTTACTACTACCACTTGAGCTCTCAAGGGGCTATTGCTGGCTTCAATGATCCCTTCCCGCTGAAGCCATTGAACCTCCGACCTGATGAAGGTCCAGTCCTGGGCACTGTACCATCTGCTCCTGATGGTGACGGGTTTGCAATCCGGGGTGAGGTTTGCAAACGGGGAAGGTGGATCGACCTTAAGGATCGTGAGGCCGCATACGGTGAGGGGGGGGTATGGGTCCGCCGAATTTTAAGGTTAAGCTTTGGAGGAGGTACTAGAAGTCCAGGCCGAGTAACAGGGCAGCGCAGAGGATGGGGAGGACGTAGAGCCGGAAGTTGCTAAACTCTACGCTTGGATGGTGAGGGTCGCGATGCAGTACCCCCGGATTTCCACGGAATGGGATCCGGAGGCCAGGCAGATTTTCTGGGTGACAGGGTGTACTGCGAGGGAGCAGCGCCTTACCGTCGTGGGGTGGATGAAGCTCTCTGTGCTCCCTGACTCAAAAAGGCAGGTCGTCTCGTGCCCATCGATCTTCACCGTCGTTGTTGCGGCCACGAGGTTGCGGGGCCAGGACTGATCCAGGGTGATCGAGGCGATCTGCGGCAGATGGTGGGAGGTCCCGGGCTGGTCAGCGGTGGTGGAGGTAGCGGCAGGCGATGAATGGCCAGACGAGCAGGGGTCCTGAGGCGCCATCCAAAATGGTGCCGAAGATGGCGGCGCCCACGGGACACACATGGCGGGCGGCATCAAAGATGGCAGCGCCCACGGGCCACATGTGGCTTGCGCTGAAGATGGTGGCACCCACGGGCCGCACGTGGCTTGCGAGGAGGAAAATATCGGCGCCCCTGGGTCACACGTGAGGGGTATAGGAACGCCGGGCCTAGAAACAGTGGCGATCGACCGGACCTAGCAAACGGAAACAAAGTGTCCCTTCTTCCCACATCCCCCTCGGGAACGGGCTGTCCCCCTCGGGTTCAGGGTGTCACCCTCGGGTTCGGGGTGTCACCCTCGCTCCACGCCGGGCAGCGCTGCCTGGGGTGTTTGTTCTGCCCGCAAAAATAGCACTTGGGCCCTCCAGGGTTGGCTGGCTGCCGCGCGGCGCAGGCTTGCGGTGAGCTGGAGTCGGTAGCTGGTGGGACCCACGAGGGTGCTGCGCGGTTGTGGGCGTATGACTGGACGTTACGGGAGGCCACTTCTAACGAGTTAGCGAGCTGCCTTGTTCCCGCAAGATGAAGCGTAACCCCTTCCAGTAGCCGCTGGCGGACGTACGCAGACCTCATGCCCGTAACGTAAGCGTCGCGAATTAAACGTTCTGTGTGCTGGACAGCTGAAACTGCCTGGCAGTCACAGTTCCTACCTAGGTGTGCAGGGCACACCAGAAATCATCTATAGACTCGCCGGAGAGTTGCTGTCTCGTGGACAGGAGGTGCCTGGTGTATACTTGATTGACTGGTCGAACATAATGTCCCTTCAGGAGCTCCATCGCTTCGGAGTAAGTGGGCGCATCCCGGATGAGAGGAAAAATGTCAAGGCACACCCGTGAATAAAGGATTTGGAGCTTCTGCGAGTCCGTGGGTTCCTCAGCGGATGTTCGGAGGTAGCTTTCGAAGCAGGCTAGCCAGTGGTCAAAAGCAGACGTAGAGTTGGCTGCTTGAGGGCTCAGCTGCAGGCGATCAGGTTTGATGCTGAGATCCATCGTTTTAACAAGTCTTTGCTCAATAAATTGATGCACTATCAATTACCACAAAGACGAGAGTAGTGGAATAATCGAGGCTTTATTGAGCAAAGATGTTGTATCTCCTGTAGCTGGAACCAGAATGGCTGCAGCACCGGCGAACACACACATTTATACTCCGCTTACTGGGCGGAGCCAACAGGCAGGGATTTACCCATGTACCTCTACTATACAGGCCTTACCGTAATACATGTAATACTTCTAGTGGTGCCTACCACATATTGGCAATCCTCAGAAGTGCAGTCCCACAGCAGAGAAAGCAGGGGGTTAGCAGAGCTCACCCAAACAAAGGACACATACATCGTGGTCGGTGGAACCCTCTCTGGCACCCAGCCCCTCTCAGAGTAAACGCTTAATCACTGACTATCACCTGGCCCATCCCTGAGGATCACGAGCTGTCTCCAAGCCCTGCCTGCCCATTGTGCCCCTGATCCCATCCATCCCGCCTCTGGCCAGGAAACCTGACCAGCTCCCTGTCACCATCGGTGTGTAAAACCCAGGCTCCACCTAACACTGCAGCTAAGGTCCAGCAAACAAACACATCCCTCGCTCACCCCCATCTGTAAGACCTGCTCGCACACCAGGCTGTTAACATGGCGGCGAATGGCTGCACAGTATGAACGTCTCCATCACACAACCAGTTGCCACCTTCCTGCAGGATAGCTCATGGCCCAGCCAGTGAGGAGACCCACAGTGGATCACACTGGGAGAAACAGGACAGGGGCCACAGAGCCTATCGCTAACACTTAGGTGGCAGCCAGCGGTACTCCTGTTGGCTGAGGTGGGTAGTGTGGATGGAAGCTTCCCACGTCATGAGCCAGCCACTGATGGGGACAGAGGTGCAGTGTGGACCACATCATCTTGCAGGGGCTGGGATGGGAGGGTACATGTTGAGGGTGGTGGAGCAGTGAAACGCAGGGTGACCATGTAACCTCGTGGTATTGGATGGTCAAGGGAATCCTCATCTTGCCGACATTCTCGGTCTCTCCCCCTTCTCCCCGCAGGGACATAGATTTTCGACTACAACCATCTATGCTCACTATCTATATGACTGCTGCAGCCTTTGCAGATGCACGGCAGCGAGAGTACCAGGGCCAGCCCAGGGAGGACCCTGCACAAGAGGAGGCTGCCCCAGAAGAGCAGGGACCAGCCGGTGAGGCTCACGTGCTGGCCGCCCAGCAGGTCCAGGGGAGGTACACAGGAGGGGCTGCATCAGGCCACGTGTACACCGTCGCCGCCTGTCCTCCGAGGAGCTGCCCGACCACATGTGCTATCGCCGACTCTGGCTCACCAGGGAAACTGCGCAGCACCCGTGCCAGAAGGTCGCGCACCTCGCTCCGCAGGGGTATGGAGGAGGACACCCGCTGCCGGTGGCCAACAAGCTGAATGTCTTTTATTCCTCTGGTTCATTCCAGGGATCGAACGGGGATCTGTATGGGATATCGCAAACATTCATACACAGGTACGTTTGTGCTGTCACGGATGTCCTATGTGCCCAGGCATCAGATTACATCACACTCAACCTGGACCAGGCCCAACAAGATGCCTGGACTGCAGGATTTGCTGGCATGCCTCGGGTCCAGGGAGGATCGATGACATGCATGTCGCCCTCTGAGCGGGGTGTCCTTCATCAATATGAATGGCTTCCACTGCATAAATGTGCAGTTTGTGTGAGACCACCAGCTTTATTCCATGCATGTAAGCGCTTGATATCCAGGCAGCTTTCACGATGCATACATCCTGGCGCACTCTTCGGTTTCCGGAACATTTGAGGCACTCCCTTGGATTGGGGGTGTGGCTATTTGGCGACATGGGTTACCTGCTGGGGTCATGGCTAATGACACTGGTGCAGAGTTTGCAGACCGAGGCGGAGAACTGTTATAACGATGAGCATCATTGAGTGATGGATTGACATGCTCAAGATGCGCTTCCGATGCCTGGACCACTCTGGTCGGATGCTTCAATATATCCCCCAGAGGGTCACGAGTATGTGGTGGACTGCTGCGTGCTTCATAACATCACGCAGCAGTGGGCCAACATGCTGGATGAGGAGAAGAACAGCAGGCCTCATCTGATGAGGATGGTTTTCAGGAAGACCCGGGCGTGGAGCCTGAGCTGGCACGGCAGGCTGACAAAAATGGGACCCAGTACTGCCGCACACGAGACAACATCATCACCTCCCAATTAACCAATTAGGAGGCCTAGCCAGCGGCAGCACCGCCGCCCTGTCCTACCTCTTTCCTCCTCCCATTACTTCAACCCCCCCTCCGCACATAACCCATCTTCCCCTGACACTCTCAACCCCTTCCCTCTCCCTCAGTTCATCCACCCTTTCCCTCTCCCTTAGTCCTTCACCTTCCCCCTAGCCTGCCACTTCTTTTCATTATTACCCGCTGAGGGTCAATACCAGCATCGCTACAGAGTGCTGACCCTGGGTTGGCAATATCAGCGTGTCTTGTCCACGGGATGAAGGAGGATGATGACAACTTGCTGTGAGATGAGCTCTGCTGCTCCTCATTGTAAGACAAAGTCTGACTCCAGTCTTTAAGATAACATAAGATAAAAGCAAATTACTGCGGATGCTGGAATCCGAAACAAAACACAAAATACTGGACAATCTCATCAGGTCTGGCAGCATCTGTGAAAAGAGAAGGGAGCTAACATTTTGGGTTGGATTCTCCGCTCCTGAAACTAAGTGTTGACACCGGGGCAGGATTTGTGGACTTTCATGATAGCAAAACTGCCGCCGAACCTGGACTGATTCTGCGACTGTGGAGGGGATAGCACCATCGCTACGTTGAAGGGCAGCACGGTAGCACAGTAGTTAGCACTGTTGCTACACAGCGCCAGAGTCGGGTTCAATTCCCGGCTTGCGTCACTGTCTGTGTGAGTCTGCACGCTCTCCCAGTGTCTGCATAGGTTTCCTCCGAGTGCTCCGGTTTCCTCCCACAAATTCCGAAAGATGTGCTTGTTAGGTGAATTGGACTTTCTGAATTCTCCTTCAGTGTACCCGAACAGGCGCCGGAGTATGCTGACAAGGGGATTTTCACAGTAACTTTATTGCCGTGTTAATGTAAGCCTACTTGTGAAACTAATAAAGATGATTATTGTTATGATGAACACAAGCGATTCCAATAGAAAATGGTGTGGGATTCGCTGGGTCCAAGATTGACATTCGGGAGGCTGACAAGCTGCAGCTGCATATACACAACAATCCCCACACACACTCATCCCAGCCAACAAGATGGCATTGGTTGTGTTGGACGCGCCCCACAGCTGATGGGTCAGCTGGGGCCAGAGGGCACCTCGGGGGGTGGGCTGGGGACACCTATACGACCCGTGGTCCTAAGTTCACAGTGGGCTGTCAACGGTGTGCGCAGTTGCATGCCTGTCTTTCCAGCTGCGGCAATGGTGTTCTGTGTCCGTCCACCCCGACCCCACAGCCCACCTCCTGGCCAACCCCCGCTACTCCTCCTCGCCCTGGCAGAAGCCCCCTGACCAGCGGCACAGCTGTCAGCAAACTATGGCGATGTTGGACACTTTCTGTACCCCCTCTCGCTCCCTCAGCAGCCACAACGCTGGTTTCATCATTTTTAAAAGCACAAGTGAACCGCGCCGGCAGGAACTCGGCCCATCGGAGGTGGAGAATCGCGGAGGCCACGGAGAATACCGCATCAGGCCCACTGATGCAAACGGTGTCTACTGTATGCGGGTTCCAGGCCGCATTGACGTCACTGTTGAGGTGACGGAGAATTGCGATTTGGCGTCAAATCGGTGCCTGCCTGCCGCGATTTTGGGGTCGGAATCTATTCGCTGCCTAATTGCGTTTCCCGATTTTGGCATCAGCCAATGGAGATTTCGCCCTTTGAGTCTGGATGACTCTTTGTCAAAGCTAGACAGAACTGGAAATGGGGTCAGATTTATACTGTTGTGGGGGTGCGTGGAGCGGGGGGAAGGGGGGGGGGGTGTCAGACCTGCTGAGACTCCAGTATTTTCTGCTTTTGTTTAAGATACCATACCACTGTCCGGCCAGATGATCCCTGCATGTGTGTTGACAATTCCTTCTCACGGGCCCAAATATGTTGGGGGGGGGGGCGTTGCAGGAGGACGGTTAGGGCTCACTCACTGGAGATGTTGTGATACAAGTCGGGCTCACGCTGCTGCCCCCATGCTCTGCCACTACTTATTGAAGTGTAACCATGTGAGATGTTCACACCCGTGAGACAGAAGTTAGAGGCAGAGTTGACTGATGGTGCAAAAGTGTTTAATGCCGGGTATTTACAATATGTATGCCCTTCCCATCTACTCTATGCCAACTTAAGTGTCTTTCTATTCTTTCATGGCCTAGGTTTCTTCTTCTTCAAGGTGTTACTCCAGACAGGACATCAGAAGTGGCACCGGCCTGCTGCTTGTCTCATGCTCTGCCCTGTGATGCTCTTGTCGGGTGTCCTCTGAACGGCCTAGGCCTGGATGGACTCGGCCAATTTTCAGGTGTCATAGGTGACGATGTGTCAGCCTGTTCTGCCCACTGCCCATGAGATGCGCCAGTGTCAGGTGGAAGGTGGGGGGGGAGTGAGGAATTTGAAGAGCTGAGGTGTTCCTGCGCCTCTCTGCAGGACATGCCGGCAATGGCCCGTCACTTCCTCCTCCCTCGGGGTGCTCGCTGGCCCGTGGGCACACCATAGAACAGAGGGGAGGCCGAAAGGAGCTCTGCAGGTGCCACTGTCACCTGATGCAGCCAGATCTGGTGCCCCGCCCTCATCTGAACCATGGTCATGTCAGTCTGGGATTGTGTCATGGCCCTCTACGCCTGTGACATACATACATAGATGCATAGAAGATAGGAGCAGGAGGAGCCTTTTGGCCCTCCGAGCCTGCTCCGCCATTCATCACGATCATGGCTCAGCATCCAACTCAATAGCCTAATCCTGCTTTCTCCCCATAGCCTTTCATCCCATTCTCCCCAAGTGCTATATCTAGCAGCCTCTTGAATATATTCAATGTTTTAGCATCAACTCCTTCCTGTGGTAATGAATTCCACAGGCTCACCACTCTTTGGTGGTGAAGAAATGTCTCCCTATCTCGGTCCGAAATGGTTTATCCTGAATCCTCAGACTGTGACCCCTGGCTCTGGACACAACCATCATTGGGAACATCTTCCCTGCATCTACCCTGTCTAGTCCCGTTAAAATTTTAGAAGTCTCTATGAGATCCCCCCTCATTCTTCTGAACTTCAGCGAGAACAATCCGAACCTAGTCAATCTCTCCTCATATGACAGTCCCGCCATCCCTGGAATCTGTCTGGTAAATCTTCGCTGCACTCCCTCGAGAGCAAGACCATCCTTCCTCAGAGAAGGAGACCAAAACTGCACACAATACCCCATGTGTGGCCTCACCAAGGCCCTGCAGCAACACATCCCTGTTTCTAGACTCGAAATCTCTCGCAATGAAGGCCAACATACCATTAGCCTTATTTACCGCCTGCTGTACCTGCATGCTTACCTTCAGCGACTGATGCACAAGGACACCCAGGTCCCCCTGCACACTCCCATTTCCCAAAAAAGAGCTGGTTTAGCTCAGTGGGCTAGACAGCTGGGTTGTAATGCAGGACAAGGTCAGCAGCGCGAGTTCAATCCCCGTACCAGCTCATTACCCAAACAGGCGCTGGAATGTGGTGACTAGGGGCTTGTCACAGTAACTTAATTGCAGTGTTAATGTAAGTCTAATTGTGACAATAAAAATATTATTATTATTTACAACGATTCAGGTAGTAATCTGCCTTCCTGTTTTTGCTTCCAAAGTGAATAGCCTCACACTTATCCAAATTATACTGCATCTGCCACTGATTTGCCTTCTCGCCCAACCTTTTCAGATCATGCTGTAGGATCCCTGCATCTTCATCACAGTTCACCCTCCCACCCAACTTGGTATCGTCTGCAAACTTTGAGATGTTACATTTTGTTCCCTCATCCAAATCATTAATATATATTGTGAATAGCTGGGGTCCCAGAACCGATCCCTGTGGTACCCCACTAGTTACTGCCTGCCAATTTGAAAAGGACCCATTAACCCCTACTCTTTGTTTCCTCTCTGCCAACCAGTTTTCTATCCACCTCAACACATTTTCCCCCAATCCCATGCGCTTCAATAATCTCTTCTGCGGGACTTTGTCAAACGCCTTCTGAAAGTCCAAATATACCACATCGACTGGCTCCCCCTTGTCAACTGTACTGGTTACATCTTCAAAGAATTCCAACAGATTTGTCAAGCATGATTTTCCCATCATAAATCCATGATGACTCTGACTGATCCTGCCACTGCTTTCTAAATGTTCCGCTATAAAGTCCTTGCTGATGGATTCAAGCATTTTCCCCACTACCGATGTTAGGCTTACTGGTGTATAATTCCCTGCTTTCTCTCTACCTCCCTTTTTGAATATTGGAGTGACGTGAGCTACCCTCTAATTTGCAGGGACAGTTCCAGAGTCTACAGAATCCCAGAAGATGATCACCAATGCATCCACTATTTCCAGAGCCACCTTCCTCAGCACTCCGGAATGCAGATTTTCAGGCCCTGGGGATTTATCCGCCTTCACTCCCATCAATTTTCCCATCACCATTTCTCTACTAATGTTGATCTCCCACAGTATTTCCCTCTCACTTAACCTTTCTTTCTCCAATATTTCTGGTATCTGATTTGTGTCCTCTTTTGTGAAGACAGAACCAAAGTAGGTATTCAATTGTTCAGCCATTTCTTTGTCCCTCATTAAGCATTCCCCTGTTTCTGACTGTAGGGGGCCTACATTTCTCATTACCAATCTCTTTCTCTTCACATATCTATAGAATCTCTTACTGTCAGTTTATATGTTCCCTGCAAGCGGTCCTTTTGTACTGTACTTTCCCCTTCTTAATCAATCCCTTAGTCCTTCTTTGTTGAATTCTAAACTGCTCCCAATCCTCAGACCTATTATTTTTCTTGGCCAATCTGTATGCTTCTTTCTTGAATTGGATACTATTTCTAATTTCCTTTGTAAGCCATGGATTGGCCCTCTTACCCCCTTTGCTTTTGTGCCATACAGGAACGAACAGTTGCTGTAGTTCCCCCATGCGTTCCTTGAATGTTTGCCATTGCCTATCCACTGTCATCCCTTTAAGTAACTCTCCCCTATCTATCAGGGTCAACTCACACCTCATATCTTCAAAGTTCCTTTTATTAAGATTCAGCACCCTAGTCTCCGAATCAACTACTTCACTCTCCATCTTGATAAAGAATTCTATCATGTTATGGTTGCTCATCCCCAAGGGGTCTCGTACAGCCAGATTGGCAATGATTCCCTTCTCATTACATAGTACCCAGTCTAAGATGGCCTGCTCTCTAATTGGTTCCTCCACATATTGGTCAAGAAAACCATCCCGTATACATTCCAGGAATTCCTCCTCTATGGCATTGTGGCTAATTTGATTTGCCCAATCTATATGAAGATCTCTCTGAAATTTAAAATCACCCATGCCCTCTGTGACTGGCTAAGGTCAGTCAGCGCCTGACCAATGCTCTCTATGCCCTCAGCCATGACCGTTTGTGAATGGGCCAAGCTCTAGAGTGTTGCAGCAATGTCCATCTGTGTCCGAGACATGTCCACCTGTGACTGGGTTATCCTGTCATGCGCCTCAGCCATGGACAGCACAGTGTGTCCCACGCCTTGGACATCCTGACACATGGTTCTGCCCCAGGCCTTCCACTGCAGACATTATCCTTTCAGTATTGGACTGGGTGCCACACATTGTCAGCATCATCTCCTGCGTCTGAAGGTGGCTGAGTTTCTCCAGCTGTACTTACAGGTGCTATAATGTTGCTGACACCCCCATCCTGAAGATTCCAGCTCTCCTTCTGCATCTGCAACAGTGATGGGATCATCTTTTCCAGACGTGCAACATCTGTCTGGGTGACAGCTGTTCCTTAGGATTGGGCAGCCTTGCGACCGTGTGCTCCCTTGGGAGTCCCTGACTCAATGTGACGTGCTGCAGCATGTGTGTGGTACTCACCAGAGGGTGACCCAGGAGCCTAATCGCCAACATTTGGGGCAGATGTGGCGAGTGAGGCACGGGAGTGATGCCAGGGGCACAGAGGTGGTTACTCACCCGAGCTGTTCTAAAGAGGCCGTTCATCTTCTTCTTGCATTGCATGCCGGTCCTCTTAGTGAGCCTGGCAGCACTCACAGCTTCTGCCATCTCACCCAAGCCTTGTTCAGAATGGCGGGATTGTGACTCCGCCTCACCCTGGGGAAGAGAGTGTCCCTCCTCACCTCTATGGCGTCCAGCACTCGTTCAGTCTCCGACTCCAGGGACCTTGGCTGGAATGATAGTCTGTGGTGAGTAGAGCGCTTAAAAGCTGCTCCAGCTTGTCAGGCTCTGAAGGAGAAATTTGACCGCAGTGAATCAGGCATCAGTGGGGCCTGGAGTCATGCGGGCATTGCATGGACTGCGTGCTAGCTCATTGACATGATCTGAATTTCTCCAGGCCGGCTAGCCTAGCGGGAATGCATTGTTCCCGCGATTCTACATCGGTGGCAGCGCTTTTAGAACAGAGAATCCAGCCCAAAATCTTAGAAAATAACAGGATGACCAAACTGCGGTAGTGGAGATGATTGTCATATATATCAGAACATTAGGAATAATGTCACAAATTACAATTCACCTGAAGCTAGAGATTTCCTGTTTCAATTATCTTAAAGATCAGGGACGAGATTCTCCAAAAGCCGACGGTGAAATTGGGAAACATAATTGGGCGGAGAATCTGTTCCGACGCCAAAATCGTGGCGGGCGTCAATGTGATGGCAAATTGCAATTCCCCATCGCCTCGCCAGTGGCATCAATGTGTTCTGGAATGCATTTCAGTAAATGCTGTTTTCATATCATCAGCGGGCCTCCGTGATTCTCCGCCTCCGATGGGCCTAATTCCTGACGGCATGGTTCACTTGTGCTTTTAAACATTGTGAAACCGGCGTTATGGCTGATGAAGGAGGGGGAGGAGGTAGGACACAGACAGCTGCTGGGCCGGACACTGGCTGGGGTGGGGGTGGGGGCTTGCAAGGGCCGGAGGATAGAGGGGTGATGGGGGAATGGGCCGAGAGGCCGGGGTGACCCCCCACGGGACTGGGGCAGTGCCCAGCTATGGACTGCCATTGCCGTGACCTGCAAAGCAGCCATCTTGCTACGCACCCCACTGACCATCTTGGCCCTGGTTCTGCAGAGTGACACCGGCAGCATGGGTGCCTGCAGCCCACCACCCCCGCACCCCAGATCCCACCCCTGCACCCCTTCGTCGGACGAGGCCCAGTGTTCCTCCTCCTCCTCCCCCAGCACTTTGCCCCTCTGCTGCGCGATATTGTGGCGGACACAGCAGGCCACCACGATGCAGGCGACCCTCTCGGCACCATACTGGAGGGCCCCTCCAGAGCGGTCCAGGCACCTGAACTGCACCTTCAGGAAGCTGAAGCACTGCTTGATCACGGACCTGATCGCTGTTTGGTGGCTGTTGAAGCGGGTCTCCATGTCGATCTGTGGCCTCCGGATCGGTGTCATCAATCACGACTTCAGTGGATAACCCGGGGCATCCCGTTGATGGCGGCGAACCCTGCTGTCTGGGGAACTTCCTGGTGGGCTCGGTCCACATTGAAGTAGATGTATTGAGCTGCCTGGGCATATAGGGCCTCCGTGATGGTGCGGATGCATCTGTGCACCGAGGTCTGTGCGATACGTACAGGTCCCTACTTGGCACCTGAAAGGACTCCGTCGCGTAGAAGTTCAGGACGACCGTCACCTTGACGCCCACCAAGAGCGGGTGTTCTCCACCATACCTCATGGTGCCAGGTGTGCCATGATCTGGCAAATTTGTCGCACTATCTCTCTGCTCAGCCAAAGTCTTTGACGGCATGCCCAGTCCGGCAGGTCCTCAAATGATAGACGCTGCCGGTACACATGAGGCCTCATGCGGCGCCTCATTTGCACCTCATCTTCCTCAGGCTCTTGAGCAGCGGGCTCTCCATCTGGGGCGGCTGCCTCGTGGTTCCTCTGTGGCATGGTCAGCTGCTGCACGCTCTGCTGCTGCATGCTCCGTTGCTGCAACTGCCTCCTCCTTGCGCAGCTGCAGCTCCTACAACCGCAGGGAATCCCCCAGGGCTGCTGCGACTAACAGGACGGCCACCATTGCTGATTAAATTCCAATGTCAATTGACTGCAGGGGGTGAAAGGCTAACATGTTAGCATGGTGCGTACCCCTGTGTTCAATCAGGTCCAACAGGCGACACAGTGGCCCCGGTTGGCACTGCGGGCTCTGCCCCACATGTTCCCCCCCCCCCCCCCCCCCCACAACCCGCACCCCTGGTCCCATCGATGCCCAACACGATGGGGGCCTCTGGCCCTGGCGGCTGCCCCTAATGCCAGGGGTACCAACAGCTGGCACTGCCTTTTCCAGTGGTATGCTCTGTGGCTCCCGCCTAACGCCCAATAGGGGCTATTTGGGCGTTGCCCTCGGTGGGCTGCCAGTGGGTGGCGGCTGGGGGTGGGGGTGGATGAGGTGCGGGGGTGGGGGCATCCATATGGTTGGTGTCACTCTGCAGAACCAGGGGCCAAGATGGGCGGTCTGTGAGGTGTGCAACAAGATGGCTGCCTTGCAGGGCACGTTAATGGCGGTCCATGACTGGATACCGCCCCAGTGCCATGGGGGGTCACCCCGGCCACTCGGCCCTTTACCCCATCACCCCCCCCCCACACCCTGGCCCTGGCAGGACCGCTACCATCTCACCCCAGCCAGTGACCGGCCCGGCAGCCAACAGTCGTGCCTCTCTGTGTCCTACCTCCTCTCTCTCCCCGTCATCAGCCACGATGCCGGTTTCATTACTTTTAAAAGCACATATAAACTGTGCCATCGGGAACTCAGCCCATTGGAGGAGGAGAATCGCGAAGGCCCCGGAGAATACCAGGTCAGGCCCACTAATGACATGCAAACGGTGTTTACTGCACATGCGTTTTGAACACATTAAAGCCGCTGACGAAGTGACGGAGAATTGCGATTTGGCGTCAAATCGGCACTAGCTGCGATTTTGGCGTCGGAACAGGTTCTCCGCCCAATCACATTTCACGATTTCAGTGTCAGCCTACGGAGAATCCCTCCCTTAGTCTCAGGAACGGAGAATCTAGCTCCAGATTCAAATTCCTCTTTTTAACTCGCATCCGAGAGAGAGACAGAATACCCAAACTCCACTCACTCCAGAAATGCACAGAAACAGCTCAAGGTGTCCACCTTTCAATTTTCCCTTCAGTCTTGTTATGTTATAGCAGGATCTAATGTGCAAAATAAGTGATTTTAAAATTTTCATCACAAAGTTGACATTGCTGTCTTACTATTTTGAAGCCACTCAACTTTTAATATCTTACTTTAGAGGTTGAAGTAGGTGGCATATACATAAGACCCCAGGTGCAATTGTGGACAGAGGGAGAGAAATTAAAAAAATATTTTCAAGATGCTTGCTAAACTGAAGACAGAGTACTTTGAAACTTAACCTCTGTAAAAGTTCCAAGCAAGGGAATAAAGTAGAAATAAACTTGTTCCTAC
Organism: Scyliorhinus torazame; assembly: GCF_047496885.1. Lineage (NCBI taxonomy): Eukaryota > Metazoa > Chordata > Chondrichthyes > Carcharhiniformes > Scyliorhinidae > Scyliorhinus > Scyliorhinus torazame. Next base: position 379,157,092 of record NC_092707.1, on the reverse strand, counting down.
CCGTTTTGTCGTTTGAAGCTTTGCAGTTAAATGTTCCAGGTTAACAGTTGCTGTATCCTGAGCGAAGAGATCTGAAACACCTGTCAGCAGTATTAATTGAAGTTTAGTAGATATTGATCAATGACAATACTCAATAACTGAAAGAAATTTACCATAAACTACTTCACTTATTTTAGACAGGGAATTAACTTTTCTTCAGAAGTGGTAACATTTTCCAGATAGCAGACATAAAAGGGCGTCCAAAAGTGATAATTTTTAAAAAATCATTCAAGGTATGTGGGTTTCACTGACTAGGCCAATATTTATTGCCCATTCCTAATTGCCCTTGAGAAGATGACGGTGAGCTTCCTTCTTAAACCACTGTGGGTTTCACTAACTAGGCCAGCATTTATTGCCCATTCCGAATTGCTCTTGAGAAGATGACAGTGAGCTTCCTTCTTAAACCACTGCAGTCCATGTGGTGTAGGTTCCAGGATTTTGGTCCAGTGACAGTGAAGGAATGGCGATATATTTCCAAGTCAGGATGGTGAGTGGCTTGGAGGCCAACTTCCAGGTGGTGTTCCCATTTATCTGCTGTCCTGGTCCTTCGAAATGGAATGGTTGTGGGTTTGGAAAGTACTTTCTAAGGAGTCTTGGTGAGATCCTGCAGTGTGTGGTAGTGGAGGGAGTGAATGTTTGTGGATGGCACTTCAATCAAGCAGGCTGCATCATTCTGTATAGCGTCAACTTTCTTGAGTGTTGTTGGAGCTGCACTCATCCAGGCAAGTGGAGAGTATTCCATCATACATCTGACTTGTGCCCTGCAGTTAGTGGGCAGGCTTTGAGGAATCAAGGGGTGAGTGACTTGCCGCAGGATTCCTAACCTCTGAACAGCTCTTGTAGCCACAGTATTTATATGGCTGGTCCAGTTCAGTTTCTAGTCAATGGTAACCTCCAGGATATTCATAGTGAGCGGTTTGGTGATGGTAATGCTTTTGAATGTCAAGGGATGATGGATTGATCAGCTCTTGTAGGAGATGGTCATTGCCTGGCAGTTGCGTGGTGCGAATGTAATTTGCCACTTGTCAGCCCAAGCCTGGATATTGTCCAGGTCGTGCTGCATTTGGACATGGACTGCTTCATTATCTGAGGACTTGCGAATGGTGCTGAACATTGTGCAGTCATCCGCAAACATCCCCACTTCTGATCTTACAATGGAGGGAGATCATTGATGAAGCAGGTGAAGATGGTTGGGCCTTGGACCCTGAGGTACTCCTGCAGTGATGTCCAGGAGCTGAGATGATTGACCTCCAACAACCACAACCATCTTCCTTTGTGCCAAGTATGATTCCAACCAGTGGAGAGTTTCCCCTTGATTCCCTTTGACTTCAGTTTTGCGAGGGCTCCTTGATGATTATGAGCCACATATTTACATTGTTCCAATGCAGGTAGCATATGGTGCAAGCCTTTGGAACTTTTATGCACTGGACTATAGTGTTCAGCTTGCAAGTTAGATGAAGGGACCCAAAACAAAGTAACAGAGTAGAAAAGTAAAATACCTCATCACAATGCAAACTATTTAAGAAATTGAACATTTCCCCTCGTTGTACCCAGCTTCAACAAGAATTACACCCAAACCAGCTACTTCAAGGGTTAAACAATCATCACAATATCCCTCTACCCCGTTAGAGGAGCATCGTCCTACAATGCCAGCATCACATTCCCTTTTTTTACAGGTGCTGCAATTGTTACCCTTATTTCTGAGTTGAATGGCCGCTCAAGAAGCTCAATATTATCCAGGGCAAAGCAGCACATATGATCTGCAGCCCATCCATTACGTCAAACATCAACTCAAGCGCCAACGCATTAGAGAGACTTTTGGTGGTGGAATGTAGGTGGAAGACGCACGTTGGTTGGCTCCTGTTCGAGGCTCTGGTCTTTGGAATTTAATGCCCGGTTCCAGGGGCAATTTATGGATAAGCTGGTGCAGGAAGACATAGGGAAGGAGGGAAATGTTGAAAACACAGAAAAAAATGCCGGGAAGAAGGGGGTGAGCAAAGATGCGCCGTCGAGTGAACGGTTAGCCCGGCAGCAGGAAAGATGGCGGAGGCTGGGTCACTGGGTGGGGCCATGCCCTTCACGTTGTGGACTTTGATTGAGGTGATGGCTCAAGAGTTTAACAGGCAGTTCACCAAACACATGGAGGTGATGCGTAAGGAGATGATGGCGGCAATGATGGAGCTGGTGGAGGAGGCGATGGCCCCGGTGAAGGCAGCGTGTTGAAGACATGGGCCGAGATACAGGAGCAAGGAGAGAAGCTGAAGGAGGTGGAGGAAGCTCTGTCAAAACATAGTGACCAGTTCTTCACAATGGGTGAGGAGTTGCGGATGGCGGTGGAGGCCAACAAGGACTTACAGCCAAACTGGAGGACCCTCAAAACAGGCCGAATTTGTGAATTGTGGGCTTGCTGGAGATGGTGAAGGGCCCGAGGTTGACTGAAAAACACAATGTTGGAGGAGTTACTGGATGCGGACAGTCTGGGAAAGGGCAACTGCAAGGATATACATGGGCGACTGTTAGAAAGGATCCGCTCTTCACTGGATGAAACAAGGGGAAAATGGGAGGAAGAGCTAGGGACAGAAGTAGGGTGGGGACTCTGGAATGAAGCACTGAGCAGGGCCAACTCCACCTCCTCCTGCGCAAGGCATAGCCTCAATAAGCTAAACGTGGTGCACAGAGCACACCTGACAAGAACCGAATGAGCAGGTTCTTCGCGGAGGTGGAGAATAAATGTGAACGGTGCCAGGGAAGCCTGTCCAACCAAGCCCACATGTTCTGGATATGGCCCAGATTTGTCGGGTTCTGGACAGCCTTCTTCGAGGCAATGTCCAAAGTTGTGGAGGTGAGGGTGGAGCCATGCCCAAGAGTGGCAGTCTTCAGGGTATCGGACCAGCAACAACTACATATGGGGAAGAGGGCTGATGCCTTTGCCTTGGTTTCCCTAATCGCCCGTGGAGAATCCTGTTCGGCTGCCGATCAGCAGCACCACCCACAGCTGCAGACAGGCTGGCAGACCTATCGGAATTTCTCCATCTGGAGAAGTACACCATCCAAGGGTCTGAAGATGGCTTCTACAAAGCATGGGGGCCATTCACCAACCTGTTCCAAGACCTGTTCAAAGCCAACAGCTGTTAGAGCACGGGAGCCATCGGGACCACAGAGCAGGCAGAAATGAGAGGGAGAGCAAAACAGGTGGGGAGAGAGATCGGAGGTGACACCAAGGGAGGGGCCAGAGAGAGACCGTCAGGGGACCAGTGGGCCCAACACAAAGCCACACAAAATGAACGCCCAAAAAGCAAGCAGTCGACAGGGTGGCAAGAACGGAAAAGAAGGAAGGGGAGGCCAAGCATCAGGGAGAGAGAAGGGAGAAGAAGGGTACTGCCCACACACAAACACCACACAACCACCCACAGTGAAGTAAAGGGTCCCGGATAAGACCCGGAAACAGTTAGAAGACGGAAAGTGGTATGGTGGGTGGGGGGGCGGACTCTGAAAAGGAACAACATGTAAACTGTAACTGTCTCATCTATCTTTATGTATAGTGTAAAATGTAAAACTTCAATTAAAATATTTAAAGAAAAAAATAAAAGGTCTCTCTCGAGCGACACAGTTGGGTCACCGCCTTCCAAGCTGGCCGATACAATCTGTGATCCAAAACACAATTGAAATCCTCCCTCCATAATTTACTGATGTTAATCAAGATCAGATTAGCTGCCAGCGCCTTATTAGTGAATGCTGTGACATTCCAGTTCGGTGCATACACATTGGACACCACCAACATGTCCACCAACGACCCTCTGATGATTACGTACCTCTCACATGGGTCTGCCAATATGTTACCTGCAGAAAAAGTCACCCTCTTTACTTTAAAAAAAAAGTATTTTATTACAAACATGTATCAAAACTGGTTACAACAAATAAACACCCCGAGAAACATACTTGCCAGTCATCAACTATACAGTCTGTTCAAATTTTATTCCCTTTTTCACCCTCTCCCCTTCTCCCCCTGTGACGAACAGCTCCTCAAATACGGTCACAAACATCCTCCACCTTTTCTCACACCCCTCTGCAGAGCCCTTTAACTCATACTTATCTTCTCCAACCACAGGAAGTCGTACAGGTCACCCAGCCAAGTCGCTACCCCCGGTGGCGATGCCGACTGCCACTCCAGTAAAATTTGCCGCCGTGCAATCAGAGAGGTGAAGGCCACGACAAAATCTTGCCAATTTTTCGCAACCCCAAAACATGTACGCCCACACCCACACCAATTACACTCATCTGCTTACCCCTTGGAAGAACCCACTCATTCTCGCCTGGGTCACATGCACCCTGTGCACCACCTTAAACTGTATCAGTTTAAGGTGGTGCACTGATTCCATATCTTTACCGTGGATTGCATCACTGGGCTCCCTGTTTACCTACTTGGAGCCATTGGCAACGTTGCCGTATCCATCGACCTCAAACTAGACTCCTTACAAGATTCCACCTCCATCCTAACCCACTCTACCCCTTCTCCTTCCCACCACCGCCACACCTTGTCCACATTCGCCGCCCAATAATAATGAAGCAAGTTCGGCAACATCTAGCCCCCTGCTGCCTCTGCCTCTGTAGCAGGGTCCTCCCCACCCTTGGCACCTTCTCTGCCTAAACAAAGTCCGAAATGATCGTGTCCGCAGTCCGAAAAACGGCCCTTGGTGTAAAGGTCAGAAGAGCGTGAAAAATAAACAAGAACCTCAGCAGAATATTCATTTTCACCATTTGGACCCTCCCCGCCAACGTCGACTGCAGTGTATCCCACTGCTTAAGATCTTCCCTGGCCTCCTCCACCAGCTTCGTTAAGTTCTACTCATGGAGCCCCGTTCATTCCTTCGCTACCTGAATCTCCAAATATCTAAACCTATCCCTCGCTACCGTAAATGGCATCCCCCTAAATTAGCCCGCTGTGCCAGCTTATTGATTGGGAAAACCTCGCTTTTCCCTACATTCAGCTTGTACCCTTTTGTGAGGGCCATGAAGAATCCAGCACGAGTTTTAAGGATACAAAGTAATAACATTTATTTACAATAACATATATATAACAACAGCAGCAACTTCCCTTGCTGCACACTCCTTCCTGCTGTTTCCAAACTGGCCAGCTTTATTTATACTTGGAGTTTACTAATGGTTTCTCCGCCCCCCTCATTGAGGAAGCTCATACTCCCACAGGATTATGGGATTGTCATTAGTCCCCAGCCAATGGTACGCAGGCAGGTTATAACATCCCTCCCCCACAAAGTCCAAGGAATCCACCGAAGACCCTGGCGAAGGAGGGCGTCGGACTCGTTTTGCCGCAGGCCGGACACCATTTGCACACGGCGCTGGATCAGGCGGCGTGTAACGAGACGGAGACCGGCGCTTCCGTGATGAACGGCGCAACGGTTGTACATCCACGGCCCGTGGACCCGAGGATTCCCCCTCTGATGCATCCTGTGTCACCATCTCGGAGTCAGAGTCTGCTGCCTCCGTCATGTCAGCGTCTCTATCTCCATTCGGTTCTGTAACGACCTGCGCAGGCTTCGAGTGAGGCACCTGTGGAAGATTGTGAGGACTACCTTCCCTTGTCTCTGGTCTCTGCGGCTGTAGAAATGAGCTCCGGGGGCGGGGAATCTTTTGAGGGGATAGTCTTCTGGACCGAACGTGGTCTACATGTTTGCGCTGGAGACGACCCTGGGCTTGCACCTGGTAAGATATAGGGCCCGTTTGGTGAAAGATTACACCAGGAACCCACTGGGCACCACCAGCAAAATTCTGAATGAACACTGGGTCACCGGGCGCAAACTGCCGAATCGGCCGATGCCGAGAAAATCCCTGTCCCTGCCGTTCTTGTGTGCGGCGTACTTTTGCGCCAAAGTCCGGGAAAACCATACTAAGGCGGGTGCGAAGTCTCTGGCCCATTAGGAGTTCTGCAGGAGCTACCCCAGTCACCGCATGGGGGGTGGTCCTATACGTAAACAAAAAGCGAGCCAGTCTCGTGTCCATTGATCCGGAAGACTGCTTCTTTAGGCCTCTTTTGAATGTCTGCACTGCGCGCTCTGCCAACCCATTTGAAGCCGGGTGGTAAGGGGCAGTGCGGATATGGCGTATGCCGTTCATCTTCGTGAACCTCGCAAACTCCTCACTCGTGAATGGAGTGCCGTTATCCGTGACCGGCACCTCGAGGAGGCCATGCGTACTAAACGACAAACGCATCTTTTCAATTGATGCGCAGGACGTTGTCCCCTGCATCTTATGCACCTCTAGCCATTTAGACTGGGCGTCAATTAATAGAAGGAACATGGATCCTTGAAACGGGCCTGCGAAATCTGCATGCAAGTGTGCCCAAGGCCGCCCTGGCCATTCCCAGTGATGTAGGGGCGCGGCCGGCGGAAGCTTCTGATGCTCCTGGCAAATGGAGCAGTTTTGGGCCACCTTCTCAATGTCGGTGTCGAGGCCTGGCCACCAGACATAACTCCGGGCCAACATTTTCATTTTGGTCATACCTGGATGCCCATTGTGCAAGTCTGTTAGTATCAGCTCCTGGCCTTTTTCTGGGACAATCACACGTGTCCCCCACAAGAGGATGCCGTCTTCCACGCTGAATTCTGACAGCTTGGAGGAAAATGCCCGCAACTCGCTTGGGAGCTGTCTATGCTGCCCACCATACAGGACTATGTGCCGAACTTTTGACAGGACTGGCTCCGTCTGGGTCCACTCACGGATCTGTGGTGCCGTGACAGGCAATGTGTCCATAAAATTTAGGGTTGCAACCACCTCACCGGTCGACATGGGGCCGGTCGATAAAGGCAATCGGCTCAGTGTGTCGGCATTTGCTATCTGCGTACCTGGTTTGTGCTCCAGAGAATACTTGTATGCAGCAAGCAACAAAGCCCAGCGCTGGATCTGTGCGGAAGCAATGGGTGGTATTGGCTTATCCTCTCTGAAAAGTCCCAGCAGAGGCTTATGATCAGTCACGATAGTGAAATGGCGGCCATACACGTACTGGTGGAAGCATTTCACCGCAAAAACCACTGCCAGGCCCTCCTTCTCGATCTGCACGTACTTTTTCTCCGCTGCAGTCAATGTGCGGGAGGCGAAAGCTATCGGTCGTTCGGCCCCGTTCTCCATCTTGTGGGACAGGACGGCCCCAATACCATACGGGGATGCATCACATGTGACGAGCAAAGGCTTTCCAGGATCGTAGTGGGTTAGTAACCCAGACAACGACAATTGTTGCTTTACCCGCCGGAAAGCGGTTTCTTGCGGCTGATCCCAAACCCAGGTGTGATTTTTCTTTAGCAGAAGGTGCAAAGGGGCCAGCGTAGTTGCCAGATTGGGGAGGAACTTCCCGTAATAGTTTACGAGACCGAGAAAAGAACGAAGATGCGCAGTGTCAGTCGGGGCGGGGGCCTGTTGAATTGCACGCACCTTCTCTGCGACGGGGTGCAAACCTTCGCGGTCCACCCGATAACCTAGGTAGCCTACTTCCTTTGCCTGAAATACGCACTTTGTGCGACGTAAACGGACTCCAGCCTCCGAAAAGCGTCTAAGGACAGCCTCCAGATTTTCCAAATGTTCCTGCTCCGACGTCCCTGTAATCAAATCATCTAAGTAGACAACAACACGTGGTAAACCTCTCAAAATGCCCTCCATAACACGTTGAAAAATTGCGCAGGCAGAGGATACTCCAAAGGGCAACCGTGTATATTCATACATGCCCCGGTGTGTATTAATCGTTACATATGGTCGGAAGGCAGGGTCCAGCTCCAACTGCAGATAGGCGTGACTCATATCTAATTTTGTGAACGAGAGTCCACCTGCAAGCTTCGCGTAGAGATCCTCTATGCGAGGCATTGGATATCGGTCGAGTCGGGAAGCCGTATTCACTGTAAGTTTATAGTCACCACACAAGCGAACTGTGGCATCTGGCTTCATTACAGGTACAATTGGTGCTGCCCAGTCAGCAAAATGGACGGGCCTGATAATACCCAAACTCTCCAAACGATTGAGCTCCCCTTCTACCTTCTCGAGCAAGGCGTAAGGCACCGGGCGCGCCCGGAAATAGCGCGGCGTGGCTCCTGGTTCGACTTGGATAGGGGCTACGGCCCCTTTTATTTTCCCCAAACCAGGCTGGAATACATCTGGGTATCGTCCTAGCACCTCAGGCAACCCTTCAGAAACTGTTTGGAGGATGTGCTGCCATTGCAACAGCAAATGGCGCAACCAGTCCCGACCCAACAGGCTGGGCCCATGGCCGCGCACCACGATAAGTGGGAAACACCCCTCCTGGCGTCCATAGACAACAGGGGTCATTGTAGTTCCTGCAATGTCCAGTCGTTCCCCCGTGTAGGTGGCCAACCTGGCCTGTGAGTCGGTTAATGTAAGGGTCTGTATACCCTTCTTGATGCGGTCGAATGTCCTCTGGGCGATCACGGAGACCGCTGCGCCAGTGTCCAACTCCATCCCAAGCGGGTGGCCATTGACCCGTACTGTCACCTTAATGGGGGCCACACGGTGAGCTGCCACACAATGCAGCTGCAGGCAGTCGTCCTCCGTCTCCACGTCCTCAGGAGTAGTCGCCGCAGGTTCATCCACATGGAAGGTACGGCCCCTGGGTTGGTCCCAGTTACGGCCCCTGGGCTGGTCCCAGTTTCGGTCGGAACGACGGCGCCTCTGGCACCCCCAGGACCGCCGTCCGCGACGGGGTCGGCGCCTATAAGTCTGACACGGACATGGCTCCTCATCCATTGGTTCTGGAGAAGGCTCCCTTAGGGGAGGAATGTCCGACGGCCACTGGCGTCGGCCCGGACGTTGCCTCGCTCAAGGTACCGCAGGAGTGCGGGGGGACGTTTTCGGACGGAAGGGGTTGCGCCCCAAGGCATGCACTTCCATTCCCTGTAGCTCCTGCACTCCTCGTTCTGCGCTCTCTCGGGACAATACTATTTGAATGGCCTGTTGAAAAGTCAATGTTGGCTCAGCTAACAACTTTCTCTGGGTGGCCGCATTGTTAATACCGCAAACCAAACAGTCGCGTAACATTTCTGACAAGGTCTCACCATAGTCACAGTACTCCGCAATCCTGCGTAGCCTGGATAGAAAATCGGCAAGAGATTCTCCAGGGGTCCTCTCAGCGGTATTAAACCGGTAACGCTGGACTATCGTGGACGGGGTTGGGTTAAAATGTTGCCCCACTATATTCACAAGTTCATCAAACGTTTTGGTGTCCGGCGCAGCTGGGTACGTAAGGCTCCTAATCACCCCAAACGTATGCGGGCCGCAGGCAGTGAGCAATATGACCACCTGCCGCTCGTTTTCGGTGATATTGTTTGCCCGGAAATAGTAACGCATCCGTTGTGTGTACTGGTTCCAGCTTTCCAGCGCAGCATCAAAAACATCCAAACGTCCGTACAGAGGCATGGTATAATAGAAAACAACTTCCAACCTGTATCCAACAAAAATCCAGGGAGGTGGCTTCAGCAGTGTAGACAGCTATTCACTTTAACCCTCGTCGCCAGTTTTGTGAGGGCCACGAAGAATCCAGCACGAGTTTTAAGGATACAAAGTAATAACATTTATTTACAATAACATATATATAACAGCAGCAGCAACTTCCCTTGCTGCACACTCCTTCCTGCTGTTTCCAAACTGGCCAGCTTTATTTATACTTGGAGTTTACTAATGGTTTCTCCGCCCCCCTCATTGGGGAAGCTCATACTCCCACAGGATTGTGGGATTGTCATTAGTACCCAGCCAATGGTAAGCAGGCAGGTTATAACATACCCAGAGAACTCCAGACCTCCCCAGTAGGTCCATATTCCTTCCCATTCTCTCCAACGGATCCGAAACATACAGCAAGAGGTCATCGGCATGGAGCAACATCCATGTTCCCTCTGTACCCTCATAATCCCCCGCCATTCCGCCGACCCCCTAAGAGTCATCGCCAATGGCTCTGTGCCCAGCGCAAACAGCAATGGCGACAGCGGGCACCCCTGCCTCATACCCCTGCGCAAGATAACGTTTTGTGAGCTCATTTCATTCACCCTCACACTCGCCCTTGGTGCCACATACAGCAACTGCACTCATGCCACAAATCTCGGCCCAAACCCAAATCTTCCCAAAACCTTGAACAAGTACCGCCACTCCACCTAATCAAATGCCTTCACCGCGTCCATGGACACGACCACCTCCAGTACCGGAGCCCCCGACGGATTCATCACCACATTCAACAGCCGTCTTATATTACTCGCGAGCTGCCAGGCCTTCATGAAGCCTGTTTGATCTTCTGCAACCACCTCCGGGACACACTCCTCCATCCTCCCCGCCAACAACTTAGCCAATACTTTCACATCTGTGTTCAATAGTGATATGGGCCTATACGACCTATATTCTGCCGAGTCCTTCCCACTTTTCGGGATTAGTGTGAATACTACCTGAGTCATCGTCACCGGCAACTCCCCCTTCTCCAGTGCTTCATTAAACACCCCCAACAGATGTGGTGCCAGGTCCATCGCAAATTCCTTATAAAATTTCACCGGGTACCTATCCGGCCCAGGAGCCTTCCCTGAATTCATACCCCTGATATTATTCAGCACCTTAGGTAATTTGGACATTCTGAGTTTTCCCTTCATATACCTGAACAGGCGCCGGAATGTGATGACTAGGGCCTTTTTACAGTAACTTCACTGCAGTGTTAATGTAAGCCTACTTGTGAAAATCAAGATTATTATTATTACCTCCCTCAGTCCCAGGGGCTACTCTAATGCCTGCCGCTTTCCTTCCTCCACCTGGGGAAATTCCAGCTCGTCCAGAATCTGCCCCATGTCTCCTCTCCCCCTGTGTCCGCTTCGTAAAGTCCCTGGTAGTACTCCCTAAACGCCTCATTTATCTTCCCTGGCTCCGACACCACGTCCCCAGCCCCAGTCCGGATCTTCAATATTTCTCTGGACGCCACCTGCCTCCACAACTGGAGCACCAGCATGCGGCTCGCCTTCTCCCCATACTCAGATTTCACCCCTCTTGCCCTACACAATTGCCCTACCACCCTCCTTGTTGTCAGCCTGTCAAACTACCCCTGCAAGTTTTTCGTCCTCGCCAATCCCTCCGCGGTGGGCACCCTCGAATATTCCCTGTCCACCTTCACTATCCCACTCACTAGATGGTCATGCTCCTCCCTCCTTTCCCTATCCGCACAAGCCTTAAACAAAATAATTTCCCCCCCCCCCCCGACCACTGCCTTCAGTGTTTCCCAAAAAATGGCTGCTGACACCTCCCCATTCTGATTCAACTCCACACACTCCTTAATCGCCACCCGCACCTTATCACAAAAACCTCCATCCACCAACAACCCCGAGTCAAACCTTCACCCCGGCCTCTGCTCTCGTCCCGATCGAAACAGAATCCCCAGCCAGTCGGGCGCATGGTCCGAGATAATTATCCCCGCATACTCTGCCCCCTCCATCCCAACCAAACTCTTCTGACACACTATAAAGTAATCAATCCTTGAATACACCTTATATGTAAAAGGACGGAATACTCCCTTCCCCCTGGGTTCTGAAAGTGCCATGGATCCACCATACCCATCCTCTCCATAAACTCCCCCAGCTCCCTTGCCATTCGCTCCTTATCCATCGACCTGTGGCTCGACCGATCCACCCTCGGCTCTAGGATACATTTCAAATCTCCTCCCATGACCAATTGGTGCGTGGCCAAATCTGGGATCGCTGCCAGCAACCCCTCATAAAACCCACATCGTCCCAATTTGGGACATATACATTTAACAACATAACCAGTGCCCCTTCCAATATTCCACTCACAATCCCATATATCCCATCCAGATCCTTCACCTCCTTCGAACTCACAAATCCCATTTATTTGCTCATTAAAAGCGCCACTCCCCTCGATTTTGAATCAAACCCTGAGTGCAAAACCTGCCAAACCCAGCCCAACCTTAACCTAACCTGGTCCTTCACATGGAGGTGCATCTCCTGCAGAAAGACACACAATATGAAACACACACGTCACAAGAAAGCCTGGAAACACTGGAGGTGAAATATGGATGCATTTTTTAATAGGTTTACAAAGGACAAAGAAAAGCACAGCACAGGAACAAGCCCTTCGGCCCTCCAAGCCTGTGCCGGCCATGCTGCCCGTCGAAACTAAAATCTTCTGCACTTCCATAACCCTCTATTCCCATCCTATTCATGTATTTGTCAAGATGCCCCTTAAACGTCACTATCGTCCCTGCTTCCACCACCTCCTCCGGCAGCGAGTTCCAGGCACCCACTATCCTCTGTGTAAAAATATTTACCTCGTACATCTCCTCCGAACCTTGCCCCTCGCACCTTAAACCTATGCCGCCCAGTAATTGACCCCTCTACCCTGGGAAAAAGCCTCTGACTATCCACTCTGTCTATGTCCCTCATAATTTTGTAGACCTCTATCAGGTCGCCCCTCAACCTCCGTCATTCCAGTGAGAACAAACCGAGTTTATTCAACCACTCCTCATAGATAATGCCCTCCATACCAGGCAACATCCTGGTAAATTTCTTCTGCACCCTCTCTAAAGCCTCCACATCCTTCTTTTTTAAAAAATAAATAAATTTAGAGTACCCAATTCATTTTATTTTTCCAATTAAGGGGCAATTTAGTGTTCATAAGACCATAAGACATAGGAGCGGAAGTAAGGCCATTCGGCCCATCGAGTCCACTCCCCATTCAATCATGGCTGATTTCAACTCCATTTACCCGCTCTCTCTCCATAGCCCTTAATGCCTCGAGAAATCAAGAATTTATCAACTTCTGTCTCAAAGACACTCAACGTCCCGGCCTCCACCGCCCTCTGTGGCAATGAATTCCACAGACCCACCGCTCTCTGGCTGAAGAAAATTCTCCTCATCTCTGTTCTAAAGTGACTCCCATTTATTCTAAGGCTGTGCCCCCGGGTCCTAGTCTCCCCTGCTAATGGAAACAACTTCCCTACATCCACCCTATCTAAGCCATTCATTATCTTGTAAGTTTCTATTAGATCTCCCCTCAACCTCCTAAACTCCAATGAATATAATCCCAGGATCCTCAGACGTTCATCGTATGTTAGGCCTACCATTCCTGGGATCATCCGTGTGAATCTCCGCTGGACCCGCTCCAGTGCCAGTATGTCCTTCCTGAGGTGTGGGGCCCAAAATTGCTCACAGTATTAAATCCACCTACCGTGCACATCTTTGGGTTGTGGGGGTGAAACCCATGCAAACATGGGGAGAATGTGCAAACTCCACACGGACAGTGACCCAGAGCCGGGATAGAACCTGGGACCTCAGCGCCGTGAGACAACAGGGCTAACCCACTGCGCCACCATGCTGCCCTCACATCCTTCTGGTAGTGTGGCGACACTATACTCCAAGTGTGGCCTAACTAAGGTTCTATACAGCTGCAACATGACTTGCCAATTTTTATACTCAATGCCCTGGCCAATGAAGGCAAGCATGCCGTATGCCTTCTTTGTAAAAAATATATATATTTTATTAAAATTTTTCAAACAAAAATTTTTCCGTTTTTACAACTCAACAAGGGATTATACATTAACTGGCAAATAACATTATTTAAATAATATAGTGAACTAACAACAAAAACTAAAAAGAAAAACAAATAGCAAAAACACAAAATAGTGCTCCCCTCCCCCCTGGGTTGCTGCTGTTGTCATTTCTATCTTTTCCTTATCGTTCCGCGAGATAGTCAAGGAACGGTTGCCACCGCCTGGAGAACCCCTGAGCCGATCCTCTCAACGCAAATTTTATTCGTTCCAATCTTATGAACCCTGTCATGTCGTTTATCCAGGCCTCCACGCCTGGGGGTTTTGCTTCCTTCCACATGAGTAGAATCCTACGCCGGGCTACTAGGGACGCAAAGGCCAAATTATCGGCCTCTTTCGCCTCCTGCACTCCCGGCTCTTCTGCAACCCCAAATATAGCTAACCCCCAGCCTGGCTTGACCCGGACCTTCACCACCTTTGAGATTACCCTTGCCACACCCCCTCAGAACTCATGCAGTGCCGGACACGACCAGAACATGTGTGTGTGGTTCGCCAAGCTTCCCGAGCACCTCCCACACCTGTCCTCCACCCCGAAAAACCTGCTCAGTCTTGCTCCCGTCATATGTGCTCTATGTAGGACCTCAAATTGAATCAGGCTAAGCCTGGCACACGAGGACGAGGAATTTACCCTACTTAGGGCATCCGCCCATAGCCCCTCCTCGATCTCTTCCCCCAGCTCTTCTTCCCATTTTCCCTTCAGCTCCTCTATCATTGCCTCCCCCTCGTCCCTCATCTCCCGGTATATTTCGGACACTTTGCCCTCTCCAACCCATGCCCCCGAAATCACTCTATCTTGGATCCCCTGCGTCGGGAGCTGCGGAGATTCCCTCACCTGTTGCCTCGCAAATGCCCTCTCTTGCATATACCGGAAGGCGTTCCCCTGGGGCAATTTATATTTTTCTTCTAGCGCTCCCAGACTTGTAAACGTCCCATCTATGAACAGGTCTCTCAGCTTCCTAATTCCTGCTCGTTGCCAACACTGGATCCCCCCATCCATCCTCCCTGGGACAAACCTGTGGTTATTCCTTATCGGGGACCACACCGAGGCACCCGTCACTCCCTTGTGTCGCCTCCACTGTCCCCAGATCCTCAAGGTTGCCACCACCACTGGGTTTGTGGTGTACCTTTTCGGGGACAACGGCAGCGGCGCCGTCACCAGTGCTTTTAGACTCGTTCCCTTACAGGACACCATCTCCAGCTTCTTCCACGCTGCTCCCTCTTCCTCCCTCATCCACTTACAGACCATCGACACATTGGCGGCCCAGTAGTAGTCGCTCAAACTCGGCAGCGCCAGTCCCCCTCTGTCCCTACTGCGCTGCAGGAACCCCCTCTTTACACGAAAAGAAACCTCGGGAGAACCACCATTTTAACTGCCTGCACTCTGCCCGCCAGCGACAGCGGCACCATATCCCACCTCTTAAAGTCCTCCTCCATCTGCTCCACCAGTCGCGTCAGGTTAAGTCTATGCAGGGTTCCCCAGTTCCTGGCCACCTGGATCCCCAGGTATCGGAAGTTCCTTTCCACTCTCCTCAGCGGCAGAGCATCTATCCCTCTTCCCTGTTCCCCGGGGTGCATTACAAAAAGCTCGCTCTTCCCCATATTTAGTTTGTATCCCGAGAACTCTCCAAACTCCCTAAGTATCTGCATTACTTCTGGCATCCCCTCTACCGGGTCCGCAACGTATAGCAGTAGATCATCTGCGTAGAGCGACACTCGGTGCTCCTCTCCCCCTCTAAGCATCCCCTCCATTTCTTAGAATCCCTCAGCGCTATGGCCAGTGGTTCAATTGCCAACGCGAACAGTAACAGGGACAGTGGACACCCTTGTCTTGTACCCCTATGTAGCCGAAAATACCCCGATCTTTGCCTGTTTGTGACTACACTTGCCACCGGGGCCCCATATAAGAGTCTGACCCATCTAATAAACCCCTCACCGAACCCAAACCTCTTCAGCACCTCCCACAGGTAGTCCCACTCCACCCTATCGAATGCCTTCTCTGCATCCATCCATCTGCCGCCACTATCTCTGCCTCCCCCTCCGGTGGGGGCACCATCATCACCCCCAGCAGCCTTCGTACATTAACATTCAGTTGTCTCCCCTTTACAAACCCTGTCTGATCGTCATGCACCACCCCTGGGACGCAATCCTCTATCCTTGTCGCCATCACTTTTGCCAGCAGTTTGGAGTGAGATAGGCCTGTATGACCCGCATTGCAGCGGGTCTTTATCTCGTTTCAGGATTAGCGATATCGTCGCCTCCGACATTGTCGGGGGTAGCATCCCCCTTTCCTTAGCCTCATTAAAGGTTCTCGCCAAGAGCGGGGCCAACAGATCCATATACTTCCTGTAGAATTCCACCGGAAACCCGTCTGGTCCCGGGGCCTTCCCTGCCTGCATGTTCCCCAGTCCTTTAATCACCTCATCCACCTCGATTGGCGCCCCCAGACCTGCCACCTCCTGCCCCTTCAGGAACCTTAGCTGGTCCAGAAAGTGTAACATTCCTTCTTTTCCCCCTGGGGGTTGGGACTTATATAGCCTCTCATAAAAGGTCTTGAACACCTCGTTCACTTTCCCTGCTCTCTGCTCCATATTTCCCGTTTCGTCCCTAACTCCCCCGATCTCTCTCGCCGCCATCCTCTTCCGAAGTTGGTGGGCCAACTGCCGGCTCGCCTTTTCCCCATACTCATATTGCATCCCCTGTGCCTTCCTCCACTGTGCCTCTGCCTTTCCCGTGGTCAGCAGGTCAAACTCTATCTGTAGTCTTCGTCTTTCTCTGCATAGCCCTTCGTCTGGGGCCTCCGCATATTTTTTATCCACCCTCAAAATTTCCCCCACTAATCTCTCTCTTTCTTTGCCCTCTTGTTTCCCCTTGTGGGCTCTGATGGAGATCAGCTCTCCTCTAACCACCGCCTTCAGCGCTTCCCATACTACCCCCACCTGAACTTCCCCATCGTCCTTGACCTCCAGGTATCGCTCAATACACCCCCTCACCCTTCCGCAGACCCCCTCGTCCACCAGTAGTCCCATATCCAGTTGCCAGAGTGGGCGCTGCTCCCTTTCCTCTCCTAGTTCCAAATCCACCCAATGCGGGGCGTGGTCTGAAACGGCTATGGCCGAGTACTCCTCCTGCCACTTTCGGGATCAGTGCCCTTCCCAAAACGAAAATGTCTATCCGGGAGTATACCTTATGGACGTGGGAGAAGAAAGAGAACTCTTTAGCCATCGGCCTAGCGAATCTCCACGGATCCACTCCCCCCATTTGTTCCATAAATCCCTTAAGCACCTTGGCCACTGCCGGCCTTCTCCCGGTCCTGGATCTGGACCGGTCTAGCCCTGGATCCAGCACTGTGTTAAAACCCGCCCCCCCCCCCATTACCAAATTTCCCACCTCCAGGTCCGGGATACGTCCCAGCATTCGCTTCATGAATCCCGCGTCATCCCAGTTCGGGGCATATACATTCACCAGCACAACCGCCTCTCCCTGCAGTCTACCACTCGCCATCACATATCTGCCCCCACTGTCCACCACTATATTCTTAGCCTCGAATGATACACGTTTCCCCACCAATATTGCCACCCCTCTGTTTTTTGCGTCCAACCCTGAGTGGAATACCTGTCCCACCCATCCTTTTCTTAGTCTAACCTGATCCGCCACCTTCAGGTGCGTCTCCTGGAGCATGACTACGTCCGCCTTCAGTCTCTTTAAGTGCGCAAACACCCGTGCCCTCTTAATCGGCCCGTTTAAGCCTGTCACATTCCACGTGATCAGCCGGATTGGGGGGCCATTTACCCACCCCCCCCTCGTCGACTAGCCATCCCCTTTTTTAGGCCACCTCCTCATCCAGGTCCCGTGCACCCATCTGTCCCCCAGGCAGCGCCTCCCGCCCCGATCACCTCATCTCTTACCAGCTCCCCCTTGCACTCAGCAGCAGCAACCCAGTTACCCCCCCCCCCCCCCCGCTAGATCCCCCTCTAGCTTGGTTACTCCCCCCATATTGCTTCCGGAAGTCAGCTAACTCTGGCTGACCTCGGCTTCCGCCGTTCACTCTTTGACCTCCCTGCGTGTGGGGCTCCCTTCCTTCCTGCGCCCGTTTTCCCGCTATAATTTCCATAGCGCGGGAAAATACCCACGCTTTCCTCTTGGCCCCGCCTCCTATGGCGCAGTTCCCTCATTCCCCTTGCCTGTCCCTTTTTCCATCGGCGCCCACATTTCTTCGTGTCCCCCCCATCGGGGGGAGAGAAATTCCCCATCCAGCATTGCTGTACAATAGCCCTCCCCTTTCCCCACTTTACATTCCTGTACCACCACCTCGCTGCTTCTCTCCAAACATCAAACTCTCAAATCTAGTCCAGTTTCTCTTCTTGGATGAATGTCCATGCCTCATCCGCCGTCTCGAAGTAGTGGTGCTTGCCCTGATGCGTGACCCACAATCGCGCCGGCTGCAGCATCCCAAATTTTATTTTCTTCCTATGGAGCACCGCCTTGGCCCGGTTAAAGCTCGCCCTCCTTCTCGCCACCTCCACATTCCAGTCCTGATACACACGTATCACCGCATTCTCCCATTTGCTACTCCGTGCCTTCTTGACCCAGCTCAGGACCATCTCTGCCGAACTAGGATGACGCGGGATTCATGAAGCGAATGCTGGGACGTATCCCGGACCTGGAGGTGGGAAATTTGGTAATGGTGGGGGGGATTTTAACACAGTGCTGGATCCAGGGCTAGACCGGTCCAGATCCAGGACCGGGAGAAGGCCGGCAGCGGCCAAGGTGCTTAAGGGATTTATGGAACAAATGGGGGGAGTGGATCCATGGAGATTCGCCAGGCCGATGGCTAAAGAGTTCGCTTTCTTCTCCCACGTCCATAAGGTATACTCGCGGATAGATTTTTTCGTTTTGGGAAGGGCACTGATCCCGAAAGTGGCAGGAGGAGTACTCGGCCATAGCCGTTTCAGACCACGCCCCGCATTGGGTGGATTTGGAACTAGGAGAGGAAAGGGAGCAGCGCCCACTCTGGCGACTAGATATGGGATTACTGGCGGACGAGGGGGTCTGCGGAAGGGTGAGGGGGTGTATTGAGCGATACCTGGAGGTCAAGGACGATGGGGAGGTTCAGGTGGGGGTAGTATGGGAAGCGCTGAAGGCGGTGGTTAGAGGAGAGCTGATCTCCATCAGAGCCCACAAGGGGAAACAAGAGGGCAAAGAAAGAGAGAGATTAGTGGGGGAAGTTTGCAG
Organism: Scyliorhinus torazame; assembly: GCF_047496885.1. NCBI lineage: Eukaryota > Metazoa > Chordata > Chondrichthyes > Carcharhiniformes > Scyliorhinidae > Scyliorhinus > Scyliorhinus torazame. Next base: position 379,138,221 of record NC_092707.1, on the reverse strand, counting down.
ACGACACAAAGGTTGGTGGAATTGCGGATAGCGATGAGGACTGTCAGAGGATACAGCAGGATTTAGATTGTTTGGAGACTTGGGCGGAGAGATGGCAGATGGAGTTTAATCCGGACAAATGTGAGGTAATGCATTTTGGAAGGTCTAATGCAGGTAGGGAATATACAGTGAATGGTAGAACCCTCAAGAGTATTGAAAGTCAAAGAGATCTAGGAGTACATGTTCACAGGTCACTGAAAGGGGCAACACAGGTTGAGAAGGTAGTCAAGAAGGCATACGGCATGCTTGCCTTCATTGGCCGGGGCATTGAGTATAAGAATTGGCAAGTCATGTTGCAGCTGTATAGAACCTTAGTTAGGCCACACTTGGAGTATAGTGTTCAATTCTGGTCGCCACACTACCAGAAGGATGTGGAGGCTTTAGAGAGGGTGCAGAAGAGATTTACCAGAATGTTGCCTGGTATGGAGGGCATTAGCTATGAGGAGCGGTTGAATAAACTCGGTTTGTTCTTACTGGAACGAAGGAGGTTGAGGGGCGACCTGATAGAGGTCTACAAAATTATGAGGGGCATAGACAGAGTGGATAGTCAGAGGCTTTTCCCCAGGGTAGAGGGGTCAATTACTAGGGGGCATAGGTTTAAGGTGAGAGGGGCAAGGTTTAGAGTAGATGTACGAGGCAAGTTTTTTACGCAGAGGGTAGTGGGTGCCTGGAACTCGTTATCGGAGGAGGTGGTGGAAGCAGGGACGATAGTGACATTTAAGGGGCATCTTGACAAATACATGAATAGGATGGAATAGAGGAACTCAGGAAGTGTAGAAGATTGTAGTTTAGTCGGGCAGCATGGTCGGCACGGGCTTGGAGGGCCGAAGGGCCTGTTCCCGGGCTGTACATTTCTTTGTTCTTTGTTCTTTGTAGCGATGGAACTTTACCACTATTGCTCTTGGTGTTTCACCTGCCTTTGGTCTTCTCACGAGGACCCGGTATGCTCCCTCCACTTCCAGGGGGCCCGTTGGGGCCTCTGCTCCCATTAGCGTGTGGAGCATCGTGCTCACATAAGCCCCAACAACAACTCCCTCTGCTCCTTCGGGGAGACCTAGAATCCGTAGGTTTTTTCTCCTCGAGCTGTTCTCCAGGGCTTCCAGCCTTTCTATGCACCTCTTGTGTAGTGCCTCGTGTATCTCCGTTTTTACCACCAGGCCCTGTATCTCATCTTCATTCTCGGCTGCCATTGCCTTCACTCCACGGAGCTCCATTGCCTGGACCTTTTGTGTTTCATTCAGTCCCTCGATTGCCAGTAGCATCGGCGCCAGCACCTCTTTCTTGAGCTCCTCCACACATCGTCGGAGAAACTCCTGCTGGTCCGGGCCCCATACCATCTGGGCTCCATCCGCCACCATCTTGCTTCTCCCTTCTCTTCTCTGCCGCTGCTCCAAAGGATACTTCGCAATCTGGCCACTACCGCCGCTCCTTTCCATACACACCCGGGGGGACTCCTTCCTTCGTCACCCCACACTGGGTTAGGTCGAAAAAATTCCGTTGGGGCTCCCGATAAGAGCCCAAAAGTCCGTTGGAACGGGAGCTGCCCTATCGTGCGGCTTAGCAGTGCATCACCGCAACCGGGAGTCGCCGTATGCCTTCTTGACTACCTTCTCCACCTGTGTTGCCCCTTTCAGTGACCTGTACCCCTTGATCTCTCTGACTGTCAATACTCTTGAGGGTTCTACCATTCATTGTATATTCCCTATCTGCATTAGACCTTCCAAAATGCATTACTTCACATTTGTCCGGATTAAACTCCATCTGCCATCTCTCCACCCAAGTCTCTAAACGATCTAAATCCTGCTGTATCCTCTGACAGTCCTCATCGCTATCCGCAATTCCACCAACCTTTGTAATGTCTGCCAACTTACGAATCAGACCAGTTACATTTTCCTCCAAATCATTTATATATACTGTGAACAGCAAAGGTCCCAGCACTGATCCCTGCAGAACACCACTAGTCACAGCCCTCCAATCAGAAAAGCACCTTTCCAGGGCTACTCTCTGCCTTCTATGACCTAGCCAGTTCTGTATCCATCTTGCCAGCTCACCCCTGATCCCGTGTGACTTCACCTTTTGTACCAGTCTGCCATGAGGGACCTTTTCAAAGGCCTTACTGAAGTCCATAAAGACAACATCCACTGCCCAACCTACATCAATCATCTTTGTGACCTCCTCGAAAAACTCTTATCAAGTTAGTGAGACATGACCTCCTCTTCACAAAACCGTCCTGCCTCTCACTAATACGTCCATTTGCTTCCAAATGGGAGTAGATCCTGTCTCAAAGAATTCTCTCCAGTAATTTCCCTATCGCTGACGTAAGGCTCACTGGCCTGTAGTTCCTTGGATTATCCTTGCTACCCTTTTTAAATCCTTTATTACTGTATGTGTGAAATTGCTTTGTTTTCTAACTTAACAAAGGCACTGACCTATTTTTTACATTTGAAGTTCTAAATTAATTTTAAATAGATTAATACCTTTATTGAAACAATAGGCAATGAAAATTTCATGCAAACATGCTGAGCATTTATTATTAATTTCACAAGCACATCTTCAAGGTCAGCAATGTAAAAGTGCTTAAATTGGTTTGCCTTGGCACCCAATTTTCTACAGTCATCAAGTCCAATATGGCTGCTGATGCAAAGTGTGATGAATGATAACTATACCTTTAGAACATAGAACATTACAGCGCAGTACAGGCCCTTCGGCCCTCGATGTTGCGCCGACCTGTGAAACCACTCTAAAGCCCATCTACATTATTCCCTTATTGTCCATATGTCTATCCAATGACCATTTGAATGTCCTTAGTGTTGGCGAGTCCACTACTGTTGCAGGCAGGGCATTCCACGCTCTTACTACTCTCTGAGTAAAGAACCTACCTCTGACATCTGTCTTATATCTATCTCCCCTCAATTTAAAGCTATGTCCCCTCGTGCTAGACATCACCATCCGAGGAAAAAGGCTCTCACTGTCCACCCTATCCAATCCTCTGATCATCTTGTACGCCTCAATTAAGTCACCTCTTAACCTTCTTCTCTCTAACGAAAACAGCCTCAAGTTTCTCAGCCTTTCCTCATAAGATCTTCCCTCCATACCAGGAAACATTCTGGTAAATCTCCTCTGCACCCTTTCCAACGCTTCCACATCCTTCCAAGAATGCAGCGACCAGAATTGCACGCAATACTCCAAATGCGGCCGCACCAGAGTGTTGTAGAGCTGCAACATGACCTCATGGCTCCGAAACTCAATCCCTCTACCAATAAAAGCTAACACACCGTACACCTTCTTAACAACCCTCTCAACCTGGGTGGCAACTTTCAGGGATCTATGTACATGGACACCGAGATCTCTCTGCTCATCCACACTGCCAAGAATCTCACCATTAGCCCAGTACTCAGTCTTCCTGTTATTCCTTCCTAAATGAATCACCTCACACTTTTCTGCATTAAACTCCATTTGCCACCTCTCAGCCCAGCGCTGCAGCTTATCTATGTCCCTCTGTAACTTGTAACATCCTTCCGCACTGTCCACAACTCCACCGACTTTAGTGTCATCTGCAAATTTACTCACCCATCCTTCTACGCCCTCCTCCAGGTCATTTATAAAAATGACAAACAGCAGTGGGCACAAAACAGATCCTTGTGGTACACCACTAGTAACTGGACTCCAGTCTGAACATTTCCCATCAACCACCACCCTTTGTCTTCTTACAGCTAGCCAATTTCTGATCCAAACTGCTAAATCACCCTGAATCCCATGCCTCCATATTTTCTGCAGTAGCCTACCATGGGGAACCTTATCAAACGCTTTACTGAAATCCATATGCACCACATCAACTGCTTTACCCTCATCCACCTGTTTGGTCACCTTCTCAAAGGGCTCTATAAGGTATGTGAGGCACGACCTACCTTTCACAAAACCGTGTTGACTATCTCTAATCAAATTATTCCTTTCCAGATGATTATACATCCTATCTCTTAACATAGAACATAGAAAATACAGCACAGAACAGGCCCTTCGGCCCACGATGTTGTGCCGAACCTTTGTCCTAGATTAATCATAGATTATCATTGAATTTACAGTGCAGAAGGAGGCCATTCGGCCCTTTGATTCTGCACCGGCTCTTGGAAAGAGCACCCTACCCAAACTCAACACCTCCACTCAACACCAAGGGCAATTTTGGACACTAAGGGCAATTCATTATGGCCAATCCACCTAACCTGTACATCTTTGGACTGTGGGAGGAAACCGGAGCACCCGAAGGAAACCCACGCAGACACGGGGAGGACGTGCAGACTCCGCACAGACAGTGACCCAAGCCGGAATCGAGCCTGGGACCCTGGAGCTGTGAAGCAATTGTGCTATCCACAATGCTACCATGCTGCCCTTCAGAACAAATAAATCTACACTATATAATTTTACCGTAATCCATGTACCTATCCAATAGTTGCTTGAAGGTCCCTAATGTTTCCGACTCAACTACTCCCACAGGCAGTGCATTCAATAAACCTTTCTAAGGTTTTGCCCACAACAGAAGTAAGGCTCACTGGTCTATAGTTACCGGGGTTATCTCTACTCCCCTTCTTGAACAAGGGGACAACATTTGCTATCATCCAGTCTTCTGGCACTATTCCTGTAGACAAAGATGACTTAATGATCAAGGCCAAAGGTTCAGCAATCTCCTCCCTAACTTCCCAGAGAATCCTAGGATAAATCCCATCAGGCCCAGGTGACATAACTATTTTCACACTTTCCAGAAATGCTAACACCTCCTCATGAACCTCAAGCCCTTCTAGTAGCCTAGTAGTCTAGTAGCCTGAATCTCAGTATTCTCCTCGACAACATTGTCTTTTTCCTGTGTGAATACTGACAAAAAATATTCATTTAGCACCTCTCCTATCTCCTCGGACTCCAAGCACAACTTCCCACTACTGTCCTTGACTGGCCCTACTCTTACCCTAGTCATTCTTTTATTCCTGACATATCTATAGAAAGCTTTAGGGTTATCCTTGATCCTCCCTTTAATGCCATGATCCCTTTAAGACCGGGTTTGGGAACATATATAAGGTAATGTTCAGTGGGCAGCGTGCAGTGAGCACACTTCTCGGTAGCTGTCTGGTTCTCTGCTAATTAAAGCCTTTGTATTACCAATCATCTCTCTCGAGTTGTAATTGAGGGTATCTCAATTTAATTAGCAGACTACTTCAAGATGAACAGCGGTCTAAAGCCGGAGAAGCTCAATTTGGACGCTCGGTCGCCGGAGGCCACTGAAATTTTTAAATACTGGCTCCGGTGCTTTGAGGCCTACCTGAACTCCTCAGACACTACAGTCGACGGACCTCGCAAGCTGAGCTTACTACATGCCCGGGTGGGCCTCAGACTCTCCTCCGTGATTGAAAAGGCTATTACGTACAAAACGACGGTTGAAATCCTGCGGAAGCGCTTCATTAAGCCAATAAACGAGGTATACGCCCGGCATTTGCTCTCGACCTGCCGGCAGCGCTCCGGGGAAACGTTGGACGAGTACGTGGAGAGACTCACAGCGCTCGCTAGGAACTGCGACCACAAGGAGGTGACGGCAGAACTCCAAATGAACTTGCATATTCGAGATGCTTTCGTGTCCGGTATACGATCCACATACATCAGGCAGCGGCTCCTCGAAGACGGAGCAAAGGACCTCCAAGGCACGGTAACGCTCGCCTCTTCTCTGGAAGTGGCCCACCATAATCTCCGCACGTACTCCGCGGACCTTGCGAACCCCTCTCGATCCCCTCCAGACTCGGCCACGCTACAGGCCTGCGCCGCGCGGCGACCCGCTCACACCGAGGGTACACCATGCTATTTCTGTGGGCAAGGCCAGCATCCACGCCAGCGTTGCCCAGCCCGCTCCGCTATCTGCAACGACTGCGGAAAGAAGGGACATTTCGCAAAGGTCTGCCTAGCTGGGTCCAAAGTCCAGTAACCAAAGTCTCATCGGGCCCAAAAATCGAACACCCGGGCCCACAGGCCCTGCAACTCGGCTGCGTGCCGGCCGGCCATGCTCCCTTCTGACGCGTCATAGGCCTCGTGCGAGTCATGGGGGCGGCCATCTTGGCAGCGGCCATCTTCAAAATCCTACACATACGACCGACGGCGGCGGCCATTTTGTGACTCCCGGTGGCCATTTTGTGAGTCCGATTCAACTGAGGACTCTGACTACCCGGATGTGGTAGTATGCATTAGGGGTCATGTGGGACTGTGAAGCCGTGATGCTATTGGCTGACAGATCCCGGGTCCTGGTTGGCTGTTGATCCCTAGCTCCGCCCTGAAGGCGGAGTATAAGAACCTGGGCTTCTCCCCGCAGCTCCAGTCTGTTGCTGAACTGCTGGGAACAAGTCACGCTTAATAAAGCCTCATCGACTTCATCTCTATTCGTCTCTCTCGTAAGTCATTGTGCGCTACAATTTATTAAGCGTGCTGAAAGGACTATGGAGCTCAGGATCGCCCCGGAATGCCTGCGGATCAGCCCCCACGCAGTGAACGCGGCAGCAGTTTTTAAACACTGGCAGACTTGTTCCGAAGGCTACCTCCGAACGGCCCCCGGCCGGATCACAGAAGACCAGAAACTACAGGTCCTGCACTCAAGGGTAAGCCCGGAAATTTACCCTCTCATAGAAGACGCAGAGGATTTCTCGACGGCGCTCGCAGCACTAAAGAGCATCTACGTTCGTCCAGTGAACCAGGTCTACGCACGCTACCAACTCGCAACGAGAAGGCAAAGCCCCGGAGAATCGCTAGAAGAGTTCTACGCCGCGCTGCTAATTTTGGGACGGGGCTGCGGCTGCCCGCCGGTAAACGCGACGGAACACACGGACATGTTAATTCGCGATGCGTTTGTGGCAGGTATGAACTCTCCCCAAATCCGCCAAAGACTTTTAGAAAAAGAGTCGCTAGGACTCTCAGAGGCACGGGTCATTGCAGCTTCCCTAGATGTGGCCTCGCAAAACACCCGCACCTACGGCCCCGACCGCGCGGCAGCCCCTTGGGCTCCGTGGACCCCCGTCGCGACAAACCCCCTCCCCCCCCTCCCTCACAGGCTTACGCGGCTAAGACGCCAGACCATCCCGGGGGGGCCCGCTGCTATTTCTGCGGGCAGGCGAAACACCCCCGGCAGCGCTGCCCGGCCCGCGCGGCAACTTGCAAGAGCTGCGGGAAAAAGGGCCATTTCGCGGCTGTGTGCCGGTCCCGGGGGGTCGCCACTGTCCCCGGAGAAGAAAGAGTCCAGCGCATCCCAAACGCTCCCCAACCCCCCCAGCGCCCCATGTGCGACCCACGGGCGCCGCCATTTTGGGTCCCGGCCACCACGAGGGGAGGATGGGCGCCGCCATCTTGTGACCCCCCAGCCATGTGCGATGCATGGGGGTGGCCATTTTGTCCACCCCCGACCATGTGCGATCCGTGGGGGCGGCCATTTTGTCCACCCCCGGACGCGTGCGATTCATGGATGCCGCCATCTTGGATTACAACAATGGACCCCAGCATCGACGGCTCCACGGGGTCCGAAGAAGACGCTGAGACACTACGACCACATCTGGCCTCGGTGACGCTGGATCAAGCACGGCCCTGGGCGCTCCAAACGACGACAACAACGGTGCTGATCAACGGACACGAGACACCTTGCCTGATCGAGTCCGGGAGCACCGAAAGCTTCATCCACCCCGACACGGTAAGACGCTGTTTTTTGACCATCCGTCCCAGTACGCAAAAGATTTCCCTAGCTGCAGGATCCCACTCCGTAGAGATCAAAGGGTTCTGCATAGTGACTCTAACGGTGCAAGGGAGGGAGTTTAAAAACTACAGGCTCTACGTCCTTCCCCAACTCTGCGCGCCCACATTACTGGGATTAGATTTCCAGTGCAACCTGCAGAGCCTAACGTTTCAATTCGGCGGCCCAATACCCCCACTCACTATCTGCGGCCTCGCAACCCTCAAAGTTGAACCGCCATCCTTGTTTGCAAACCTCACCCCGGATTGCAAACCCGTCGCCACTAGGAGCAGACGGTACAGCGCCCAGGACCGGACATTTATCCGGTCCGAAGTCCAGCGGTTGCTGAAGGAAGGCATAATCCAGGCCAGCAATAGTCCCTGGAGAGCACAGGTGGTAGTAGTAAAGACCGGGGAGAAGCAAAGGATGGTCATAGACTATAGCCAGACCATCAACAGGTACACACAGCTAGATGCGTACCCTCTCCCCCGCATATCTGACATGGTAAATCGGATTGCCCAGTATAAGGTCTTCTCCACCGTGGACCTCAAGTCCGCCTATCACCAGCTCCCCATCCGCCCAAGTGACCGCAAGTACACAGCCTTCGAGGCAGATGGGCGACTATACCACTTCCTAAGGGTCCCATTTGGCGTCACAAACGGGGTCTCGGTCTTCCAACGGGAGATGGACCGAATGGTTGATCAACACGGGTTACAGGCCACGTTCCCATATCTCGACAACGTAACCATCTGCGGCCACGATCAGCAGGGCCACGACGCCAACCTCCAAAAATTCCTCCAGACCGCAAACGCCTTGAACCTCACATACAACGAGGACAAGTGCGTGTTTAGCACAAACCAGCTGGCCATCCTGGGATACGTAGTGCGCAATGGGATAATAGGCCCCGACCCCGAACGCATGCGCCCCCTTATGGAATTTCCCCTTCCCCACTGCTCCAAAGCCCTGAAACGATGCCTGGGTTTTTTTTCATATTACGCCCAGTGGGTCCCACAGTATGCAGACAAGGCCCGCCCACTAATACAGACTACTACCTTCCCCCTGTCGACAGAGGCTCGCCAGGCCTTCAGCCGCATCAAAGCGGATATCGCAAAGGCCACGATGCGCGCCATCGACGAGTCCCTCCCCTTCCAGGTCGAGAGCGACGCCTCCGATGTAGCTCTAGTGGCCACCCTTAACCAAGCGGGCAGACCCGTGGCCTTCTTCTCCCGAACCCTCCACGCCTCAGAAATCCGCCATTCCTCAGTGGAAAAGGAAGCCCAAGCCATAGTGGAAGCTGTGCGACATTGGAGGCATTACCTGGCTGGCAGGAGATTCACTCTCCTCACTGACCAACGGTCGGTAGCTTTCATGTTCGATAATGCACAGCGGGGCAAAATTAAAAACGACAAGATCTTAAGGTGGAGGATCGAGCTCTCCACCTTCAACTACGAGATCTTGTACCGTCCCGGAGAGCTGAACGAGCCGTCCGATGCCCTGTCCCGCGGCACATGTGCCAACGCACAAATAGACCGTCTCCAAACCCTCCACGAGGACCTCTGCCACCCGGGGGTCACTCGGTTCTACCATTTTATAAAGTCCCGCAACCTCCCCTACTCCATGGAGGAGGTCCGTACTGTCACCAGGAACTGCCACATCTGCGCTGAGTGCAAACCGCATTTTTTCAGGCCAGATAGAGCGCACCTGATCAAGGCTTCCCGCCCCTTTGAACGCCTCAGTCTAGACTTCAAAGGGCCCCTCCCCTCCACCGACCGAAACACATACTTCCTGAACGTGGTGGACGAGTACTTCCGTTTCCCTTTCGCCATCCCCTGCCCCGACATGACAGCGGCCACAGTTATTAAAGCCCTGAGCACTATATTCACACTGTTCGGTTGCCCCGCATATATCCATAGCGACAGGGGGTCCTCCTTCATGAGTGACGAGCTGCGCCAGTTCCTGCTCAGCAAGGGCATAGCCTCGAGCAGGACGACCAGCTACAACCCCCGGGGGAACGGGCAAGTAGAGAGGGAGAACAGCACGGTCTGGAAGACCGTCCTACTGGCCCTACGGTCCAGAGATCTCCCAGTTTCACAGTGGCAGGAGGTCCTCCCGGACGCTCTCCACTCCATCCGGTCGCTGCTGTGTACCACCACTAACCAAACGCCTCATGAGCGCCTCCTTGTCTTCCCCAGGAAGTCCTCCTCCGGAACGTCGCTGCCGACCTGGCTGGCGGCCCCAGGACCCATCTTGCTCCGGAAACACGTGTGGGCGCACAAGTCGGACCCGTTGGTCGAGAGGGTTCATCTCCTCCACGCGAACCCGCAGTACGCCTACGTGGCGTACCCCGACGGCCGACAGGACAAGGTCTCCCTGCGAGACCTGGCGCCCGCCGGCAACACGCACACCCCCCCGACACCGATCACCCCCTCCCTGCCACCGGTGCACCCCGCGACCGCCTCTTCCCGGGAGGATCGGTCCTCCTCCCATGTCCGACCAGGAGTGAAACTGAAGCAGACACCGAAAAGCTCCCGGAGACGACAACGCGGGAACAAGCACCTGCACCACCACCGGGGCTGAGGCGATCAACAAGGAAGACCAGACCGCCCGCTCGACTCGTGGCATCGGTGTAACACAAGAATGTTGTGGACTTTAACGAGAATGTTTTTTTTTCCTCTTACGAATTTGTAAATAGTTCACAAACCCGGTACATAGCCCAATGTAGGGCAAAGTGTAGAGCATTGAAAAGACATGCCAAAAATTTTCTCCTCCCAGTACCAGCCTTGTAAACCTCTACCACCATGCGAAGCACCACCCCGCCGGGTTCATTTTTAACAAGGGGTGAATGTGGTAGTATGCATTAGGGGTCATGTGGGACTGTGAAGCCGTGATGCTATTGGCTGACAGATCCCGGGTCCTGGTTGGCTGTTGATCCCTAGCTCCGCCCTGAAGGCGGAGTATAAGAACCTGGGCTTCTCCCCGCAGCTCCAGAACTGCTGGGAACAAGTCACGCTTAATAAAGCCTCATCGACTTCATCTCTATTCGTCTCTCTCGTCAGTCATCGTGCGCTACACCGCAACTGGGAGCGATCACTCTCGATCAATCACGGCCAAAGCACCTGCGGAACTCCATGATGCAGGTCCAAATCAATGGGCGCGACACCCCCTGCCTTTTTGACTCCAGGAGCACGGAGAGCTTTATTCACCCAGAAACGGTAAGACGCTGCTCCTTGTGCACCTATCCCGCCTCCCAAACTATCGCCCTCGTATCTGGGTCCCACTCTGTCCAAATCACGGGGTATTGTGTCGCGAACCTCGCAATCCAGGGCGCTGAATACGCCCGTTTTAAACTTTATATCTCCCTCACCTCTGCGCCCCCCTGCTGCTCGGTCTGGACTTTCAGTGTAGCCACCGAAGCCTGACACTGAAGTTCGGCAGACCACTGCCCCCACTCACGGTATGTAGCCTGGCGACACTTAACCCCCCTCTTCGCGAACCTCACTCCCGACTGTAAGCCCGTCGCCACCAGGAGTCGGCGGTACAGTGACAAGATATGACTTTCATCAAGTCAGAGGTTCAGCGGCTACTGAAAGAAGGGGACATAGGGGCTAGCAACAGCCCCTGGAGAGCAAAAGTATTGGTAGTCCGGTCTGGGGAAAAGCAACGAATGGTGGTGGACTATAATCAGACCATAAACCATTTTATGCAACTCGATACGTACCCTCTTCCCCGCATAGCAGAATTGGTGAACCAGATCGCCCAGTACCGGGTATTCTCCACGGTTGATCTAAAATTTGCCTATCATCAGCTCCCTATCCGCCCAGAGGACCGCCCTTACACGAGAAAGTTCCTCCAGACTGCCCGGGCCCTCAATCTGACATACAACAAAGAGAAATGCGTTTTCCACACAACCCGACTAGCCATCCTCGGCTACGTCGTGGAAAACGGGGACCTAGGCCCAGACCCCGACCGCAGCGCCCCCTAAAGGAACTTTCCCTCCCCCGTAGCCTCAAGGCACTCAAACGGTGCTTGGGGCTCTTTTCCTATTACGCCCAGTGGGTCCCCGGGTATGCGGACAAAGCCCGACCACTCATTAAGACCACGGTTTTCCGCCTGACGGCTAAGGCCCAGTCGGCCTTCAGTTGTATCAAGGCTGATATCATCAAGGCCGCCATGCACGCGGTGGACGAAACCACCCCCTTCCAGGTAGAAAGCGGTGCATCAGACGTCGCCCTGGCTGCTACCCTCAACCAGGCGGGCAGGCCAGTAGCTTTTTTCTCCTGAACCCTCACCGCCTCGGAAATTCGGCACTCTGCAGTCGAGAAGGAGGCACAAGTCATTGTGGAGGCCGTGCGGCACTGGAGGTACTACCTAGCCGGTAGGAGGTTCGCCCTCGTCACCGACCAACAGTAGGTAGCCTTCATGTTCGATAACGCACAACGGGGCGAAATAAAAAACGATAAAATTTTGAGGTGGAGGATCGAACTGTCCACCTATACGTACGATATTACATATCATCCGGGGAAGCTCAATGACTCCCCAGATGCCCTGTCCCGCGGCACGTGCGCCAACGCGCAGAAAGACCGTCTGCGGGCCATCCACGATGACCTCTGACACCCGGGGGTCACCCGGCTTGCTCACTTCATCAAGTCCCGAAACCTACCTTACTCCACCGAGGAGGTCAAGGCCATGACCAAGGCTTGCCAGATCTGTGCGGAGTGCAAACCGCACTTCTACCGACCAGACAAGGCTCGTCTGGTGAAAGCCTCTGGGCCCTTTGAGCGACTAAGCGTGGACTCCAAAGGGCCCCTCCCGTCCACCAGCCGCAACATTTATTTCCTCACTGTCATCGACGAATTCTCCCGCTTCCCATTCGCTGTCCCTGCCCCGATATGACCTCGGCCACCGTAATCAAGGCACTGCACAGCATCTTCACCCTGTTCGGTTTCCCCGCCTATATCCACAGCGACCGGGGTACATCGTTCATGAGCGATGAGCTGCGTCGGTATCTGCTCAACAAGGGCATCGCCTCGAGCAGAACGACCAGCTATAACCCGGGGGAAACGAGCAGGTGGAGAGGGAGAACACGACAGTTTGGAAGGTTGTCCTTCTAGCCCTACGGTCAAGAAGTCTCCCAACCACCCGCTGGCAGGAGGTCCTACCCGATGCCCTACATTCCATTAGGTCGCTCCTCTCACGGCCACGAACGAGACACCCCACAATCGTTTGTTTGTCTTCCCCAGGAAGTCCACCTCTGGGGTCTCGCTTCCACGTTAGCTGACGACTCCGGGACCAGTTCTACTCCGGAGACATGTGAGGAGCCAGAAGACAGACCCTCTAGTCGAGAGGGTCCAACTGCTGCATGCGAACCCTCAATACGCCTACGTCGAGCACCTCGACGGAAGGCAAACACAGTTTCCCTGCGAGACCTGGCACCCGCTGGCTCCCCTTTTACCGACGCTCCCCTCCCCGCACCGGCTGCCGACCCCGACAGCGCCCCCCCCCCCCCCCCCCGCCGGCACCAATCACCCTAGTTACCCCGGATACCCCCCCTGCTCCAACACGGGCAAAGGCTCAGACCACCGTGCTCCCGGATATACGCCCACCAAGGACGACCGTGTCCGCCGCACCACCGCCGGAGCTGAGAAGGTCAACACGGAAAATCAGACCACCCAAAAGACTGAACATGTAACTATGCGTTTTTTTTTAAAACAGGGGGTGAATGTGATGAATGATAACTGTACCTTTAATGACATGATCCCTTTAAGACCGGGTTTGGAACCCTGGGGGACTCCGCCTCCGGCTCCGACCCCCCAGGGAAACATATATAAGGTAATGTTCAGTGGGCAGCGTACAGTGAGCACAATTCTCGGTAGCTGTCTGGTTCTCTGCTAATTAAAGCCTTTGTATTACCAATCATCTCTCTTGAGTTGTAATTGAGGGTATCTCACAAAGTAACAGTATTGTATATATTGGCCATCATGCAAAAAAAGGCAGCTTTCATTTCAAGTAAAAGCACAACACATGATGCATTACGCCTGTCTCAACGATAGGTTGGGTGAAAATTCTGAAGCTGTATACTGTATTCACGAGTCAAAAGTTGATACCTTTAGTAGAAATACTGTGATGTGTAGCTTGGATAGGATATTTTTCAATCTGTGGAAGCAGAAAGATAAAAGCATTAAGACACAAATTTACAATTTATTGTTAATATGAGGGAAGTTTTTTTTACATGAGGGAAGTTTTTTTAACAAAAAAATAATCAGATCTTATCTGTCCTAGTCCACCCACGTCGATACTACCACCAAGAAAGCATAACAGCGCCTGTACTTCCTCAGGAAACCAGGGAAATTCCACTCTTACCACCTTTTACAGATGCACCATAGAAAGCATCCTATCTGGCTGCATCACAGCCTGGTATGGCAACTGCACGGCCTAAGACCGCAAGAAACTTCAGAGAGTCGTGAACACAGCCGAGTCCATCACACAAACCTGCCTCACATCCATTGACTCTATCTACACCTCCTGCTGCCTTGGGAAAGTGGGCAGCAGAATCAAAGATCCCTCCTCCTTCCAATTTCTTCCATCGGACAGGAGATACAAAAGTCTGAGAACACGCACAAACAGATTCAAAAACAGCTTCTTCCCCGCTGTTACCAGACTCTTAAACGACCCTTTTATGGACTGACCTGATTAATACTACACTCCTGTATGCTTCACCCGATGCCGGTGTCTATGTATTTACATTGTATACCTTGTGTTGCCCTATTATGTATTTTCTTTTTCTTTTCTTTTCTTTTCATGTACTAAATTATCTATTTGAGCTGCTTGCAGAAAAATACTTTTCACTGTACCTCAGTACACATGACAAAAAACAAATCCACCTTTACAACAGAAGCAAATAGAATTATAGGCAGAGTTTAAGAGTCCACATCCAGAGGGCTTACAACTGTGGGGTGGGGTTTGTAAAATTACCTAGGTGACCTACCCGCCACTCTCCTGCCCACTCTCAACCAGTCTACAATTTTACGCAAGGCATGCAAAAAGTAGGGTAGCTTGCCTCCTATTTATGAGTTAGTTAATGCTCATTTAAAGACTGCTTCCCACTCAGTCCCAATTTTGAGGCAGGGGGAGGAGTTCAGGAGGTAGGGAGAAGCCCAGCAGATTAGCCTGCTTGTGCCTTGGATGGGAAGGGAGCACCTCCCTGAAAGGCCCCTCCATATGGGCAGCACGGTAGCACAGTAGTTAGCACAGTTGTTTCACAGGTCCAGGGTCCCAGGTTCGATTCACGGCTTGGGTCACTGGCTGTGCGGAGTCTGCACATTCTCCTCTCCGGGTTTCCTCCGGGTGCTCTGGTTTCCTCCCACAGTAACCCCCCCCCCAACCTTGGGGGTGCTCTCTTTCTCCTTGGCCTCTCCATCAACGCTTCCACCCCATGGGCCTCATATCCCTTCCCTGCCATGAGATCCCCACCTCTGCACTTATCTGGTCCTGGAATCTGGGAATTAGAATATGTGAACTGCTTATAGTCCCAGTCCTGGTCACTGCTGCCATAGGTGCTGCTGGACTACAGAACCGCTGGCCAATCAGATAGACTGGCAATTGTTTGAAAAGGACTTCCACCAGAGTAAAGGTTGGAAGTCTCAAGTCCAGCCAATTAAAGTTCCCCAGAGCATTAAATGGCTCATATCTGCCGACCTATGGCTGTAGGTCGGCAGATACAAGTTCCCCATCGACTCTTCGGGTGTAGGGGCAAGAAAGCCTGCCATCAGAAATGCTGTGACCTATGTAACAATGGTTACAGGTTCCACCATCAAATGTTTAGCTGTAGTATTGTCATCACACTGGATAAACCAGAAGGCAAACTTTCCTACACCGAGGACAATGTTGGCAGTGGATAGGAAACAACTGTGAATTTTATCACCTCCTTCCCAGCAGTGATGTGATAATTCCTTAATCTGTTAATGTTTTTTATTTTGAGAGACAATATTATTTTAAAGGGACTGTATTTTGACTTTCAAAAGTATCACTTGCATTGTCCATATTATGAAAACTAGAAGCTTCTGTGCAACATGAGCTTGGCACAGTGGTCCAAGCATAAATCTTCAATTTAGCCTTTGAGGAAGCCGATCAAAGATTATATATAGCCAGTTGGAAACGGATTAAAATTGGGAAATAAGAATACTGATCTTATTTTTTTTGTGTAGTAATGAAGAATTTGCATGTATATAGGACCGGTTCATATTCTCAAGTTGTACCAAGTATTCCATAACCAATAAACCAATAGATTACTATTGAAGTGGTTACTGCTGTTTTGTAGAAAATCTGGCAGTCAAATTCCCCAACAATATTGCACCTACTCAATTTCAATCCCGCTATTCACGCCTCAATTCCTGGATTAATCTGTGTTGTTGTAAAACTGAAATTTGCTGTATATGTTTCCATAGGGAATGGAGGGGAAAGTCATGAATAGCTTTGTCACATGGTTAGCTGGCACGGTGGCGCAGTGGTTAGCAGTGCTGCTCACATCGCTGAGGACCCGGATTCGATCCCGGCCTCAGGTCACTGTCCGTGTGGACTCTGCACATTCTCCCCGTGTATGTGTGGGTCTCATCCCCATAACGCAAAGATGTGCAGGGTACGTGGATTGGCCATATTAAATTGCCCCTTAATTGGACAAAAGAATTGGGTACTCTAAATTTATTTTTAAAAAGCTTAGTCCCATTGTTATTATCGCACAACTGAAAGTCAGCAATGTGACGAAGCTTTTTAAAAATAAATTTAGAGTACCCAATTAAGGGACAAGATTGGTCCAGTTATATCTGCATGAGGGGAAAAAGAAGAAAGTAAGAGGAATTCCAACTTTGTAAATGGAGAAAAAGATAGGAGGCGGGATTCTCCGATCCCCCGCCGGGTCGGAGAATCGCCAGGGGCTGGCATGAATCCCGCCCCCGCCGGTTGCCGAATTCTCCGGCACCGGATATTCGGCGGGGGTGGGAATCACGTCACGCCGGTTGGCGGGGCCCCCCCGGCGATTCACCGGCCCGCGATGGGCCGAAGTCCCGCTGCTGGAATGCCTGTCCCGCCGGCGAGAATCAAACCACCTACCTTACCGGCGGGACAAGGTGGCGCGGGCGGGCTCCGGGGTCCTGGGGGGGGCGCGGGGCGATCTGGCCCCGGGGAGTGCCCCCACGGTTGCCTGGCCCGTGATCGGGGCCCACCGATCCACGGGCGGGCCTGTGCCGTGGGGGCACTCTTTTCCTTCCGCCTTCGCCATGGTCTCCACTATGGTGGAGGCGGAAGAGACCCCCTCCACTGAGCATGCGCGGGGATGCCGTGAGCGGCCGCTGACGCTCCCGCGCATGCGCCGCACGGCGAAGTCATTTCCGCGCCAGCTGGCGGGCACCAAAGGCCTTTCCCGCCAGCTGGCAGGGTGGAAATCAGTCCGGCGCGGGCCTGGCCCCTCAAGGTGAGGACTCGGCCCCTCAAGATGCGGAGAATTCCGCACCTTTGGGGCTGCGCGATGCCGGACTGATTCGTGCCGTTTTTGGCTCCGGTCGGCGGACATTCCGCCGATTGCGGAGAATCCCGCCCAGGAAGTCTAACAGTGGTTTATTACCACATCAAGCATTCAAGATATGTTTTGGTAAATGTTGCACCACTGATTTGAGTTAATGAGAATCTTCACTGTTACAAAAAGTTTGAAGAGTTATTAATATTATTGTTTCACTCTTGTAAAAGCATACCTGAAGTACGTTATCCCCGCCACAATAATGTAGATGCAAATTTTATGTGTTAAAGTGGCTGTTGGCTGCAAAATTAAAGAACCTGAGGATTCAATGTCAAGGCAAGCAAATTAAATAAGCAAATACACCATTGACTTCCGATGACGGCAGCCGCACACTGGAGGGCTCCCTCTCGGGAATAGAAATTACGGAGTTTTAACGCTCGGTCCCAGGGGCAACGGGGGCTGAAAAGGCTGTAAGAAGGCACAGGGAGGAAAATTGTCCAAGTTTGGGAGAAAAATGGCCGTGAAAAAGGGGGTTAACGAAAGTCCGCCGGTGAATGGAAACGTCAGGCAGGAACTGTAAGGAAAGCTGAGGCTGGGGCACCAGGGGAGGCCGCATCGCTCACAGCAGAAGAAATGACCAAGGTGATGGCTGTGGAACTTGAAAAACAGTTCACAAAACACATGAAAGCGATGAAGAAGGAAATGGGGGCGGTATTGAAAGTGCTGGTGGAGGAGGCGATTGCCCTGGTGAGGACGGCAGTATCAAGCGCAGCGGCGGAGGTGTGGGAGCAAGGTGAGATACTGAGGGAAGTGGAAGAGGCATTATCGCAGCACAGTGATCAACTCACCTCGATGGGGAAGGAGTTGCGGAGGGTGATAGAGACCAACAAGGGTCTGCGAGCCAAAATGGAAGACCTGGAAAACAGATCCAGGCGACAGAATCTGAGGATTGTGGGTCTGCCCAGAGGGGTGGAAGGCCCGAGGCCGACGGAGTATTTTGCCACGATGTTGGCGAAGCTATTGGGGGAGGGGGAACAATCCCTCCCGATATGAACTGGATCAGGCTCATCGGTCGTGGAGGCCTGTACCAAAGGCGAGTGAGCCGCAAAGAGTAGTAACTGTGTGTTTCCATAGGTATAGCGTGAAGGAGAAAGTCCTGTGCTGGACAAAACAGAAGCGGGTGGTGTAGTGAGCTGGAGCTGGTATATGCATATACCAGGACTTTACGGTGGAGCTGGCGAGGAGGCGGGCTGCCTTCAGCTGGGTGAAGAAGGCACTGTACATCAGCAAGGTGCAGTGCGGCATAGTATATCAAGGACTTTTATTTTGGGACGGCGGAAGGAGTGAAGGAGTTTGCAAAGGCAGAAGGACTGTGGGAGAATTGAGAAATGGTCATGTACCGATGTAGCCTCAGGTAACTTTATTTTTTCACTGCGTGTTGGTGTATGTATTAAACGAGTCGACGCTGTATATATTTGGACAAGGGAAGAGATGGGACTTTCATTTGCAATGATGGTTCTTTGGGGCTTGGGTGTGTATGCGGGGGTTGTGTGCTAAAGGGGATTACTTGGTTTTCCTGGGACCGGAGAAGGAGGAAGGAGACCCGGGCAATGGCCTCCACGCTGGCCAGGTTTAAGCCGACCAGTGAACGGGAGTGAGGTGAGGGGAGGGGCTGCGGCCATCGGAGCCTGGTGAACAGGTTTTGGTGAGTCTAGCCGGGGTGAAAAGTTGGGGGAAGGAACTGAGGTTGGGGGGAGGAGTTTACAAGAGGAAGTGGAGGGGAGGAGTCTGGGAAGGGGGTTGGGTGTGTCTACAATTCATGGGTGTCATTCACGGTACTCTTTCGGGGATTGGATGACGTTGAATATTAGGGGGGGGGGGGGGGAAGGGGGGGGTTGGGGGGTGGACTGTATATGTCAATGGTGACCATAGGCGATTCTTGATTCCTTTTTCTTTTTCCCTTTTTTTCCCACCTTGGGAGGTTTAGTTTTATTTGATGCTTATATTGTCAGGTGGGTCGTTGTTTGGGGGGTGGTGGGAGGACGGGATCGTTGTAGTTAATAAGGGGATTGACATTGTATTTGTTACCGTTTACTGTTTGTTGGTGGGGTGTAAATTCCAAAGAAAATGTGAAACTGGAAAATAAAAATATATTTTTTTAAAAAGATCATTATTCACACACTCTCGTCATTCAAGCCCTTGGGAAGGTTTACAAGGTGCAGGTCAGTCATACCGTTTCAGGAGGAACACTAGGATCTGTATCCTCAACTGGAATTCTGACATCTTCTTCTGTTAAAAACAGAAACACAACAGTTCATCAAAAAAGAAGAATTTACATAAAATGAGATGCCATAATTGTGAAACTTAAAATACAATAAATGCATACAATTTATGAACATTACTTCAATACAATACGTAGGAATTGAGCATATTAGATTAATCTCACCCACTCATGGCGCGATTCAATGGAAAACACCCCCTCACAGGGAACACCTCCTCACCCCCTCAACCTGGTAAGGCCTCCCCTGTACGATTCCTGGCAGTGCCAACCTGGCAGCCGGGCACCCTGGCACTTCCAGCCTGGCACCGTGGCAGTGCCCCGGTCAGGGTGCCCGGGTGGCGCTGCCAGGGTACCAGACGGGCAGTGCGAAAGGTACTAGAGAATGAGCAAGGTGCCACCCTGCCCTGTTCCCGACCACCCGGAGGTCTCTAATGACCTGGGTGATCCCACCACCTCCCCCCATATGCCATTTATGATTGGCCCACGTTTGTGGAAGCCAGTGCGAAATAGCGCCCTGGTGAGATCTCCCAGGCACTGGGAGAAACCCGTAAATGCATATTTAAATGAGCATAATGGGAATATGCAGATCTAGGTCATGCCCAGTAAGGGTAAGATCCAGATCGAAACGTCTCATGAGATTTTGTTAAATCTCGCGAGCAGTTTCAAGCGTCACAAATCTTGCGAAGCCTCTCGCGAGATTCAATGACCTCGCCCCAACACCAAGTCGGATGCGACAAGGCTGCTGAATCACACCCTCAGGCTCAGGGGGTGGCAAGGGGAGTCAAAGACCTTATGCACAGGGAAGGAAAAAAGATCGAAGAGAATGAGTCCCTGATTTCTAAGGCCACTATTGCATTAAAATTGTTGGAAGGGGTGAAGCAGGTCTACTACCTGACCTAGGGTGAGCAAATGATGCAGGAAAAACTGTAAAAAGAAATGAATTAAAAATAAATATAACAGAATTTTCATGGGATCATCCCACTTTGGAGCTGAGAAAAATAGATCAGAATCTTGAGCAGGCCCTCAAGGTCAAGGATGACTTGCTTCCACGCCGGGGAGGTGGGTTCAGCGGTGGCTGAATAGTCCAGTCCTGGATTCGCAGACTCTGCTACAGGTTTGGCAGGTGGTGATTGATGAGGTGGGTGGGTGGGACGCTAGGATTCTACGCTCTCTTTCCACTGTTTATGCTAGGCCTCCACGTGCTCCACTCTGTGATGCTCGAGATGATTGCCGCCTTTGTGGATGCTTCTTCTCCAGTTTGTGCATTCTAAGGTAAGCGACTCCCACATGTCGATGGGGATGTTGCAATTATTTAGGGAAGTTTTCAGAGTGTCCCTGTAGTGTTTCCTCTACCCTCTTACTGATTGCTTGCCATTCCGGAGCTCGGTGTAGAATACTAGTTTTGGGAATCTTGTATTGAGCATCCAGACAGTGTAGCCCGCCCATCGCAGCAGGTCGAGTGTGCCAAGTGCCTCGATACTGGGGACATTGGCCTGAGAGAGGGCGCTTACATTGGCACTAATCTTGCCAGTGGATTTCCTGGATTTTGCAGAGGCAACCTTGGGTGATATCTCTCCAAGGATTTGAAGTGTCTGTTGTACATTGTCCAAGTTTCTGATGCATACAGGAGGGCGGGGGCCATGGCTGCTCTGTAGACCATGCGCTTGCTGCTAGAGTTGAGGTCTTGGTCATCAAACACTATGGGCGGGATTCTCTGTTGACCGACGCCAAAATCAGGAACGGGCGGAGAATAGCTCCCGATGCTGAAATTGCAGCAAGTGTCGATCTGACGCCGGGTCGTGATGGTCCATCCCCTCCAAATCGGCATCATCAAGACGATTGCCGTGCGCATTCGCAATCCTATTTGAATATCATTATTGGGCTCACCGCGACATTCCTCCTCCGATGGGCAGAGTTCCCGACGGCATGGGCCACGTGTGGTCTCAACGGTCATGAGCCTAGCATTGCGGCTGCAGAGAGAGGAAGAGAGAGAGGGCATGGGGACAGTGTCCAGCACCACCACACTCTGCCAAAAGCGTGCCGCTGGCCAGTGGGGTCGGGGTGGATGGGTACGCAGTCCAGCACAACCAACGACATCTTTTCCGGCGCGATCAGTGCATGTTTGGGGGTTGTAGGCATGCGTGCAGCTGCAGCTCGTCAGCCATTCGCATGTCCAGCACGTACCTGCCGTTTCTCCCACCGTATTTTACACGTTCCGCGGCTGTTTCACGTGGCGCCGGTGCTAGCATCTCACCGGTAGTGGAATCGTTGCGGGTGTGGCGCTGATCTTTCCAGCGTGGAACACCACGATCCTCCCTTGGCGTCAGCACTTAGACGTAGGAACAGAGGATCCAGCCCTCTGTTCTTTAGGGGTCTGAAGACTGCACTGACGCATTGGAGTCAATGCTGTCTTCTCATGCCGAGAGGAGGTTGCCGAGGTATTGGAAATGATCCATATTGTCCAGGGACTCACCGTGGATCTTGATGTTCGGGGGTCAGTTTTGTGCAGCAGGAGCTGGCCGGTAGAGAACATTTGTTTCCAGAAGTTTAGTCTGAAGCCCATTTTCTCATATGCTTTGGTGAATGTGTTGATGATAGTAGCTCAGTCTCTGAGTGTGCGCATACACAGGCACCGTCTGCATACTGCAGCTCGATGACAGAGGTTGGGGTCATCTTCATTCTGACCTGAAGACATCGGCGGTTGAATAGATTTCCGCTTGTCCAGTAGCTTAGGCTCCAGTCCACTGGGGAACTTAGGATGATGGGGTGTAGTGTTGCTGTGAGGAAGTTGGAGAAGAGCATTGGTGCGATGATACAGCCCTGTTTGACCCCAGTTTTCACACGTATTGGGTCTGTGGTGGTTTTATTGATTAGGATCAAGGCTTGCATGTCATTGTGCAACAGGTGGAGAATGGTGACGCATTTCTGCGGGCAGCTACATTTGAGGAGGATGTTCCACAATCCTTTGTTGTTGACAGAGCTGAAGGCCTTTGCGAGATCGAAGTCGGCCACGTACAGAGCTTGATACTGCACCCTGCACTTTTCCTGGATTTCCCACATGCTGGAGATCATGTCCATTGTGCCTCTTGATGTGTGGAAGCCTCACTGAGACTCAGCGAGGAGCTCCTCAGCCACTGGGAGGAGTTGGTTGAGGAAGATTCTCATGGTGACCTTTCCTGTGGTGGAGAGTAGGGAAATCCCTCTGTAATTTCCACAGTCAGACCTGTCTCTTTTCTTGAAGATAGTCACAATTAAGGTGTCTCTGAGATCACCCGGCATGCTGTCTTCCTTCCAGACAAGGGTGATGAGGTTGTGGATTCTTGTTGAAACTGCATCTCCGCCGCATTTTAGTACTTCTGCGGGGATTCCATTTGCGCCAAAGGCCTTGTTGTTTTTCAGCTGTCGGTTCAAGAACAGCTTCTTCCCCGCTGTTACCAGACTCCTAAATGACCGTCTTATGGACTGATCTGATTAATATTACACCCCAGTATGCTTCACCCGATGTCTATGTATTTACATTGCATACCTTGTGTTGCCCTATTACGTATTTTCTCTTCATGTACAAATGATCAGTTTGAGCTGGACGCAGAATAATACTTTTCACTGTACCTCGGTACACGTGACATTAAACAAATCCATGGCTTTTTCGGCTTCATGGAGAGTTGGGGTTGCACCGAGATAGTGGCGGGTACCGTGTTGTGGGATGATATCGAGGGCACTTGTGTGGAAGGCTGTATCTTGGTTGAGGAGGTCTTCAAAGTGCTCTCTCCAGCGGCCATTGACTGCCTCGCTGTCTTTGATGAGCACCTCTCGTTTTTGGCTCTCAGAGGGGTGGGTCCCTGGGTT
Source organism: Scyliorhinus torazame (assembly GCF_047496885.1). Taxonomy (NCBI): domain Eukaryota; kingdom Metazoa; phylum Chordata; class Chondrichthyes; order Carcharhiniformes; family Scyliorhinidae; genus Scyliorhinus; species Scyliorhinus torazame. Next base: position 379,114,803 of record NC_092707.1, on the reverse strand, counting down.
CTCGGACCTCAGCTGGTTTTAACTGTGCTGAGAACGCCGCACATATCATGGTTGTCAGTGAATTGCTGAGTCTCCTGCACTCTTTCCACCCACCATCTGTTCTTTAGTTTGTGAGTTCTTTGTTGCACCTTGGCCTTCAGTTGCCTGGAATCATAGAATTTACAGTGCAGAAGGAGGCCATTCGGCCAATCGAGTCTGCACTGGCCCTTGGAAAGAGCACCCCACCTAAGCCCACGCCTCCACCCTATCCCCATACCCCAGTAACCCCACCTAACCTTATTGGACACCAAGGGCAATTTATCTTGGCCAATCCACCTAACCTGCACATCTTTGGACTGTGGGAGGAAATCGGGGCACCAGGAGGAAACCCATGCAGACACGGGGAGAACGTGCAGACTCCACACAGACAGTGAACCTGGGAACCTGGAGCTGTGAAGCAACTGTGCTAACCACTGTGCTACCATGTTGCCTGCATGCTTGTTTCCTCTCACTCGAGTTTTGGTGGTGCTGCCAGTTCAGGAACACCTTGCGTTTGCAGTCAAGGAGATCCTGAATCTCCTGATCATTCTTGTTGAACCAGTCCTGGTGTTTCCTAGTCGATATCCCGAGGGTCACCTTGCAGGTGCTGACTATGGTGACTTTTAAGGCACACCAGGCGCTGTGGGCATTCTGAGGCTCTTGCTTATTGGTCATCGTCAGGTTTGTTGTGAGGTACTGACTGAGTAGCTCTTTCATCTCAGGGTCTTTGAGTGCAGCTCCATTGAGTCTCTGTGGCAGAGAGTTTTCTGCCTGTACTGGTTTGGGGCCTAACTGATGGAGATGGTAGAGCGGATTAGTCGGTGGCCTGTGTTTGCGGACATCTTTGCGGTCCGTTGCTTGGACGGTGCCAGTGCTTAGAGCAGGAGCGGTGCCACGAGGTCTTCTGCTTGTCCCTCTGGTGGAACAGGGTGTTCATGATGACTAGGTCATGTTCTAAATATTTTGTCAGGAGGAGAACTCCATTGGCATTTTTTTCCCCCATGCCTTTCCTGCCTAACACGCCTTTCCAAAGGTCGTCTCCCATTGGGATGCGGGACAGCGATTGGTCGAGGCTGGAGTAGAATGCCTCTTTTGTCTCGTCCATTGCATCTAGGGTTGGGGCATAGGCACTGACGGCTGTGATGTGTTGCTGCTGGGCCAGTGTGAGCTGTAGGGTCATGAAGGGTTCACTCGCCCAGCAGGAGGGTACATTGAGATGTCCGACCAATTTGTTTTTTTCACGGCAAAGCCGACCCCATAGAGCCGACGTTCTTCTTCTGGTCTGCCTTTTCAGAAGCAGGTGTATCCGCCATCTTGTTCTTTAAGCTAGCCGTCTCCTCCAGTTGTGTTTCACTCAGGGCGGCGATGTCAATGTTTTGGCGCTGGAGTTCCCGGGATATGATGGCGGTGCGATGTTCAGGGCCATTACTGCTGGTGTTGTCCATTTTTAAAAAATATTTAAAAAAATAATTAAGGGGCAATTTAGCATGGCCAATCCACCTACCCTGCACATCTTTTTGGGTTGTGGCGGTGAGACCCAGGCAGACACGGGGGGAATGTGCAAACTCCACATGTACCCAGGGCCTGGATCAAAACTGGGTCCTCAGGGCCTTGAGGCAGCAGTGTCAACCACTGCACCACCGTGCCGCCTACTGTTGGTGTTGTCCATAAGGGTCCTGATGTTCCAGGTACCGAAATTAATTTGGGTGGGGTTGGGGTGGAAGATGCCTGTGCGTGGATTATTTTAACGTGGGGTGGTCGTTGCACACAAACCACCACATAGTCCCATTGGAGGGAGATCTTGGCCCAGCGGCAGGGACCAAGACAACTGGAGAACAGTCTTTCCTGTAGGACAGGGACTAACAAACACTCATCATCCACCAATCATCTGCCTGCCGATCACTAACGTCACTTTTAAAGAGTGACGTAATTTTCCATCTCTCTCTCGTGCCTTGAAGTTTTGCCTTTCTGCTCCTTTTTGCCCCTGCTTGCACTGCTTCACTGCGAAGCTGACTGCATGATGCCAGAGTATCTTCTAAATGGAACTATGGAGAAATTGAGAGATTTAGAGGTTCAACTACAGAAATAAGTAAAAGCAAATGGAAAAGCACAAAACTAATTTAAAATATTACTGAATGTTGACCTTCATCTCAAAAATGCTGGAACACAAAGAATGGAATTTATGTTACAGCTATAACAACATTTGGAGTACTGCATTCAGTCTGGGCACCACACTTCGGGAAGGGCCTCTTGTGTACAGCACAGATTTGGGGTAAAAGGATTCAATTATAAAGGCAGGTTGCATAAACAAGACATATATATCCTTGCATTTATCAGATGAAGGGATGATCAAATGGTGATGTTTCACGTAATTAATGGAATAATAGAGTAAATAGACATAAACTATTTCCTCTTGGGAAGTCCACAACAATGGGGTATTAACCTGAAAAGCAGTGTAAAGCCACAAAGCAGTGATATCAGGAAGCAATTCTTCATTCATAGGGTAGTGGAAACTTGGGCCCCACTCCCCCAATAAGCTGTTGAGCTGGGTCCATTGAACATTTTAAAACAGAGGCTGATAAATTTTTCTTGGGCAAGGGTTGCAAAACTGAGACAGATTGGATTGGATTGGATTTGTTTATTGTCATGTGTACCGAGGTACAGTGAAAAGTATTTTTCTGCGAGCAGCTCAACAGATCATTAAGTACATGAGAAGAAAAGGGAATAAAAGAAAATACATAATAGGGCAACACAACATATACAATGTAACTACATAAGCACTGGCATCGGATGAAGCATACAGGGTGTAGTGTTAATGAAGTCAGTCCATAAGAGGGTCATTTAGGAGTCTGGTAACAGTGGGGAATAAGCTGTTTTTGAGTCTGTTCGTGCGTGTTCTCAGACTTCTGTATCTCCTGCCCGATGGAAGAAGTTGGAAGAGTGAGTAAGCCGGGTGGGAGGGATCTTTGATTATACTGCCCGCTTTCCCCAGGCAGCGGGAGGTGTAGATGGAGTCAATGGATGGGAGGCAGGTTCGTGTGATGGACTGGGCGGTGTTCACGACTCTCTGAAGTTTCTTGCGGTCCTGGGCCGAGCAGTTACCATACCAGGCTGTGTGCAGCCCGATAGGATGCTTTCTATGGTGCATCTGTAAAGGTTGGTAAGGGTTAATGTGGATATGCCGAATTTCCTTAGTATCCTGAGGAAGTATAGGCGCTGTTGTGCTTTCTTGGTGGTAGCGCGACGTGGGTGGACCAGGACAGATTTTTGGAGATGTGCACCCCTAGGAATTTGAAACTGCTAACCATCTCCACCTCGGCCCCGTTGATGCCGACAGGAGTGTGTACAGTACTTTGCTTCCTGAAGTCAATTACCAGCTCTTTAGTTTTGCTGGCATTGAGGGAGAGATTGTTGTCGCCACACCACTCATAGAATTTACAGTGCAGAAGGAGGTCATTCGGCCCATCGAGTCTGCACCGGCTCTTGGAAAGAGCACCCTACCCAAGGTCCACACCGCCACCCTATCCCCATAACCCAGTAACCCCACCCAACACTAAGGGCAATTTTGGACACTAAGGGCAATTTACCATGGCCAATCCACCTAACCTGCACATCTTTGGACTGTGGGAGGAAACCGGAGCACCCGGAGGAAACCCACGCACACACGGGGAGGATGTGCAGACTCCACACAGGCAGTGACCCAAGCCGGAATCGAACCTGGGACCCTGGAGCTGTGAAGCAATTGCGCTATCCACAATGCTACCGTGCTGCCCTAGTGCTACACTAGGTTCTCTATCTCCCTCCTGTATTCGGACTTATCGTTACTTATCGTCTCCGAACGGGTAGAGGGAATCCTGAAGGGGGAGGGCAAACAGGCAGAGGTCGTTGTACATATTGGTACTAACGACATAGGCAGGAAGGGGCATGAGGTCCTGCAGCAGGAGTTCAGGGAGCTAGGCAGAAAGTTAAAAGACAGGACCTCGAGGGTTGTAATCTCGGGATTACTCCCTGTGCCACGTGCCAGTGAGGCTAGAAATAGGAAGATAGAGCAGACAAACACGTGGCTAAACAGCTGGTGTAGGAGGGAGGGTTTCCGTTATCTGGACCACTGGGAGCTCTTCCGGGGCAGGTGTGACCTGTATAAGATGGACGGGTTGCATCTAAACCGGAGAGGCATAAATATCCTGGCCGCGAGGTTTGCTAGTGTCACACGGGAGGGTTTAAACTAGTATGGCAGGGGGGTGGGCACGGGAGCAATAGGTCAGAAGGTGAGAGCATTGAGGGAGAACTAGGGAATAGGGACAGTGTGGCTCTGAGGCAGAGCAGACGGGGAGAAGTTGCTGAACACAGCGGGTCTGGTGGCCTGAAGTGCATATGTTTTAATGCAAGGAGCATTACGGGTAAGGCAGATGAACTTAGAGCTTGGATTACTACTTGGAACTATGATGTTGTTGCCATTACAGAGACCTGGTTGAGGGAAGGGCAGGATTGGCAGCTAAACGTTCCAGGATTTAGATGTTTCAGGCGGGATAGAGGGGGATGTAAAAGGGGAGGCGGAGTTGCGCTACTTGTTCGGGAGAATATCACAGCTATACTGCGAGAGGACACCTCAGAGGGCAGTGAGGCTATATGGGTAGAGATCAGGAATAAGAAGGGTGCAGTCACAATGTTGGGGGTATACTACAGGCCTCCCAACAGCCAGCGGGAGATAGAGGAGCAGATAGGTAGACAGATTTTGGAAAAGAGTAAAAACAACAGGGTTGTGGTGATGGGAGACTTCAACTTCCCCAATATTGACTGGGACTCACTTAGTGCCAGGGGCTTAGACGGGGCGGAGTTTGTAAGGAGCATCCAGGAGGGCTTCTTAAAACAATATGTAAACAGTCCAACTAGGGAAGGGGCGGTACTGGACCTGGTATTGGGGAATGAGCCCGGCCAGGTGGTAGATGTTTCAGTAGGGGAGCATTTTGGTAACAGTGACCACAATTCAGTAAGTTTTAAAGTACTGGTGGACAAGGATAAGAGTGGTCCGAGGATGAATGTGCTAAATTGGGGGAAGGCTAATTATAACAATATTAGGCGGGAACTGAAGAACATAGATTGGGGGCGGATGTTTGAGTGCAAATCAACATCTGACATGTGGGAGGCTTTCAAGTGTCAGTTGAAAGGAATACAGGACAGGCATGTTCCTGTGAGGAAGAAAGATAAATACGGCAATTTTCGGGAACCTTGGATGACGAGTGATATTGTAGGCCTCGACAAAAAGAAAAAGGAGGCATTTGTCAGGGCTAAAAGGCTGGGAACAGACAAAGCCTGTGTGGCATATAAGGAAAGTAGGAAGGAACTTAAGCAAGGAGTCAGGAGGGCTAGAAGGGGTCATGAAAAGTCATTGGCAAATAGGGTTAAGGAAAATCCCAAGGCTTTTTACACGTACATAAAAAGCAAGAGGATCAGGGGTTATGGGGAGAAGGCAGGAGAATGGGGATGAGAAACACTTCAGCCATGATTGAATGGCGGAGCAGACTCGATGGGCCGAATAGCCAAATTCTGCTCCTATGTCTTTTGGTCTTATGGTCTATTACCCTCATCGATCCTTTCTGTTACCTCCTCAAAATCTCCAGCAAGTTAATTAAACATGATTTCCCCTTTTGAAATCCATTCCTAATAAACAGCTCCGTTCTTTTCCCCATTAAAGTCGGCTCTCTCCCAGTTAATTATTTTTACTCTAAATTGCCTATTTTCCTTTTCTATCATCATCCTAAACATTACAATACAATGATCTCTTAAATATTCCCCCAGTGACACTTGATTTATCTGGGCCTATCTCGTTTCTAAGAACCTGGTCCAAGAGTGCATCCTTTCTTGTTGGATTGGGCACATACTGTTGTTGAACACAATCTAGGAACTTTTGCGCATCTCAACCCTTTACACTATCACTGACCCAGTCTATATTTGGGTGATTAAAGTCTCCCATTAAAAATACTCGATAATGTTTTCATTGCTCTGTAATTTCCCTGCAGATTTGTTCTTCTACATGCTTCATACTATTCGGCGGTCTGTAAACTAAACAGAGCAATGTAATTTTGTTCTTTAGCCTTTTGTTCCTTAGTTCTAGTCAAATCGATTCTATCCTTCAATCCTCCGGGACATTATCTTTCTCCAGCATTGCATTGCTCTTGATAACCAAAACTGCCAGCCCTCTCCCTTTCCTATCTTTTCTGAACACCTTATACCCAGGAATATTTAATATCCCGTCTTGCTCTTCCTTGAGCCAGATCACTGTTATCGCCACAATGTAATATTTCCACAATGCAATCTGCACCTGTAACTCCCCAATCTTACTTACTATATTTCATGCATTAACATATCTGCACAATAAACCTGATTTAGATGTCATTTCTTTCTTCTTTACTCTGACATCACTTATTAACCTACTACTTTCTATACCAGTGTTTATTAATCTCTCTCAGTATTTTGCGCATTTTTGTATTCCTCTTTAATATTTCCTCTTGGTTCCTCTACCCCTGCCGAGTTAATTTAAAGCCCTTCTGACGACACTGGCAAAACGCCCCGCAATGAACTCAGTCCCAGATCTGTTCAGGTGCTGTTAAGTAACGGGTTAAGAGACATTCCAATTAGTTGTCTCATTTATGTTAAGTATCCAATAATTGACACTGATATGTAAAGTGGCTTCAGGTGGCCTTTGAGTCAGGTGATGTGATGATAGAGTTTTGTGCAGAGTCTGTTAAAGTGTAATAAAGGTGTTTGTGGAAAAAGAGCAGAACCTTTGACTCTTTATACAACAGCAGCTAAACGTCTAACAATTGGTAGCAGAGTACGAAGTCTTACAACACCAGGTTAAAGTCCAACAGGTTTGTTTCGATGTCACTAGCTTTCGGAGCGCAGCTCCTTCCTCAGGTGAATGAGGAGCTGCGCTCCGAAAGCTAGTGACATCGAAACAAACCTGTTGGACTTTAACCTGGTGTTGTAAGACTTCGTACTGTGCTCACCCCAGTCCAACGCCGGCATCTCCACACAATTGGTAGCAGAGAATGGATGCTGTGCAAATGTGAAGAATTGAAAGATACAACTTTTCCAGACCAAACCAAGGAGCGAGTGAGAAGAAAAAAAAAGGATATATGGCTGATCCTAGGATGAAGATGGCCGGATATGACTATCCCCCTTATTTTCTGAAAGGGGATCGTACGACCAATGGAGAAGTGCAGTAGTTATGTGGACTAAGGTAACTGCCTTGGGAAAGAGAAAACAAGGTATGGCATTGGCTCTTTCTCTACCGTATGACAGTAAAATCCGAAGTAAAGTGCTTTCTGAGCTGGAATTGGAAGAGTTAGACTCAGAAGAAGGTCTGGAGACTCTATTACGTTATATGGATACGATCTATAAAAAAGGATGACTTGTTAAGTGCGTATGAAGCATGGTCGGATTTTGATAGGTTCTGGAAATAGAGGTTTTCTCCATTGGAGACTATATAGTGGAATTTGGCAGACTATATAAAAGGCTGCAGAAACACAACCTGGAATTTCCACAGTCTGTGTTGGCCTTTAAATTACTTGATGTGGCGATGCCGGCGTTGGACTGGGGTGAGCACAGTACGAAGTCTTACAACACCAGGTTAAAGTCCAACAGGTTTGTTTCGATGTCACTAGCTTTCGGAGCGCTGCTCCTTCCTCAGGTGAATGAAGAGGTCTGTTCCAGAAACACATATATAGACAAATTCAAAGATGCCAAACAATGCTTGGAATGCGAGCATTAGCAGGTGATTAAATCTTTACAGATCCAGAGATGGGGTAACCCCAGGTTAAAGAGGTGTGAATTGTACCAAGCCAGGACAGTTGGTAGGATTTCGCAGGCCAGATGGTGGGGGATGAATGTAATGCGACATGAATCCCAGGTCCCGGTTGAGGCCGCACTCATGAAATTACTTGACTGTGGTAGAGTGAGCAACATGGATAGGCTCCTGGTTTTGACAGGAGTTCAGTTTGCGGATAAGGATACCTTATTCGATCAGATGACAGAAGCTTTAAAAAAGTTTCTGGGGAAACATTCGATTCCGATGGCTCGGATGACCCAAATAGGTCAGTCCGCAATAAAGCAGAATATGGAAGATACACTACTAACAGGATGGCAAAATCGTATGGCTAAGAACAGGTTCCAAGACTATAGAAGGAGATCGGGACCCGGAAATTATGAAGACAGAAACCCAGTTAGAACCTACAATAGGAAGATGAACCCCAGAATGCACGGGGCATGATAAATCGATGTGATTCTCAATACCATTATGCTTTCAACTGTCCAACACGTTATAATACTGTCTGAAGCGGCACACGACACGGAAGAGTCAGAAGAGGAAAAAGATGCTGACCAGAGAGAAGGCATTGTCCTATTAACAAGCAGCTTTACGCCGGTAATGAGGGTGTTGGTTGCAGAATCCTTCAATTGTGCTGTATTGGACAGTGGCTGCACATCTACTGTGTGTAGAATTGACTGGTTAAAATGTTACCTTGACTCCTTGAATGCTGAAAATCGTAACAAGGTTAAGGAATTTGAAAGTCCCACAAGTTTCAGGTTTGGGGATGATAATACTCTGAAGTCGCTGAAAAGAGTGGTGATCCCTTGCAATATTACCGGAGTGAATCATTTCATTAGCACGGATGTTGTATCAAGTGAGATACCTTTGCTTCTGAGCAGATCGTCGATGAGGAAAGCACTCATGAAACTGGATAGATATGGAACAGGATAAGGCAACAGTTTTTGGAAAAACGGTGGACTTACAATTTACACAGTCGGGACACTATTGTATTCCATTACTGACAAATAATATTTCAAGTACAGTTGCTAAGGATGTGTTCATGGCAGTTAAAATCAGGGCTTAAGCCTGTTTCCACTAGTTTAAGATAGAATTTCTTAGAGCCTCTTTTAGGGGATAACTGAACCAATGTCCATGAAACAAATGCAGCCATCTATTCACTCCACGACCTGAAGGGTTGCTTTATATTTAAATAAGGTTTTTGCAGTTCATCTTGTGTAAAGAGGATGATTAATGCTCGCTCCAGGGTGATTTTGATGGTTGACATTTCCATTCCACTGGAAAAAGAGATTTGATATAATGTGTGGAACGGTTCCACAGAATTATTTTATAACTCTTCTGCATGATTGGTGTTGTGCTGTACTGTCAGTTAGAGTAATGAGTGAAACCTTCAGGGCAAGACATTTGAGAACTCAGTGAATACTGTGCTTTACAAAAATTGTACCTACCAACCACAATGTTTTATGGGATTCAGTCACCTTAGTTCAGCACCTGAGTGCAAGTATGCATCCTATAAAAGTGTCTGAATTATCAGAAAGTTTTAGCTTATTGAGAAATGTAGGTGTCAAATTTGAGAAAATCAAATTCACCATCTGTGGGTTTTGGAATTAAGCCAGCAGGAAAGGTAAAGCCACAGAAAAACCACAGACACAAATGAAAAGAGAAGGGGGGGAGGGGGGAGGGAGGTAACAATGAGGTGCATAACCCAACCATACCTACATGAAACAGTATACGTGGCACCATGCCACCCCAATAGGTCCAGGTTGGAAGATCCAACAAACAAAGGAGACACACCAGATAGCAAGAAAGGGAGGGGGATCGGAAGGAAAGTGGGAGGGGGGGGGGGGGGGGGTGTTGGGAGCTGGATACCTAGCCAAAACTAGGCACTCGCTGACAAATATATACATTGTAACTATACAGTGAATGGCAGGGCAGCACGGTGGCGCAGTGGTAGCACTGCAGTCTCACGGCGCCGAGGTCCCAGGTTTGATCGGCTCTGGGTCACTGTCCGTGTGGAGTTTGCACATTCTCCCCGTGTTTGCGTGGGTTTCGCCCCCACAACCCAAAGATGTGCAAGGTAGGTGGATTGAACATGCCAAATTGCCCCTTAATTGGAAAAAAAAAATGAATTGGGTACTCTAAATTTAAAAAAAAAAACATTTTTTCAATGTATACATTTTTTCAATGTATACAGTGAATGGTAACCAATGTATATAGTTTCGGTGTTCATGTTCATCGTTGCTTTGCGGAAAAAGATAAAAGCCTAATAAACACATTTTAAAAAATGATCTTCCTCTGAACTTCTCCTTGTTGTCTTCATTTTAACCTGGACATAGCCAAAATACTTGCGAACATTGGTGTGTCAGCTTATTCCTCTAAATGGGAACAGGGCTAAACCGACATCTCCCAAATTGTTGTTGATTGGATCATTGCCCCCAACTACTTTCTACTCATTTCTACCTTGGAGTCATAGAAAGTTACAGCACAGAAAGGAGCAGTCCCCTGGCCTCCTTGGTGGCGTTCTAATTAATACCACTCTCCTGCTCTTTCCCTAAATTCCAATTACTTGTGAATCTACTTCCACTACCCTTTCAGGCAGTTCAGTCGAGACCACAACTCGGTGTGCAAATAAATGTTTCCTCATGTTGTCTGTAGTTCTATTGTCTATCACCAATCCTTCTGCCACTGTAGACAGATTCTCTTGATCAAAATCATTCATGATTTTGAATATGTCTATCAAAACTCCTCTTAACTCTCAATGGTCCAAGATGAACAATCCCAGCTTCTTCAGTTTCTCCACATAACCACAGTCCCTCATAACTGGTATCATTTAAGTAAATCTACACCCTCTTCAAGACCTTGACACCCTTCCTAAAGTATGGTGCCCAGAACTGAGCACCAGACTTCAGATGTTGCCTAACCAATGTTTTATAAAGGCTTGGCATAATTTACTTGCCTTTGTACCCTCTGAATAAAATCAAAGATCGAGGGGTGGGATTCTCCGTTTCAGAGGCTAAGGGTGGGATTCTCCGGTTGCCGATGCAAAAACAGCGTAATAGCTGAGTACGCCATTGGGACGGGCTCAGAATGTCATCTGAGGCCCTCCCCGATGCTCCGCCCCCGATGGGCCAACTTCACGATGGCGTCAGTCGTGTGTCCTCTCAGTTTTTGGGACCTCGCGTGGCGGCTGCAGACTGTGTCCAGCGCTGCCACAGTCGGGGGAGGGGGGGGGGGGGGGTGGGGGGGGGTTTGGCTGGTTGGGGGGGAACGATTACAGGGGTGCACTATCTGGCAGGTCGGGTCCGTGCGCAGCCACGCCATGTTGACAAAGCCTTGTTTCTCCATGCCATCACTCCTGAAGTGAATCATTCTTTCTGTACAGTCTTACAAATAATCTAAAATATTGGGATTTTGGTCCAGTATCCTAGCCACTGCTGGTGGGGCCAGGTCGGAACCATAATATACTTCATTAAAAAATTTAAGTTGGATCAAGACAATATGCCTTTAACAAATCCATGCTGAGGGCAGCACGGTGGCCTAGTGGTTAGCACAGCTGCCTCACGGCGCTGAGGTCCCAGGTTCTATCCCGGCTCTGGGTCACTGTCCGTGCAGAGTTTGCACATTCTCCCCGTGTTTGCGTGTGTTTCACCCCCACAACCCAAAAATGTGCAGAGTAGGTGGATTGGCCACACTAAATTGCCCCTTAATTGGAAACAATAACTGGGTAATCTAAATTTAAAAAAAAAATCCATGCTGGCTTTCCTTTCTTAATCCATATTTGTCCAAATGACTAGTGTGGATCTTCGCCTTTTACCCTAACTTCAACATGGGTGTAACACGTAATTTCCAAAATTAAGATAACAAACAATGCTAATTTGTGGGTTGGGCGGTGAGGGGGTATAATCTGGAAAATTACACTCAAACCTTTTAGGTACTCTATACTAGTATAAAAGATCACAATGACCTTTCCTTAGATTACAAGGTATCTATCTATCTGTTGTATGAAATGATCTCCTCCCCAAGGGCAGCATGGTGGCGCAGTGGTTAGCACTGCAGCCTCACAGCGCCGAGGTCCCAGGTTCGATCCCGGGTCACAGCCTCGTACCAGCCTCCCCGAACAGGCGCCGGAATGTGGCGACTAGGGGCTTTTCACAGTAACTTCATTTGAAGCCTACTTGTGACAATAAGCGATTTTCATTTCATTCATTTTCACAGTCCGTGTGGAGTTTGCACATTCTCCCTTGCCTGCGTGCTTTTCACCCCCACAATACAAAGATGTGCAGGGTAGGTGGATTGGCCATGCTAAATTGCCCCTCAATTGGGAAAAATGAATTGGGTACTCTAAATTTATTTTTAAAAAACAATGATCTCCTCCCCAGCCAATGACAGGTGTAACACTTTTGAATGTATACAATGAATCAGTGGTCACTGCACAAACATAAGTCTAATATTCTTTGTGAAAAGATGAACCATCAAATATCTGTTCTTTTAAAACATAAATTTAGAGTACCCAATTAATTTTTTCCAATTAAGGACCAATTTAGCGTGGCCAAACCGCCTAACATACATATCTTTGGGTATTGGCGATGAGACCCACGCCATATGAGGCCAAAACTGGACAGAATATTCCATATGTGGTGAACCAAGGTCGTTGACAACTTCACCATTAGCTTCAACTGCGTCTTCTATAGGGTGTATGTATATTTATCTTATTAAAAAAATATATTTTATTAAAGTTTTCAAACACAATTTTTCCACATTACAAATCAACATAAAAAATAACACAATAACGAATAAGTAACATTATTTAAATAAAATAGTGAACTAGCAACGTAACAAGAAATAGTGCCCCCCCCCCCTCCTTCCCCCCCCCCCCCCCCCCTCCTCCCCCCCCCCCCCCTCTGTGATGCTGCTGCTGACGATCTATTTTCCCTTAACGTTCCACGAGATAGTCAAGGAACGGTTGCCACCGCCTGGAGAACCCCTGAACCGATCCTCTCAACGCAAACTTCATCCGTTCCAGTTTTATGAACCCTGCCATATCGTTTATCCAGGCCTCCACGCCGGGGGGTTTCGCTTCCTTCCACACAAGTAAGATCCTTCGCCGGGCTACCAGGGACGCAAAGGCCAGAATATCGGCCTCTTTCGCCTCCTGCACTCCCGGCCCTTCCGCTACCCCAAATATAGCTAACCCCCAGCCTGGCTTGACCCGGACCTTCACCACCTTTGAAATCACCCTTGCCACTCCCCTCCAGTACTCATCCAGTGCCGGACACGGCCAGAACATATGTGTGTGGTTCGCCGGGCATTTATCATTAGAGGTGTAACACCACATTTTACCAAGTTATTTTTTTAATAAACATTTTATCATTTTTATTGAGGTATTTTTGGTAAAGTGACAACAACAAAAGAAACAATATACATGAAACCATAAACATAGTGCAAAAGCCATTTACCTCTCATACAGGTCCCACCCTTTTTCACCCCCTACTCTAATCTAAACTACTCCCACCCCACCCCCCATCTGCTGACGATTAATTTCCCGCAAAGAAGTCGACGAACGGTTGCCATCTCTGGGTGAACCCTAACAGTGACCCTCTCAAGTGAACTTGATTTTCTCCAAACAGAGAAAGCTAGCCATGTCCGATACCTGGGGCGAAATTCTCCCCAAACGGCGCGATGTCTGCCGACTGGCGCCCAAAACGGCGCCAATCAGACGGGCATCGCGCCGCCCCAAAGGTGCGGAATGCTCCGCATCTTTGGGGGCCGAGCCCCAACATTGAGGGGCTAGGCCGACGCTGGAGGGATTTCCGCCCCGCCAGCTGGCGGAAACGGCCTTTGTTGCCCCGCCAGCTGGCACGGAAATGACATGTTGGGGCGGCGCATGCGTGGGAGCGTCAGCGGCCGCTGACAGTTTCCCGCGCATGTGCAGTGGAGGGAGTCTCTTCCGCCTCCGCCATGGTGGAGACCGTGGCGGAGGCGAAAGGGAAAGAGTGCCCCCACGGCACAGGCCCGCCCGCGGATCGGTGGGCCCCCGATCGCGGGCCAGGCCACCGTGCGGGCACCCCCCGGGGCCAGATCGCCCCACGCCCTCCCCAGGACCCCGGAGCCCGCCCACGCCGCCTTGTCCCGCCGTTCAAAAGGTGGTTTAATCCACGCCGGCGGGACAGGCAATTTATTGGCGGGACTTCGGCCCATTCGGGCCAGAGAATCCAGCGGGGGGGCCCCGCCAACCGGCGCGGCTCGATTCCCGCCCCCACCGAATATCCGGTACCGGAGACTTCGGCAACCAGCGGGGGCGGGATTCACGGCAGCCCCCCGCGATTCTCCAACCCGGCGGGGGGTCGGAGAATGACGCCCCAGGTCTCTGACTTCAGGGGCTTTGAGTCCCTCCATGCTAATAGTATCCATCTCCGGACTACCAGGGAAACAAAGGCCAGAACATCTGCCTCTTTCTCCTCCTGGATTCCCGGGTCTTCTGACACCCTGAAATTCGCCACCTCTGGACTCAACGCCACCCTTGTTTTTAACACCGTGGACATGACGTCCGCAAACCCCTGCCAAAATCCCCCAAGCTTTGGACATGTCCAAAACATGTGGACATGGTTCGCCGGTCCACCCGCACATTTTGCGCACCTGTCCTCCACCCCAAAGAATCTATTCATCCGGGCCACTGTCATGTGAACCCGGTGAACAACCTTAAATTGTATCAGGCTGAGCCTGGCACATGTTGCAGACGCGTTGACTCTACTCAACGCGTTTACCTATAGACCATCCTCTATCTCACCTCCGAGCTCCTCCTCCCACTTGTGCTTCAGCTCCTCGGGCTGCGTCTTCTCCGACCCCATATGCTCCTTATAAAGGTCTGAGACGCTCCCTTCTCCTACCCACTCTCTGGAAACTACCCTGTCCTGAATCCCCACATTTTACAAAGTTAAATATCATAAACACTGGTCTATTTCCCCAACACATGAAGATCTGCTCGCATTCTCCAAAGTTCTAGCACTCGCGCATATGTTTGCATTATTCAAAAACTTGCAAGTCATTCTTCTAACACTTACATCTAGGTGACTAATATAGAATAGTAAAGAGCAAGGGCTAAATTGAGCATGTGCTATAAATCTGTGGATGATGGGGTCAGGAGAGAGAGATAATATATATTAGACAGCTTGATATAGTTTTGGCTGAATATACAACACACTTGTACTTAAAGTTTCTTTTTCTCCTGCTCTTCCTTTACTTGTCTTTACCAAGACCCGAGAGTATATAAACTAGCACTGTCAAGACAAAATTCTAGAATATGTACATAAGCCCCAACCACTCTGCAGCATACATCTCCTTTCACCCTGAGGTAGTTTCTTTTTTTTAAAAATGTTTTTTTATTCTCCTCCTTTTTCACATTTTCTCCCACATTTACACCCATCAACAATAAACAATAATCAACAAGATATGTCAGTCCCCATAATAACAACGATCCCATCTACCCACCAACCCCCAAACCTCAACCCGCCTGTTTACATAAACAAATGACAAAAAGGAATCAGGGATTACCCGTAGTCACCCTTAATCTACACAGCTCTCCACCCCCCCCCCAACCAATGCCATCCAGCCTCTAAGAGAGTACCGTACATGATACCCCAAAGTTGTACCCGCGCCCCCCCCCCCCCCCCCGCCCCAAGTTTCCAGCTCCTCCCGTCCACTGCCTCTTGTAAAACTCCTCCTCCCAACCTCGGTTCCCTCCCCCCAACTTTCCACCCCGGCTAGACCACTCAGACCCTGTTCTGCCAGGCTCCGACGGCCGCAGCCCCTCCCCCCACCTCACTCCCGTTCACTGGCCGGCTTAAACTGGCCAGCGTGGAGGCCCCCGCCCGGGTCCCTTTCCCCCTTGCCCGGCCCTAGGAAAGCCCAAAGATCCCCTTTTAGCACACAAACTCTGCATATCCACCTACACCCCAAAGAGCCCTCCTTTCGAGTGAAAGTCCCGTCCCTTCCCTTGTCCAAATATATGCAACATTGGCTCCTTTAGCCTCTACACCCGCGTGCATTGATACAAAAAAAGAAGAAAATACAGTCATGAGGTTACATCGGCACATGACCATTCCTAAATTTGTCAGTTCTGCCACAGTCCTCCTGCCTTCGCAAACTCCTCCGCTGCTTCCGCCGTTCCAAAATAAAAGTCCCTGAGCTTATAAGTCACCCTCAGCTTTGCTGGATATACAATGCCGCACTGCACCGTCCAATGTACAGTGCCCTCTTCACCCGGTTGAAGGCAGCCCGCCTCCTCGCCAGCTCCACCGTAAAGTCCTGGTATACACGTACACCAGCTCCAGCCCACTGCACCACCCGCTTCTGCTTGGCCCAGCTCAGGACCTTCTCCTTCACACTGTATCTACGGAAGCACAGAGTCACTGCCCTTGGCGGCTCACTCGCCTTTGGTACAGGCCTCCACGACCGATGAGCCCGATCCAGTTCATATCGGATGGGGTCCACCCCCTCCCCCAATAGTTTTGCCAGCATCGCGGCAAAATACTCAGTCGGCTTCGGTCCTTCAACTCCTTCGGGCAGCCCCACGACCCTCAAATTCTGTCGCCTGGATCTGTTTTCCAGATCTTCCATTTTTCCTCGCAGATTCTTGTTTGTGTCCATCACCTTCCGCATCTCCTTCCCCATCGAGGCAAGTTGATCACCGTGCTGCAATACCGTCTCCTCCACTTCCTTCAGCGCCTCCCCTTGCTCTCGTACCTCCGCCACTGCGCTCGCCACCGCCGTCTTCACCGGGGAAACCGCCTCCTCCACCAGCACATTCAAAACCTCCCTCATCTCCTTCCTCACCGTCTCCATACATTTCTCAATCTGCGCCAACTGCTTTTGGAATTCCGCAGCCATCACCTTAGTTATTTCTTCAGCCGTAAGCACTGCGGCCTACCCTGGTGCTCCAGCCTCCATTTTCTTTGTTGACCCCGCGGTGACCTTTCCACTCTCCAACGGACTTTCAGCCGCTTTTTTCCCGGCCGTTTTTTTGGTGTTTTTCGACATCCTTCTTCTCCTTGCGCTGTCTCCCGACTTTTACTGCCGTCGCTGGCCCTAGGACCGGGCGTTACTCCCCGAAAATGCCGTTTCCGAACGGGAGCCCTCCAATGCGCGGCTGCCTCCCGCCCGCCGTCACCAGAAGTCCCACCCTGAGGTAGTTTCAATAACTCAACGCGCAGGTACAAGAAACTTAATGTTATTAGCTCACCCTGTAGTACAGCACCTAGAAAAGGACATGCAGGAATTCTATAATGCCCGTTCTTTGGAGGAGGTGTTAAATTGTTCCTGAAGGTCAGGAGGACATTAAAGATCTCAAGATACTATTCAAAGAGCAAAGAGTTGACCTCAGTGTCCTGAACAAAATACTTCCTCAACTCTCAGTATAAACAAGTTATCCAATCATTCATTTCAATTGTTTTTGTGGTACATTGTTGCCTTTAACTTTAATGGGCTGATGGTCAACAACGCTTACTTATGAATGGTTGCCGCTGTACATGATGGCTATTTATAAGTACTTTCTTGGTCTTCAGTGCAACTTTGACATCTTTGTTTTGTGCAGCAGTTGTGTTCAATTTTTTTAATTTTTTCTCTTTCAGTAAGCCTTCCAAAATAGTTTAGTGCCCATTCTTGTCCTCTGTATACTCAGGTATTCAATCATTTATTTTGTTGCTCTTGTTCGGAAGATGGCAAGAGATTACAAGACATTAGGGCTGTTCAGTCACTTTCATAAACTTAACGTGTTTTCTAGTGCATTTTTCTTATCAAGCTCATCTTTCTCCCCTCCTGTAGGTGTTAACTCCTTGCAGGGGTCCCAGTCCCAAGATGAGTCATCCTTCAATACTTGCCCAAGTGTTCATTAGTCATGTCTTAGCCTTGTCAGCAGGTCATTTAAGTATATCACAGTGAAGGCACCCATGTCTTTGTTAAATATCCACATTAATGCTTCTTCATATCCAGTCTTCATTCAACATCCAGATGAATGCCTTTTCTTTTTTTTTAAAATGTTTATTCAAATTTTTCCAACAAAATTTTTACAACAAACAAAGCCCCCATAACAAAAGGAAGAAAGAACACAAACCCCACATTCAAAAATAATAAACTACTTATACATTGGGTTTCTCCCACATATATTAACCCCCCCATATAACATTCAACAGTACCCATGGGGAAACCCCCCCCCCCTGCCCAAATACCCCCCCGAAAGAGACCCCCCTCCCCCCACCCCCCCTCCCGGGTTGCTGCTGACCTCCTCCTAGCGCTCCACGAGATAGTCTAGGAACGGTTGCCACCGCCTGAAGAACCCCTGCACAGACCCTCGTAAGGCAAACTTTATCCTCTCCAGTTTAATGAACTCTGCCATGTCATTTATCCAGGCTTCCACACTGGGGGGCTTTGCGTCCTTCCATAATAACAAGATCCTCCGCCGGGCTACCAGGGACGCAAAGGCCAGAATACCGGCCTCTTTCGCCTCCTGCACTCCCGGCTCGTCCGTTACCCCAAATAATGCCAACCCCCAACTCGGCTTGACCTGGACTTTCACCACCTTGGACATAGTCCTCGCAAGACCCCTCCAAAACCCCTCCAGTGCCGGGCACGACCAGAACATGTGGACGTGATTTGCCGGACTCCCCGAGCACCTCCCACACCTGTCCTTCACCCCAAAGAACCTACTCATCCTCACCCCTGTCATATGCGCTCTGTGAACAACCTTGAATTGTATTAGGCTTAGCCTAATACAAGAGGAGGAAGAATTAATCCTACTCAGGGCATCAGCCCACAGACCCTCATCTATCCCCTCCCCAAGCTCCTCCTCACACTTGCCCTTTAGCTCCTCTACTGCGGCCTCCTCCTCTTCTTTCAGCTCCTGGTAGATCGCCGAGACCTTGCCCTCTCCAACCCACACACCCGAAATCACCCTGTCCTGAATCCTCTGTGCCGGGAGCAACGGGAATTCCCTCACCTGCCGCCTCACAAACGCCCTCACTTGCATATACCTGAACGCATTTCCCGGGAGTAACCCAAACTTCTCCTCCAGCGCCCCTAGGCTCGCAAACGTCCCGTCTATAAACAGGTCCCCCATTCTTCTGATCCCTGCCCGATGCCAGCTCCGAAACCCCCCATCCATCCTTCCCGGGACGAACCGATGGTTCTCCCGAATCGGGGACCAAACCGAGGCTCCCATCTCGCCCCTATGCCGTCTCCACTGCCCCCAGATCTTCAATGTTGCCGCCGCCACCGGACTCGTGGTGTACCTTGTCGGCAAGAGCGGCAGCGGTGCCGTCACCAGCGCCCTCAGGCTCGTGCCCCTACAGGACGCCATCTCCAACCTCTTCCACGCCGCCCCCTCTCCCTCTATTACTTACAGATCATCGCCACGTTGGCTGCCCAATAGTAGCCGCACAGATTCGGCAGCGCCAGCCCTCCCTCTCCCTGCTACACTCCAGAAACACCCTCTTTACCCTCGGGGTCTTATTTGCCCACACAAAACCCATGATGCTCCTACCTACCCGTTTAAAAAAGGCCTTGATAATCATAATGGGAAGGCACTGGAACACAAAAAGAAACCTCGGGAGGACCATCATTTTAACCGACTGTACCCTGCTCGCTAGCGAGAGTGGCAGCACATCCCATCTTTTGAAATCTTCCTCCATCTGCTCCACCAACCGCGTCAAATTGAGCTTGTGCAGGGCCCCCCAGCTCCCAGCCACCTGGATCCCCAAGTACCAAAAGTTCCTTTCCGCCCTCTTCAATGGTAGGTCGTCTATCCCCCTTCCCTGGTCCCCTGGATGCACCACAAAGAGCTCACTTTTCCCTACGTTATGCTTATAGCCCGAGAAGTCCCCAAACTCCCTTAGGATCCACATGACCTCCACCATCCCCTCCACTGGATCTGCCACGTACAGCAACAGGTCGTCCGCATACAGCGACACCGGTGTTCCTCTCCCTCTCGGGCCAACCCCCTCCATTTCCTAGACTCCCTTAGTGCCATGGCCAAAGGCTCGACTGCCAACGCAAACAACAAGGGGGACAGGGGGCACCCCTGCCTCGTCCCTCGGTACAGCCGAAAGTACTCCGACCTCCGCCGATTCTTAGCTACACTCGTCACCGGGGCTCTATATAGGAGCCTGACCCACCTGATAAATCCCTCCCCGAACCCAAACCTCCGCAACACTTCCCAAAGATACTCCCACTCCACCCGGTCGAAGGCCTTCTCCGCGTCCATAGCTGCCACTACCTCTGCCTCTCCCTCCACCGATGGCATCATAATCACGTTGAGGAGCCTCCGCACATTGGTGTTTAGCTGCCTGCCCTTTACAAATCCCGTCTGGTCCTCATGAATCACCCCAGGGACACAGTCCTTAATTCTCGTGGCCAGCACTTTTGCCAGCAACTTAGCATCCACATTGAGGAGCAAGATCGGTCTCTCCGACCCACGTTGCAGTGGGTCCTTCTCCCGCTTCAGAATCAGCGAGATCAGCGCCCCGGACATTGTCGGGGGCAGGGTCCCCCCCTCCCTTGCCTCATTGAAAGTCCTTACTAACAACGGGCCTAGCAGGTCCACATACTTCCTATAAAACTCAACCGGGAACCCATCTGGCCCCGGGGCCTTCCCTGCCTGCATGCTCCCCAATCCTTTAACCAGCTCCTCCAACCCAATTGGCGTCCCTAAACCAGCGACCTCCTGCTCCTCCACCCTCGGGAACCTCAATTGATCCAGAAATCGTCGCATCCCCTCTTCCCCCGCTGGGGGCTCAGATCTGTACAGCTCCTCATAGAAGTCCTTAAATACCTCATTTACTCTCACCGCACTCCGCACCGTAATTCCCCTGCTATCCTTAACTCCACCTATCTCCCTCGCTGCCACCCTCTTATGAAGCTGGTGTGTCAGCATCCGGTTCGCCTTCTCCCCATACTCGTACGTCGCCCCCTGTGCTTTCCTCCACAGTGCCTCTGCTTTTCCTGTGGTCAACAGATCAAACTCCGTCTGGAGGCTTCGCCGCTCCCTAAGTAGCCCCTCCTCGGGAGCCTCTGCATATCTCCTGTCCACTCTTAAGATCTCCCCCACCAACCTCTCCCTGCCCTCTCTCTTCTCCCTGTGGGCCCTAACGGAGATTAACTCTCCCCTGACCACCGCCTTCAATGCCTCCCAGACTACCCACACCTGCACCTCTCCGTTGTCATTGGCCACCAAGTATCTCTCAATGCACCCCCGCACCCTTCCGCACACCTCCTCATCCGCCAGTAATCCCACATCAAGACGCCACAGTGGGCGCTGGTCCCTCTCCTCTCCTAACTCCAGCTCCACCCAGTGCAGGGCGTGGTCCGAGATGGCTATGGCCGAATACCCTGTTCCTTCCACTTTCGGGATTAGCGCCCTACTCAAAACAAAAAAATCTATCCGGGAGTAGGCTCTATGTACATGGGAAAAGAATGAGAATTCCCTGGCCAGGGATCTAGCAAACCTCCATGGATCCACTCCCCGCATCTGGTCCATAAACCCCCTAAGCACCTTGGCCGCACCCGGCCTCTTCCCCGTCTTGGATCTGGAGCGATCTAATGCTGGATCCAGCACCGTGTTGAAATACCCCCCCATTATCAAGCTTCCTGCCTCCAGGTCCGGAATCCGACCCAGCATGCGCTTCATAAATCCGGCATCATCCCAGTTCGGGGCATATACGTTTACCAGTACCACCCACACCCCCTGCAACCTACCGCTCACCATCACGTATCGACCTCCATTATCCACTACAATATTCTTGGCCTCAAACGACACCCGCTTCCCCACCAGTATTGCAACCCCTCTGTTCTTCGCATCCAGCCCCGAATGGAGTACCTGTCCTACCCATCCCTTTCTCAACCTGACCTGGTCTGCCACCTTCAAATGTGTCTCCTGAAGCATGACCATGTCTGCCTTCAGTCCTTTTAAGTGCGCGAACACCCGGGCCCTCTTGATCGGCCTGTTCAGGCCCCTCACATTCCAAGTTACCAGCCGGATTGGGGGGCTTCTCACCCCCCCCCCCCCTGCCGACTAGCCATCTCCTTTTCTAGGCCAGTCACGTGCCCGCGCCTCCCGCACCCTCCAGTCCCCCAGACGGCGGACCCCCACCCCGACCAACTCTCCTATTTACAGTTCCCCATTGGCCAATGCAGCAGCAACCCTATACCCCCCCTCCCTCCCCCTGCTAGATCCATATCTAGCTCTTTTGCTCCCCCCATAACACTCCCGTAAGTCAGCTGACTCCTGCTGACCCCGGCCTCTCCCGCCTTCTCATCGACTCCCCCAGTGTGGGAATCCCCTCCCCCCCCTCAGTCAGTGTGCGCTCCTCCGACCTCCACCGCCTTCCTTCCCTAGCACGGGAAAAAGCCCGGGCTTTCCTGAGCCTGCCCCGCCCCCTGGCGCAGCTCTTTTTGCGGCCTTATCTCAATTCCCCTTTCCCCGTGTCTCCCCTCCCTCCACTACCGGCGCCCACAGCCTCCCCATCAAATCCCTTCATCCATCCCCATCCAGCACCCAACCAAATGAACATTCCCACACGTAGTTAAAACCATATATACAGCAGACATCCCCCCACAACCACAGACCCTCAATTTGAGTCCAACTTTTCAGTCTGTATGAAGCTCCAAGCCTCCTCGGGCATTTCAAAATAGTGGTGCCGATCTTGGAATGTGACCCACAATCGCGCTGGCTGCAGCATACCGAACTTCACCCCCTTCCGATGTAGCACCGCCTTGGCCCGGTTAAAGCCAGCTCTCTTCTTGGCCACCTCTGCACTCCAGTCCTGATAGATTTGTATCTCCGTGTTCTCCCACCTGCTGCTCCGCTCTTTCTTGGCCCATCTCAAAACACACTCTCTGTCCATGAAGTGGTGAAACCTCACCACTACAGCCCTTGGTGGCTCATTGGCCTTGGGTCTCCTCACCAGGACCCGGTGAGCCCCATCTAGCTCCAGGGAGCTCGGGAAGGCTCCTGCACCCATCAGCGAATTGAGCATCGTGCTCACATATGCCCCAGTATCGGGCCCCTCAACTCCTTCAGGGAGACCCAGAATCCGAAGATTCTTCCTCCTCGACCTATTTTCCAGGTCCTCAAATCTTTCCGCCCACCTCTTGTGCAGTGCCTTGTGTGCCTCCACTTTCACCGCCAGGCCCAAGATCTCATCCTCGTTCTCTGAGGCTTTTTGCCGCACCTCCCTGATCGCCACCCCCTGGGCCCTCTGGGTCTCCACTAGTTTCTCAATCGCCGCCTTCATTGGCGCCAGCATTTCGGTTTTCAGCTCCTCAAAGCAGCGTCTAAGAAACCCCTGCTGCTCCTGCGACCACTGCGCCCATGCTGCTTGGTCTCCACCCGCCGCCATCTTGCTTTTTCTCCCTCTCACTTTTCGCTGCTCCAAGATCACTTTTTTTCACCGCTCCACTCCTGGTCCAATCCATATAATGTCGGGGGGACCTTGCTGGCACCTTCCCACACTGGAAGCTGTCGAACAATTTCCGTTGGGGCCCCTCTAGAGAGCCCAAAAGTCCGTTCTCGGCGGGAGCTGCCGAACGTGCGACCTACCTAGGCATAGCCGCAACCGGAAGTCATGAATGCCTTTTCAACAGGTGAGGATTCCCACTGCTCAAGAAGCTATACACCAATGAAATTGAACATTTTCAGGAAAGTATCAGGGAAGAAAACTGCCCGAAAATTTAACAAAGTAGTTCATTCTACAGTATCTGTACTATCAGCACTTGCAGAGATATTGGGGAGTGGGAGGTTGAAGGAAGAAGATAAGAAGGAATTAACTAATTACCCAATCTGTGTTCACTTTAAAAAAAATAAGAGTACTCAATTTATTTTTCCAATTAAGGGGCAATTTAGAGTGGTCAATCCATCTACCCTGCCAATCTGTGTTCGTAAAACATATTCTTCACCATCAATTAAAATGTATTGCAAATATATTTGGTTTAATAAAAGGAAAAGGAAAATATACCATGGCTTTATTCATGTTCTTTTTTTTTTAATTTAGAGTACCCAATTCATTTTTTCCAATTAAGGGGCAATTTAGCACAGCCAATCCTGGACATCTTTGGGTTGTGGGGGCGAAACCCACACAAACACGGTGAAAGTGTGCAAACTCCACACGGACAGTGACCCAGGGCCGCATTAAACCTGGGACCTCGGTGCCGTGAGGCAACAGGGCTAACCCACTGTGCCGCCTTTTATTCATGTTCTAATGGCATTCTAAGGATTAACATGCTAGAGGTTGAAAGCTTTCTCAATACAAGTTTCCACATGCCAAGATCTTTGAAGTGAGGAACTTTAAATGTGAAGAAATCTTTTTGCTTGATTTTTTCCATTATCTGTAGATGACAAACAACTGGTTAACTCCTTGAACACTGGATTATCTTTACAATAAAATATATTTTTCTGAGCCATAAGTCTTCAGGAAATTAGGTTCTGTAGATTTACGAAACCAAGAGACATCCGGTGGCGATATGTAGGAGAAGGACGCAGTTTGGGTAGCTCCCTCCAGAGTCCTTGTTTTTTTGGCCCTTTTGATCTGATTTTTGGGGAGAATCTGTATGAAAACTCGTCCCAATTAAGAGTGGTTTCTTAAAGGATGTCTAAGAACCAAAGAAAGAATACGTGGAAGAAAGGTGCGAACGCTAGTCTGCCGGCAGTCGAGTGTAGTGCGGAGTGCATTGGGAGGGAAGATGGCGGGGGCAAGCACTCCAGGTGGTGCTGCTCCTACTATGGTGGATACGCTGGCAGAGGTGAAGGCCCAAGGCCGACGGAATACTTTTCGACGATGTGCCCACCCCTTCCCCTCGAGCTGTATAGGACCCATCAGTTATTCTGGCCGAAACCATGGCCGAACGAGCCACCAAGAGCTGTGATAATCTGCATTCAGAGCTATGAGATGAAGGAAAAGGTGCTGCAATAGGCCAAGCAAACCATAAGGCGAGGTGGGAAGGTAAGGGTATTTGGATATACCAAGATGTCACGGTGGAGCTGGGGAGAAGGCGGCAGCCTTCAACAGGGCGAAGGCAGCACTTTACAAGAGCGGAATGCATTCTGGAGTGGTCTACACGGCAAAGTTGAGGGTCACACATAATTCCAGGGATCACTTATTTGAGACGGCGGAGGCATTTGTGAAGGCAGAAGGACTTGGACCAAACTGAGAATGGTGGAAGTGGGACTTTGGGGGGTTGTTGGGGAAATAAGTGGGGTGTTCGTCTGTTATTTGTTCTTCTTTTGGTGCCCCTTATTTTTTCTTCTGCCCCTTATTTTTTCTTCTGCATATAGTTATTGCTAACTGAAAAAAATGTTTGGGGGATGGTTCCTTAGTGTTTGAGTTGCTTCTCTCCTTTTCTGGAGATACCAGGGGTTGCAGTGGGCATATGGAAACGGGGAGGGGATTAACAGTTGCTGGGGGGAAAGTGGGTGACGGGGCAGTTTTGGTACAATAAGGTAGATGGGTTGGGTGAGGAGGGTTTATTGTTTCTTTGTTGGTGGAGAGGGGGAGGACTCTGGCGGGGGGGGGGGGGTTTACCCTGCTCATAAACAGCAGTTTGCAAGTGAACGGTAGCGAGCTGGGGGAGGGGTTGCAGCCTGGTGAACCTGTTTAGCAGGTTTCAGAACGCCTAGGAGATGTGAATGGTTGAGGATGGGGACAGTGCAGAAAGGTGTTGGTTCAAGAGGAAGTGGCTGGGGGATATCTGGGAAAGGGTTGGGGGGTTGGGATAGCTTGCTGACGGTAACTGGGGGGTGTTCTTTGTCCCATCCGATGGGTGGGGCTGGGGGCCATCTTGGGTGGGCGCTGCGTGTAGAATAGCAGTGGGATGGGAGTATCCCCTATGGGGGTGACGGCTGAATCGAGTGGCCCGATCCTTTTGGTGACATGGAATGTGTGGGGACTGGGAGGGGGCCCGTAAAACAGACGAGAGTTTCTGTTCAAATGAAGAAGTTGAGGGTCGATGTGTTGTCAGTGCAGGAGACTCACTTACGGGTGAAGGAGCAGGTCAGACTCTGTAAGGTTGGGTAGGTCAGGTGTTTCACTTGGGCTTTGACAGGAGGGCCCGGGGGTTGGGGTGGTGGTTGGGGGAGGGGGTTGGGGAGGGGAGGGGGGGGGATGGCAGTAGCGATCCTGATTAACAAAAAAGAGTCCGATTTCAGATGCAGAAGCTGGTGGTTGACCAGGGGCGTTGATATGTCATGGTTACAGGGGTGTTGGAGGTCAAGTCAGTGGTTTTGGCGAATAAATACACTCCAAATTGGGATGATGTCGATTTTATGAAGAGGTTGGTGGCAGCTATTCCACTAGCTCTAGAAATAAAACATGTTGGGCTGGATTCTCAGTTTTTGGGACTATGTCCCCACACCATATTGAAAACTGTGGTCTTTTACGGCAGGAAAACTGGTGTCAAATGGCCACAGATTCCCCATTTTGCGGGGGGTTAGCAGGCAGCTGTCGTAGAGCTCGCAGCTTTAGCTGCCGATACACCCCCCCCGCACTTCTGGGTCAGAGGCTGCGAATGCGCACAGCGTGCCCCATGCCAGGCTCAGCCCATGGACATGGACTGCCAAAATAAGACCGCCAAAATAGTGCCCCACATCGGCCGCTCGCCCGCCCCCAAACCGCCCGCACACATAGCCCCCAGTCCCAAATGAAGCCCTCTCTGCCCTCCGATTGGTCCTCCCCCGATTGTGGCGGCCCCGGACTGAGTCCGCAGCCGCCACGCGAGGTTTCCGAATGGCAGGATCATGTTAGAACTATGGCGTTGGGAATTCGGCCGGTTGGGGATGGAGAATCACAGGGCGGGCCTCAGGCAATGGCCTGAGGCAGTGCATACTCAGCACGGCGTACTCGTGGAGTACGTCAATTTTCAGGGGGGGCTGAGAATAGCAAAACTGCTGCTGGTCCCGATTTCGTGTACAAAAACGGTTTCTCCGCCCCGTCACCAAACACAGAATCCAGCCCATTGTCTCCAAACATGGACAGAAGAACACAACAATGCAGGAGAGTGATGATCACTAGCTGTGAGGAAAGCTCTGGTGCTCCTCAAGAACTGATAAACAGTAATAATAATAATCTTTATTAGTATCACAAGTAGGCTTACGTTAACACTGCAATGAAGTTACTGTGAAAATCCCCTCATCGTCACATTCCGGCGCCTGTTTGGGTACACAGAGGGAGAATTCAGAATGTCCAATTCAGCTAACAAACACGTCTTTTGGGATTTGTGAGAGGAAACCGGAGCACCCCGAGGAAACCAACGCAGACACGGGGAGAACGTGCAGACTCCGCACAAGAGTGATCCAAGCCAGGAATCGGACCTGGGTCCCTGGTGATGTGAAGCAACAGTGCTAACCACTGTGCTACCATAATAAAGTCTGACTCGTGTCTTTCTGCTAACAGTGCGCTCACACTCATCCTCTGAACTGGGTCTGCATCGAGGGCTTTTGATCTTTCACTACTGTGCCTGGGGGGAGAGGGTGGGGAACAGGATGTGGGGGTGTGAGCAGGCCCGCTGTGGTGTGACAGAGGCTTCAGAAGTATCAGATGTGACATGTTTTAATAGTTCAGGTATTTGGGGATTCAGGTGAAAATGGAATGGGCTACGCTGCACAGGTGGAATTTGACAACGTTGGTGGAGAAGATTAGGGGGGATTTTAAGAGATGGGATACATTACGCTGGACACAGGCAGGGAGGATGCAGGTGGTAAAGTTGAATGTGCTGCTGAGTTAGTTTTCCAGGCCCTCCTGATCTTTCTCCCTAAGGCCTTCTTCTGGAAATTGGTGACATTGATTTCAGGAGTTTATATGGGCGGGGAAGGTGCCGAGGGTAAAGCCCTGCTACATTATTACTGGGCGGTGAATGTGGAGAAGATGAAGTGATGTTTGGGGGTGGGGGGGGGGGGGTGGAGGTGGTTCGGAGTGGGTCAAGATGGAGAAGGAGTCGTGTAGGGGTTCCAGTCTGAGAGCTATGGTGGCGGCTCTGCTGCCACTAGCTCCGGGGAAGTACACAGGGAGCCCGATGCTTTAGTCGACGGTCAGGGTTTGGAATCAGCTGCAGAGATACTTTAAGTTGTAGAGGATGTTGGTGTTGACACTGTTGGAGGGGATGTCGGTGTTGACATAGGTTTAAGGTGGGGGGAGATGGATGGAATGTATGGCAAGTGGAGGGAGGCGGGGCTGGTGAGGGTGAGGGACTTGTAAGGGATATTTACAGGTCTGGTAGAGCTGCGGGAGAGGTTTGAGTTGCCGAAGGGGAGCAAATTTAGATATATACAGGTGAGGGATTTTGCGCAAAAGGAGTGGAGGGCATTTCCCAGGTTGCGGGAGTACACCTTATTGGAGCAGCGTAGTTGGGGGAGGGTAGGATAGGGGATATATAAGGTGGTTGAGGGAGCGGGGGTGTGGGAGGCACAAGTGGTGAAGATCAAGGATAAATGGGAGGAAGAGTTGGGGGGGTGGAGATAGGCTGGGGACTGTGATGCGAGGCGATGCGTAGGGTGAATTCAACCTCCTCCTGCGCGAGGATGAGCTTGATTCAGTTCAAGGGGTGCACAGGGTACATATGACCCGGGAAGGATGCGTGGGTTCTTCCAAGGGGTGGCCGATGAGAGCAAGAAGTGTGGGTGAGGGCCGGCGAATCATGCGCACATGTTCTGGGAATGCGAGAAGATGGAGAGATACTGGGAAGCAGTGTTTGGGATGTTATCTAAGATATTAGGGTGGAGGTCAGACCGGACCCAATGGTGGCGATTTTGGGGATATCGGAAGTGCCGGAGCTGCTGGACGGGAAGGGGTTCTGATGTTGTGGCCTTCACCTCTTTAGTTGCCCGACGAAGGATCTTGATAAATTGGACGTTGGATTTGCCACCGGGGTGGTGGCCTGGCTGGAGGATATGTACGATTTCCTCCAGTTGGAAAAGATTATATTTGAGTTGAGGGGGTCGGTGGAGGGCTTCAAGACACGGTGGGGGTTGTTCTTGAGAATATTTGAGGAACTGTTCATCGGGGGGGGGGGGGGGGGGTTCATACAAGCTGTGCACTGAGTTTGTGGAGTGTGTTTTTGTATATGTTGCTTTTTTGTTTACACATGTTTGGAATAAAATACATTTTAAAGAAGAGCAGACTGGCGTACGCCAAGCAGAAGTGAGGAGAATTCATGAAATAAGAACAGAAAATGTTGGAAAAAATCCAGCAGGGCTGGCAGTATCTATGAAGGAAAAACATGTGACAAAAATAACTCATCTTGATGACACATGCTAGAATTTTCCAACCCTTCCTGCTAGCGGGACCTTCCTGTTCCACAGAAGGCCACTCTGCACCCTTCCCTCCCATCCACAGACTTGTGATTTATTTTCTTCAGGTTTCCAGCGTCCATAGTTCTCGCTTTTATGTGAGGAGAATTCATGATTGAACTGTTAAGGAGGAGGGAGTTGAAGGTAAAATAATCGACAAAATATCACAGCATACGACAAAGACTGTTAAAGTCATATAATGTGTAGGAGGTGCTGCAGGAACAGATAGTTGTTGATGGTCATATACTTTGTAATTTAGTCTAGCTGAGGAAATGAGGACAACAAAAAGGTGACCAAATGAAAATGGATATTTCAGGATACCAAAGGATCTCACAGAATGTAAGACGAAGACAATCTCAGAAAAAGGCAAAAATAAAGACGAAATCTACACAAAACGATTATAAACTGTAGAAGATTAAATAGAAGCAGCCAAAATTAAAGTCTTATCACAAAGAATATCCCTCTTAAAATTCCAACAGTGTGAAATAATTTAGATATTTTTGATTTGATTTTTAAACTTGTTACGTTTTACAGAAAAAACCCACACCCAACATATAAAACCCGCACCAAATGAAACTCCCCCTTGCCTCCCTTAACAGTCGACGGTAACCAACTCTCCAAAATGCAGAATGAACACACCCCAATCTTGTGGAACCCATCACTTGCCCCCCCCCCCCCGCGCCCCCCACCCTTAGGGAAAATTTCAGGTTCTCCAGAGCTAGAAATTCCAACAGGCACCCCGCCACACCAAGGCACAGGGTGGAGAAGCGGACCTCCATCCCAACAGGATCCACTTACAAGCAATCAGTGAAGTGAAGGCTAAAACATCTGCCCCCGCACCCTGTTGTGTTGTTCACCCTGGGGTAACACGGATTGCACACGATGCAATTAACTGATCAAGTATACACCAAACGAAGCCAAATCATTGGTTCAATAAATGATTTATTGAACTCCAGCAACAGAACACACAGCTGCCTGTGGGTTGACTCTCTACTACCTAAGTAAACTAAAGCTAACTATCTAGATCAGGCTAGCTCTGATCCATGTGCTGGAGGTGTTGAATGATTTGTACACCCTGACTAATACTACAGCTATCACCAGTGGAAAGAGGCCGAGTGCTCATGCCTCGTGTGTTTTATATGCGTCAGTCCCCCTCTGGTGTCCTGTCTTGTGATTGGTCATGTTCTGTTCTGTACATTGATTGGCTCACCTGGGTGTCTGTCACTGCCTGCTTTTACCATGATGTGCATGGGTGCATATTATGACATCCCCCCTTTTTAAAAAAAATGTTGTCGGCTGCTTAGAGCAGAAACAACATATTTTACAAGATTAACTATATACAAAATTGGTGAGTGGATGGATATGTACATGTAAGGTGTCTAGTGTGCAGAAACATAACATCATATATACAGGGAATTAGTTATAAGTCCAGTCATTGAGGCTATCAACGGATTCTCGTGGACCGCCTGAGAGGTGGAGGCAGAGGTGATGGTGTCTTGACCGGTTGGCATGCAGCCAGGCTGGTGGCCTCATGGAACGTGGTGGCCGGGTCGGGCAAAGTGACATCTGGGATAGTGAGATCCGGTGGCGGGCATGCAAGTTTGCGTAGCGCCCTTCTGTTGCGCCCTACAATCGATCCATCCGCCATGCGAACCACGAACAACCTGGACGCAGCCTGTCGAACCACAACAGCAGGAGCTGACCAGGCAATTGAATGCGAACAGCGTCCTTCAGAGAGCGGAGCGGCAGATCCACAGCGTGAGCATCATATGTGATCTTTTGCCTGGTTCTGATCTGCTGCATCTTTTGCAACACTGGAAGGTGATCCAGGTCAGGTACATGAATGGCCGGGACAGTCGTCCGCAGGTTACGATTCATTAGGAGCTGAGCCGGAGATAACCCATTGGACAAAGGGGTTGCCCTGTATGCCAGAAGAGCGAGATTGAAGTGCGAAGCTGAGTCCGCACAATCCACTTTAAGGATGGGCGTATGTGTTGGTGAAAGTGAGGAGGCATGGCTATGCATGGTGATGATGCTCACTTGATACGTGGACTCCGGGCAGTCGTCCTCTGGATTGGTGATGGGATCCGGTTCCAAGTCTAGCAGCCAGTGCTGCACAGATAAAATCGTTTTCGTTGGACCTGATACCGCTGGCACCCTGTCGGAGGTGCAGATCTGCACAGAGCAGCATAATAGCCAAGCTTCTTGCGGTTGAGGCATCGCATGCCTCTCGCGGGGCATTGCCGCTTTAAATGGGCGGTGCCACAGTTGGGGCACGTCATTACGTCGTAACATTCGGCGCGTCGTCGCGCCTGCACAGTGTGGTCAGCCGCCGCTCGCACCTGCGCAGTGTAGTCTTCGGTCGCTTCGTTTTCCCGACCATGGTGCGCATGCGTGGGAGCCCTGGAAAAGCGCGCAAAATGGCCGCTTTCATCGATGCTCAGGCCCCGCATTCGGTCGATGGCCTGTACAGTCTCAGCCTCGTGGGAGGCGAGTTGGTCCTGCTCTGGCGACTTCAGGCGGGAATAGTGACTTTTCGCCAGTTCGTGGACCTTGCATGTCTCGATGGCCACTGGCAGGGGCATATTTTTTATTTTTAGGAACTGCTCTCGCAGGATGTCGGAATGGACGCCAAACACAATCTGATCCCTGTTAAGAGAGTCAGCGGTGTCTCCGTAGTTGCAGGACTGCGCTAGAATGCGAAGCTGAGTAAGAAAAGACTGAAAAGGCTCGTCCTTACTTAGAAGGCGCTGCTGGAATACGTAACGTTCGAAGCTTTCGTTTGTCTCAACCTCGCAGTGACTGTCGAATTTTGCGAGGACAGTCTGGAACTTTGCCTTGTCCTCACCGTCGGAGAAGGTGAGCGAATTGAAGATTTGGATGGCCTGGTCCTCCGCAGTAGACAGAAGCAGGGGGATTTTTCGTGCATCGGAGGCACTTTCAAGGCCCGGGGCCTCAAGTTATAGGCTGAATTTTTGCTTGAAGGTCCGCCAGTTGGCGCCAAGGTTCCTAGAGATGCAGAGCTGCCTGGATCTTTTCCATGCCACAGGAAGGCAGTCGCTGGTCTTCAGAGAATTTTCAAAGGTAAGTTACTTAGAGTCAGTAGTCACTTCTGGTATCATGTCCTGTTGTTCACCATGGGGTAACACGGATTGCACACGATGCAATTAACTGATCAAGTATACACCAAACGAATGTGTTGGTTCAATAAATGATTTATTGAACTCTAGCAACAGAACACACAGCTGCCTGTGGTTGACTCTCTACTACCCTAAGTAAACTAAAGCTAACTATCTAGACCAGGCTAGCTCTGATCCATGTGCTGGGGGTGTTGAATGATTTGTACACCCTGACTAACACTATAGCTATCACCAGTGGAAAGAGGCCGAGTGCTCATGCCTCGTGTGTTTTATATGCGTCAGTCCCCCTCTGGTGTCCTGTCTTGTGATTGGTCGTGTTCTGTTCTGTCCATTGATTGGCTCACCTGGGTGTCTGTCACTGCCTGCTTTTACCTCATGATGTGCATGGGTGCATATTATGACACACGCGTCTGCAACTCCGGCTGGTCCAACACCCCGAATATGGCCCCCAGGAGACCGGGCACCACCTCTATGTACAAAACCGTATGGTGCTGAAAACTTTTTTTTTCTTTCTTTTTTAAAATTAATTTATATTTTATTTTTAAAGAGTACCCAATTCATTTTTGTTTCCAATTAAGCGGCAATTTAGCGTAGCCAATCCACCTACCCTGCACATCATTGGGTTGTGGGGGAGAAACCCACGCAAACATGGGGAGAATGTGCAAACTTAACTCCACACTTAACTGGGACAGTGACCCAGAGCCGGGATCGAACCTGGGACCTTGGCGTCGTGAGGCATGGTGCCCTCCAGAACCCTTCCAACTTTGGACAGGACCAGAACATATGCACATGATTAGCGGGACCTCTTCCACACCGCTCGCAAGTATCCTCTACCCCCTCAAACAGCCGGCTCATCCTTGACTTCGTCAGGAGTGCCCTATACACAGGGCAGCATGGTGGCGCAGTGGTGAGCGTGCTGCCTCACGGCGCCGCGGTCCCAGGTTCGATCCCGGCTCTGGGTCACTGTCTGTGTGGAGTTTGCACATTCTCCCCGTGTCTGTGTGGGTCCATGTGGAGTTTGCACATTGTTCCCGTATTTGCGTGGGTTTTGCCCCCACAACCCAAAGGTGTGTAGGGTAGGTGGATTAGCCACAGAAACAGGACAGAAAGCCGGTACGAGTTATGATCCCCCAAAGGAAGCCCATAACGAGAAGTGGGTGGTGAAAAGATTGTCCCTCGTTTGGGAGCAATCTGTTCAAAGCAATCCCGCAGTTAAGTATAGCGAGGAAAAACAGGCCGCCGCAGATATGCAGGCAGTAAAAACAACACACCAGAACCCCGCATGGGTGAATGAGGGAAAGAACAGCCCCCCACCCAAGTCACAGGAGTGTTACAACTGCGGACAGTTGGGACACTTCGCTAAAGAGTGCAATGCCCCTAAAAAGCCACAGAGAGCCCAGCAGACGGGCACTCTGATTAAGAAAAAGACAGAGCCCATTCATAGTGTTAGCGCCCGTTCGGATCAGACGGACTTGACCGGAACGGACTGACGGTGTATGGGCTCCCCCAGTTGGGTCTGCGACACCCTTTGGGGTAGGTCAGGACTACCGGTAGTTGCAGCAAAAATTCGGGGACAGCCTATCGAATTTCTCTGGGACACAGGAGGGTCCCGCACCACAATAAATTCCTCCAGCATGTTCCAAAAAGACACGTGGCCCACTACAGCCACTAGCACCCTCAGCGGCTTTACAGGCCACTCACAGCAGGGACACATCACAGCCCCTGTACCCATTCAAATTGGCATCATTACCACCAAGCACCCCGTGGTTTTAGTCGACCTGCCCCACACAGCAGAACACATTCTGGGAATTGATTTCGTGAATTCCCACCACCTTTCATTCGATCCAGTCAACCAGTGTGTCTGGAAGATGGCAAAATCCGCAAGAGCCCCCGCAATGCTCAACATAGGAGAGTATATGAACAAAATTAGCGCAGTAGGCAAATTTTGGTTCAACCCGACCACGCTTAGTATGGACAAGCAGGTTAGGGCAGTTCTGCAAAAGAACA
Organism: Scyliorhinus torazame; assembly: GCF_047496885.1. Taxonomy (NCBI): domain Eukaryota; kingdom Metazoa; phylum Chordata; class Chondrichthyes; order Carcharhiniformes; family Scyliorhinidae; genus Scyliorhinus; species Scyliorhinus torazame. The sequence continues at coordinate 379,080,488 of NC_092707.1, read as the reverse complement.
GGGCAGCATTCGCAACCCACAAGCACGACTGTGGACGGATGACTGGCTCTGTACAAATAACAGGACCTGACCCTAGACCCCCAAAACAGTACGGATTTCCCCAAGAGGCAGAGGGAGAAATCTCAAAAGTAATAGAGAGCTTATTAGAGCAGGGCGTACTTCGATCAGTAGCCTCCACTAATGATGCCCCGATTTGGCCAGTGAGAAAGCCCGATGGATCATGGCGACTGACCATCGATTATCGGGAACTCAACAAAGTCACCCCCGCAGCAGCCCCCACCGTAGCAACAAGTCCCGAGACCATGCTCAAGCAGGGACTCAATTCCCGGTACTTCACGGTTTTGGACATCAGTAATGGATTCTGGTCCATTCCATTGGCAAAGGCGTGCCAGTACAAATTTACCTTCACCTTTAAAGTACAGCAGTACACGTGGACATGCCTGCCACAAGAATTCCACAACTCCCGCTCCATTTTCCACCGACAGCTGGCAAATGGTTTAGCAAAATTCTCTCGCCCCAAATGTCTGGTACAGTATGTAGACGACCTACTACTGCCGACAGACACCAAGGAAGAGCACATTGAGCTTCTATCCGAACTCCTGGAACTATTACATTCAATTGGTTGTAAAGTCAACCCCAAAACGGCCCAGATTTTGGAAGAAAAAGTGATATATTTGGGAACAATTATCACGCACGGTAAACGCAAGATCAAGCATAAAAGGATTGACTCGATTGCTGAATTGCCCCTTCCCCAGAACGTTTCAGCCCTCCGGTCGTTTTTAGGACTGGTTGGCTACTGCCGAAACCACATTGACGGTTTCGCCAGCGAGGCAGCTCCTCTCAGACCTCCTGAAGAAAGGAGCCCTCTGGGAATGGCTTCCGCAGCATACGGATGCTGTGGACTCTTTAAAACAGGCACTCATAGTAGCCCTCGCACTACAAGTTCCAGACCGGCTTTCCCCTTACGCCATAGAGGTAGCAACCACAGACCGCACCCTTTCAGCCGTGCTCCTCCAGGAACGGCATGACCAGTTAAGGCCCGTAGCTTACGCATCCAGACTCTTAGATGCTGTGGAGCAGGGATTTTCAGCCTGTGAGAGGCACCTGCTCGCAGTTTTCTGGGCAGTCCAGTACTTTTCCTATATTACCGGACTGAACCCCATCACAATTCTGACCGAACACATCACCACCCAACATTTACTGGATGGACGACTCAAGGACGGTACAGTAAGCCAAATAAGAGCAGCCAGATGGACCCTTCTCTTGCAGGGACGGGACATCACTGTGAAAAGGACTAAGACACACACCGACTTAACCGACAATTTACAGTACCCCGGAAACCCCATGAATGTGAGATTATCTCTCCACACCACAATACAGGCCCCTTTATCGCTAAAACACCCCCCAGAAAGATAGGCAATTCAATTCAGAGCCCCCCGCACACGGACACGTGTGAGCCCATAAAGATTTATCTGGATGGATCTTCCGCAGCCTTGGATGGGAAACGCATAACAGGTTGCGGTATATATGTCGAGGATGCACAGGGACACGCCCTCGAGGAAATATCACTGAAACTACCCGGACACTTAGGCGTGCAGGCAGCAGAGCTTGCGGCCATTGCATTATTAGTCGAGCACCCAGATTCCTTCCCCAGCCCAGTAGACATATACTCGGACAGCCTCTATGTCTGTAACAGCCTTACGGAATTTCTGCCCCTGTGGGAAGCAAGAGGATTTGTTTCTGCAGACAGAAAACCCCTCCCCTCAGCCCCATTGCTCCGCCATATTTTAGAAAAAGCCCAGAACAGGACTTTTGGGATCATCAAAGTCCGCAGCCACCATCGTTCCTCCCCCCCCTGGAAATGTAAAAGCCGACGCACTGGCTAAGGCAGGTTCCAGACATGGGTATTTGTGGACACCCCCCGAAAGCGCGCCAGTGAGTGCGCCAGTGAGTGCAGTTCAGGTCTCACAGACAAAGATCGAGGATCTAGTAGAGGCCCAGAAGCAGGACAGCAATCTCACGGAGATTGTAAAAGGGAAGTATCCAGCATCCTACGAGAGGTTTAGAAATACACTGACCACACATGACGGTGTGGTATTAAAGGACACCCTTTATGTGGTTCCTGAACAAGACAGGAATCAATTGATTTGTTTGTTCCATGACGGTCATGGACAGCAGGGAATCGATCCCACTACAGCCCATCTCAAACAGCTTTGTTGGTGGCCAGATTTAAAGGAAGATGTAAGCCATTACATAGAAAATTGTCTTATCTGTGCGCAGAATAATCCCGACAGATATGCCAAAAAGGCCCAACTCAGCCACACCCGACCCGTTAATGGCCCCTGGACTAACCTCCAGATTGATTTTATAGGTCCATTGCCTCCTTGTAAGAATCACTATAAATATGTACTTGTGGTCATAGACACATTTACAAAATGGGTGGAAGCATTTCCAACCCGCACAAACACTGCAAAAACCACAACCAAGATTCTGACCCACCACATCTTTACAAGATGGGGACTCCCCCGCAGCATTGAATCCGACCAAGGCTCCCATTTTACGGGATGTGTCATGCAGAACGTCCTCACGATATCTGGCATCACCCAAAAATTCTACATAGCATACCACCCACAGTTGAGTGGTATCGTGGAGTGCATGAATCGGACCCTAAAAACCACCCTCAGAAAAATGGTCCAGCAGAACAACACCACCTGGGTCTCAGTCCTCCCTTTTGCCCTGATGTTGTTGCATAACACTATTTCTACCTCCACAGGTTACACCCCACACACCCTTATGACCGGTCGCCCCATGAAAGGCATAGAATATCTGTTAGGTTTGGACCTGACCAGCCCCGAAGTAACGGCCCTCACACACGAGAAAGCCGTGGAGCAATTAGTTGACAATGTTAAAACGGCTCAGCTAGCAGCCGCAGTAAAATTGGGCACCAGAAAGAAACAGAGCAAGGCTTGTTTCGACAAGACAGTGCATGCGACTGTGTATAGTATCGGACAGCAAGTGATGCTTTCTGTATATAACCCCAGCACATTCCTGTCACCAAAATACTCGGGTCCGTATTCCCCAGCGGTATTCCATTGCGGATAAAGTAAGCCCTTCTGTTTACAAAATAAAGTACCCCAATGGTAAGACTGCGTGGTTTCATATAAACCAGCTGAAGGCTTATGGAACACAGTCGAACCACACACACCACGTCATGCTCGACGCAGCACACCACACCCCGCCCACAGCCAACGTAACCCTACCAACCCCCACCACGTCCGGCCCAGCCACGGACTCGACCTCGACTCCACCCCCGAAATATACACTCCGCCCCGGAACGCCCACAGACTGCAGCAGCAGAGAAGGCGACTGTGACTCGGACGATAGCCACAGCATGCCTCCCTACTATCCCCATGCACCAGGACCCACACCCAGCGACTCCGACTACGATCCAAGTGATCCCTTCCTGATCACTTTCCTGAACAAACCCCACCACCGATCACCGAACTACACTGACGACCCTGATTTTGTCCCCACACAACTAGACACCAATTATTGGCACCGTGACAACTCATACCGACTCGTCCGCAACAACGAGAGCAACCTCAACTCACACCATGCAGCCCTTTCAGCCCTAATCCACTCCAGAGTTTGGCACCCGGGAGAAGAGGACGACCTTGGGTTGACTCCCAAACCGATAACCCCTTTTCGACCCTGTTCGCAACCGAGAACTGAGGTGTCCAGATGATGTTTAAAAGGAACCGCTTGGGAGAAGTGTTGTCCTTTCTGATGGAACCTGCAGAATGTTTTATGTTGTTTGTAAGTTTGTTAAATGTTGTATGTCCGACAGGAGAATTCTTCTCACTGCCGCACGCCTATTCGGCCAAAACTTCTGAGGACTTGCCTTCAGAGACTAACCATTGCCAGACGCCAATTCACCTGAAACCTCTGAGGACTTGCCCACAGAGACCCACCGTTGCCAGACACTTGTTCAGAGGAACTAGCTTGTCGGCAGACACTTGTTCGGGTACCAGATGCGCGCTCGTAACTGCCCTTCTGGTTCGAAGGATAGAACCACTACGGCAGCCCCACCACAATGACTACATTTTTGCCCGTTCTTGTCGGTTGCTCAGGCAGTGGAGAAACGGCTTGATACCTGCCCTGCCTGGGAACCCCCCCGCTGGTCAACTACGCTCGGGTAGGAGAGATACGGCATTGGTAGCCGTCCTACCCGGGGACTCCATCCAACTCTTACCCATCGCGGCCCATACGCACCTCATTTTGGCATTTTCATTTCAAGAATTTTTGTTTGTTTAGGTAACCTTTAGGTTGCCGGCCATCTGCTATTTACATCCTGGAACATTTGGATGCTAAATCAGCACTGGTTCATTATTGGGAAGTGTGCCGTGTCCTAATATTTGTTTTTTTTGACAAAAAATGAGGGAGTCACACATAGTGACCAATTATAAAGGGAATAATTGGCACCAAAGGACAGGCACACTAGTGTACAAGATATTAAACAAAGATAGTTACAGACACTATGCTTGTTTCTACAGAACTCCAGAAGCTCCAGGACCGGAGAAAACAAAGAAAGAAAAGGAAAGCGAACAGCCATGAGGACTTCCTTCAAGTGGATCACCCTTGGGCTACTGGACATTTGGTTGCGCGTGACCGCGAATTCCATGACTTCAAGCCCCCCAGTCGTTAATGTTTCACTTCCCCGCAGTATCCAGAGCCCAGTCACCAGCGACGCCACATCATCCTGGTGTGCCAGGTTCATAACCTGGTACTCCCTGTCCTATGTAATCGAAACATTGCTAGCATTGGCGATACTCTGCTGTGTAGTGCAGACTATGCGTCTATGAAAATGGAGAAGGAGAGCCTACCGCACTTGAACCCCGGTATATAGGATCAGATCCCCATGTTCGGTTACGACCAGACCCCCGACCCCCGCGATCTATAATAGAATAATAAAGTGCATTCACTTGCGTTTATTGTTAATGTAAATAAAGAGATGTAAAGAACTTTATCATGAGCAAAAATTGTATGATCCTGAGCTTGACTGCCAAGCCAGGGAAGACTATGAAATGTTATGATTTTGTTGTATGATTGAGGAAGGTAGGATAATGGAATGTTTAAGCGAGTGTAGTATATTAAGAATAAATTTGAGGTTCCAGTTTATTGTTTTGCTCTGACCATAGCTATGGTCAGTGCAGAGGCCATGAAGGAAGTGTCCCTCCCAGGTCAGGGAATGGAAAGCAACATAATGATGTGATCCTTCACGCTTCGCGTTAGGAGCACAAGGAGGGTTTGTAGCCAGTTAAAATGGCTAACTCCCGATTTAGAATGGCTAACCTCGATTTAAAATGGCGAACGGAAAAGGCTGATGGGAAAATCAGCCAACAGGACTAATACAAGCAGCTGCAGGTAAAACTGTATTCGCCTCTGGGAAGGCCAGACAGAATCGATACCTGCAGCCACCAGCATCACAAAACATCAGCCATCTGAATATTAATTAGCAATCCCCGGGAACAATGTGCAACAAATTAGACACACAAAGCCAACCCAGACTTTTCGGCGTCAGCAGGAGCCTACACAAAGAGAGGTGAACGACCACCCCAAAATCACCCATCGATCAAGGAATCGCTCCAGCATTGGAGAATATCGAACCAAGTGATTGGGACGAAGTCCAATCACTTGGAACCAGGTACAGGGTCCGCCCCGAAAGGCGGGAAGCCCCTGGGGACTATAAGAATAGAGTCCAAGTTCAAATCGACCCTTCCGCACCCTTCTGCCACCCTTTGACACCCTTCTGCAACCCCTTCTGCTGACCATCTGCAACAGCCGCTGAAATCGTAAGTCTTACTTCAACGCTCGCTACGAGATAGGCGCTCCTAGCTATCAATCTGTACCAGCTTCGAATCCCGCAGGCTCAGAACCCATACGAAAGGCCATTCGTTTCCCTGACCTGGTGGGCCATTTCCAAGTTAAGTATTGGCATGTTAGTTATAGGAAGTAGCTTAGAAGTAGAATTTATGTATAAATATTGATTACTGTATATAATAAATGTTCGTTGATTTAACTCTTACTAAGCGGTGTGTTGGATTATTGATCATTACTCGGACTTGAACCACGTGGCGGTATCAGAAAGATACCTGGCGACTCAAGAGTGATAGAACAAGAGCAATTACACTAAGGCTAAAATTAAGAGCAACAAAATGCCCCAAATCTTTGAAGCAAACCCATTAATATCCGCCACTAAGGAGCCCGGCTCCAAAATATATAGCAATTATCTGTGTACAAGGACAACTGTGTTACACTCCCCGCTCGGAGTGTAAGATATATTTCTGAAGCCATGACTGGTTAGCAGAGAACAATTAACTTTTAGATTCATTTTAATTGCAAGCCCTACAGACAAATTCCTGTAACAGCAAGTCAAATGTTTCAACAAGCTTTACTGAAAACCAAAACTGCTTTTATTAGCAAAATTGCCTTTTGCTTAGAGCCAAGACTGGACAAACATAATAGGAGATAACTCTTTAGCTATTTTATTTCACAGAACAGGTACAGAGCACATTTCAGTAATCTGATGCAAAATATCCATTATTGTGTTTTGTAGGATTGTGTAGCTCCAGGTTGGGTTCTTGGCTGCTCCAAATCCTATCCTCAATTATTTTCAATGGGCCTCCTTCATCATGCTTCTCATTGCTTATATCACACATAGTGGCCTAGCAACTAATGGAAGACACTTATGCGTTAACAAATATATTTGTATTTTTTGTGAGGGTCATGAAGAATCCAGCATGTTTGTAGATTCAGAAGAAATCACTTTATTTACAATTACATATATGCAGCCACCGCAGCAGCAGCAGCAGTAGTACTTCACCACTGCTTCACTGCTCTCGCTAGTACCACACTGGCCAGCTCTATTTATGCAGGTGAAATTGCTAATTATATCTCTGCCCTCCCCATTGGGGGAGCTCATACTCCCTAAGCACCCAATAGTCCCCAGCCAATAGTAATCAGGCAAGTTCTAACAGTAATATTTATTTTTAAAAATTTGATCTGTATTTTTTTTCTCTCTAACTTTCTGCAACTTTCTTTGGCCCGGATTTTAACTGCACCCCACCGGGTAGAGAAGGGCAGGGTTGGGGTGAGGGGTGAATTTAAAAGGGGACAGTTACTTCCACCAGTCTCCTTCCTGTCATGTTCCCATATTAAGCTGCTTATTTGAGCAGGTGAGCACCCAGAAGAGTGAAGCAGGGTCCTGTTTAAAATATGTTGCTTAGGGTATGATGATGTCATCAAGAACCATCTACAATATCAATGTCAGGCCTGGGAGGTGAGGGACAGCATCAGCCAACAAACAGTAGGATCCTGGGCCAGAAGGTCAGTTCCATGTTTTTAAAATCCATTTACAGGATGTGGTGTTGCTGGCTAGGCCCATCCCTGGTTGCCCTTGAAAAGGTGGTGGGGAGTCGTCTTCCTGAAACGCTGGAGTCCTTGAGGTGTAGGTACACCCACAGTACTATTAAAGAACAAATTCCATGATTTTGACCCAGCGACAGTGAAGGATCAGCAATATATTTCCAAGTCAGGATAGTGAGTGAATGAGTGAAACTTACAGAGAGTGGTTCCCATATATCTGCCAACCTTGTCCGTCAAGATGCTATCACTTGTAGGTTTGGAAGGTTCCGTATAAGCAGCCTTGGTGAGTTCCTGCAGTGTATCTTGTAGATGGAACACACTGCTGCCACGGTGTGTCGGTGGTGGAGGGAGTGAATGGAGTGCCCATCAAGCAGACTGCTTTGCTCTGGATGGTGTTGAGCTACTTGAGTGTTGTTGGAGCTGCACTCATCCAGGCAAGTGGTGAGTATTCTATCACACTCCTGATTTGTACCTTGCAGACATTGGAGAGGCTTTGGGGAGTCAAGAGGTAAGTTACCCGCCATAGGATTCCTAGCTTCTGGCCTGCTCTTGCAGCCACAGTATTTATATGGCTAGTCCGGTTCAGTTTATGGTCAATGGTAACCCCCAGGATGTTGGTATTCAGTGTAGCCATGTAAAATGGCTGACTCCCGATTAGAATGGCCAAACCCCGATTTAAAATGGCGAACGGAAGAGGCTGATGGGAATATCAGCCAACAGGACTCAAACAGACAGCTGCAGGTAAAACAGTGTATTCGCCTCTGGGGAAGTCAGTCCAGACCGATACCTGCAGCCATCAACATCACAACAACCCAGCCATCTGCATTTTAATCAGCCATCCCCGGGAACAATTGCTACAAATTAGCAACACAAAGCCGACCCAGACCTTTCGGCGCCAGCAGGAGCTGACACAAAGAAAGGTAAACGACCACCCCTCGATCAAGGAATCGCTCCAGTATTGGAGAATATCGAACCAAGTGATTGGGACCAAGTCCAATCACTTGGAACCAGGTACAAGGTCCGCCCTGAGAGGCGGGAAGCCCCTGGGGACTATAAGAATAGGGGCCAAGTTCAACTCGACCCTTCGTCTCCTCTCCACACCCTTCGAGACCCTTCTACAAGAGACCGTAGGTTTTACTCCAACGATCGCTACCAGATAGACACTCCTGACTATCGACCTGTACCAGCTTTTGAATCCCGCAGGCTCAGAACCCATTCGAAAGACCATTTGTTTCCCTGACCTGGTGGGCCATTTCCAAAGTTAAGTCTTGGCCTGTTAGTGGAAGTTAATAGTTTAGAAGTAGAATTATTGTATAAGTATTAATTGCTGTATATAATAAATGAGCGTTGATTTAACTCTTACTAAGCGGTGTGTTGCATTATTAATCATTACTCGGACTTGAACCACGTGGCAGTATCAGAAAGATACCTGGCGACTCAAGAGCAAAGGTGACAGAATTAGAGCAAATAAACAAAGGCTAAAACGAGCAACATTTTGGCAACATCCTGACGGGACCCGATCTAGAAGTGGAAAACCACTCCGGGAGAACCCAAGACATTTTGAATTAGAATCCAATTGGAAACAGAAAACCACAAGTGTTCAAGCGGTTCTGATTAATAGTCATAATTCGGAAGTGTGTGTATGCATGCGTAACTAACAGGCCTATAAGGTAAAACTGATAGATTTTTGTTGCGTCAAAACTGTCGGAAGTCTGTATTTTCGGAAATTAGCGCAAGCCGTACCCGCATCTACGACACCGCCTTAGCCCCCGTTCCAAATTTAAACGAAGCAAGCAGATAGGAAAGATGGCCATGCAGGCAATGCAGCGCCTCATGAACCCTGAGGAATTTGCGGTCGCAGCGACCAGCAGCAGTAGAGTGGGACAGTGTCCCATTTGGGAAGAGGAAATCCGGAAATATCTCAAGGGCAAAGGATGGCCCATGTGGAATGATTTCTGCGATAATGACGAATCAGGTCCCGGAAGTATAGGGCATACTTGGTGGGAGAACACGAGTGAGATACATAAAAAGAGCTTAGCGAAAGCTCGCAAGCAGATGGCAATCGTGTCCTGTTTGGCACAATTGCGAGGCACAGAGGAGGTCGTCAAGACGCTCCACAAAGATGTAGAGGGCATACATCGGGTGAGTAAAGTCGATGTAAGCGAGGTTGAGAAAGAGAATTTAGAGTTAAGGAGGAAATTGGCAGCAAAAGATGAAGAGGTGGCTGATGCCAAACGGGGTCACCAGTCTTGTCTGGCGCATTTAAGCAGTTTCCAATCACAGTATCAGACCTATTAGGACACGCAACGTGCAGTCCTGGTAAGGAAAGAGACAGAAAAGCAGGTGGAGACGTTACAGAAACAATGTAGTGATCTCAAGGCAGCCTTGAGAGCGCTCCACGCTGCCACCACAGAACAAAGACAGAGCACAATAGATCATGCAAAGTGCCGGAAGCAGATTGCAGAGCTGCAGTCACTGCTTTCTGTCCAGAAAGGATTTCAGGAAACCTTTGGGGAAAAGTTAGACCAGGAAGACGGCCCTGATTGGGAAGAGTTACAAGAAACGACGCAGAGATATGTTCAGGGAACATGTGCGCAGGGAAAGCCCCAAAGGAGAAAAGCACCCCAGCCGCCCACACAGCAGGTAGTTCAGGCTCCAATGAACCCTGTAACCACCCACCGCACAGCTACATCGGACGATGCGGAATTTCTATATTCCACCCCCTTAACAGTGACCCAATTACGGGACGCGTGTGCAAAGATCATACCGTTCCTCCCCGCCGCAGACCCCCACCATTTCTTTGCCACCGTCAAACATCAGGCGAACATGTACGGCCTGGATGAGAGAGAGCATGTAAAACTCATGGTTCTAAGTTTAGATTCATCGGTAGCAGCAGCCCTTCCCGACCCACAGAACGTAGGAGGAGGCACTCTTGCAGAAATGCATACCGCGATCCTGGATGCGATCGGGTATAACCGGGGTGACCCCATAGATGGCCTCAATAAGTGTAGGCAGAAGAAGTCTGAGCACCCCACAGCGTTCGCAGGACGCCTGTGGATTCACTTCGCAGCCGTTTTTGGAGACGTAGACCGTGCCCATTTGTCCCCAGACAACATGGCCAAATGGACCCGCACCCTTATCTCCCATGCCACAGATGCAGGACAAAAAGCCTGTAATAGTTATGATCCCTCAGAGGAGGCCCATAACGAGAAGTGGGTAGTTAAAAGATTGTCCCGCGTTGGGGAGCAATCTGTTCAGAGTAAACCCACAGCTAAAAACACCGAAGAAAAGCAAACCACCGCAGACATACAGGCAGTAAAAGCAACACATCAGAACCCCGCCTGGGTAAATGAGGGAAAGAACAGCCCCCCACCCAAGTCACAAGAATGTTACAACTGCGGACAGTTGGGACATTTCGCAAAAGAGTGCAATGCCCCTAAAAAGCCACAGAGAGTCCAACAGACATGCACTCTGAGTAAGAAAAAGACAGAGCCCATCAATAGCGTTAGCGCCCGTTTGGATCAGACGGACTTGACCGGAACGGACTGACGGTGTACGGGCTCCCCCAATTGGGTCTGCGACACCCTTTAGGACAGGTCAGGACGACCCGTAGTCGCAGCGAAAATTCGGGGACAGCCTATCAATTTCTTTGGGACACAGGAGGGTCCCGCACCACCATAAATTCCTCCAACCTATTTCAAAAAGACACGTGGCCCACTACAGCCACTATCACCCTCAGCGGCTTTACATACCACTCACAGCAGGTACACATCACAGCCCCTGTACCCATTAAAATCGGAACCATCACCACCAAACACCCCGTAGTTTTAGTAGACCTGCCCCACACAGCAGAACACATTCTGGGAATTGACTTCATGAATTCCCACCACCTTTCATTCAGTCCAGTCAACCAGTGTGTCTGGAAGATGGCGAAATCCGCTAGAGCCCCCGCAACGCTCAACATAGGGGAATACATGAACAAAATTAGCGCCGTAGGCGAATTTTGGTTCAACCCGACCACGCTTAGCATGGACAAGCAGGTTAGGGCAGTCCTGCAAAAGAACAGGGCAGCATTCGCGACCCACAAGCACGACTGTGGACGGATGACTGGCTCCGTACAAGTGACAGGACCTGACCCTAGACCCCAGAAACAGTACGGATTTCCCCTAGAGGCAGAGGGAGAAATCTTAAAAGTTATAGAAAGCTTATTAGAGCAGGGCGTACTTAGATCAGTAGCCTCCATTAATAATGTCCCGATTTGGCCAGTGAGAAAGCCCGATGGATCATGGCGATTGACCATTGATTATCGGGAGCTCAACAAAGTTACCCCCGCAGCAGCCTCCACCGTAGCAACAAGTCCTGAGACCATGCTCAAGCAGGGACTCAATTCCCGCTACTTCACGGTTTTGGACATCAGTAATGGATTCTGGTCCATTACATTGGCAAAGGCGTGCCAGTACAAATTTGCCTTCACCTTTAAAGCACAGCAGTACACGTGGACATGCCTGCCACAAGGCTTCCACAACTCCCCCTCCATTTTCCACCGACAGCTGGCAAATGGACCAGCGAACTTTTCTCGCCCCGAATGTCTGGTACAGTATGTAGACGATCTACTACTGCAGACAGACACTAAGGAAGAGCACATTGAGCTTCTGTCCGAACTCCTGGAATTATTACATTCAATTGGTTGTAAAGTCAACCCCAAAAAGGCCCAGATTTTGGAAGAAAAAGTGGTATATTTGGGAACAATTATCACGCATGGTAAACGCGAGATCGAGCATAAAAGAATTGACTCGATCGCTAAATTGCCCCTTCCCCAGAACGTTTCAGCCCTCCGGTCGTTTTTAGAACTGGTTGGCTACTGCCGAAACCACATTGACGGTTTCGCCAGCAAGGCAGCGCCCCTCTCAGACCTCCTAAAGAAAGGAGCCCCCTGGGAATGGCTTCTGCAGCATACGGATGCTGTGGACTCTTTAAAAACAGGCACTCATAGCCGCCCCCGCACTACAAGTTCCAGACCCGCTTTCCCCATATGCCATAGAGGTAGCGACCACAGACTGCACCCTTTCAGCCGTGCTCCTCCAGGAACGGCATGACCAGTTAAGACCTGTAGCTTACGCCTCCCGACTCTTAGATGCTGTGGAGCAGGGATTTTCAGCCTGTGAGAGGCACCTGCTCGCAGTTTTCTGGGCAGTCCAGTACTTTTCCTATATTACCGGACTGAACCCCATCACCATTCTGACCAAACACACCCCCACCCAACCTTTACTGGACGGACGACTCAAGGACGGTACTGTCAGTCAAATAAGAGCAGCCAGATGGACCCTTCTCTTGCAGGGACGGGACATCACAGGAAAACGGACAAAGACACACACCTACTTAGCCGACAATTTACAGTACCCCGGAACCCCCCATGAATGTGAGATCATCTCTCCACACCATAACACAGGCCCCTTTATTGCAAAAACACCCCCCAGAAAGTTAGGAAATTCAACTCAGAGCCCCCCGCACACGGACACGTGTGAACCCATTAAGATTTATGTGGATGGATCTTCCACAGTCTTAGTTGGGCAACGCATAACAGGTTGCGGGATCTATGTTGAGGACGCGCAGGGACGCGCCCTTGAGTAAATAGCGTTAAAACTACCCGGACACTTAGGCGCGCAGGCAGCAGAGCTTGCGGCCATCGCGTACATAGTTGAGCACCCAGATTCCTTCCCCAGCCCAGCAGACATATACTCGGACAGCCTCTATGTCTGTAACAGCCTTACAGAATTTCTGCCCCTGTGGGAAGCAAGAGGATGTGTTTCCGCAGACAGAAAACCCCTCCCCTCAGCCCCATTACTCAGCCATATTTTAGAGAAAGCCCAGAATAGGACTTTTGGGATCATAAAAGTCCGCAGCCACCATCGTTCCTCCCCCCTTGGAAATGTAAAAGCCGACGCACTGGCTGAGGCAGGTTCCAGACATGGGTATTTTTGAAAACCCCCCGAGAGCGCGCCAGTGAGTGCAGTTCAGGTCACACAGACTAGAATAGAGGATCCAGTAGAGGCCCAGAAGCAGGACAGCAATCTCTCGGAGATTGTGAAAGGAAAGTATCCCGCCTCCTACGAGAGGGTCAGAAATACACTGACCACACATGACGGTGTGGTGTTAAAGGACACCCTTTATGTAGTTCCTGAACAGGAACCAATTGATTTGTTTGTTCCATGATGGTCATGGACATCAGGGAATCGATCCCACTACAGCCCACCTCAAACAGCTTTGTTGGTGGCCAAATCTCAAGGAAGATGTAAGCCATTACATTGAAAATTGCCTTATCTGTGCTCAGAACAACCCCAACAGATATTCCAAAAAGGCCCAACTCAGCCACACCCGACCCGTTAACGGCCCCTGGACTAACCTCCAGATTGATGTTATAGGTCCATTGCCCCCTTGCAGGAATGGCTATAAATATGTACTTGTGGTCATAGACACATTTACAAAATGGGTGGAAGCATTTCCAGCCCGCACAAACACTGCAAAAACCACAGCCAAGATTCTAACCCACCACATCTTTACAAGATGGGGACTCCCCCGCAGCATTGAATCGGACCAAGGCTCTCATTTCACGGGACGTGTCATGCAGAACGTCCTCACGATATTTGGCATCACCCAAAAATTCCACATTGCATACCACCCACAGTCGAGTGGTATCGTGGAGCGCAAGAATCGGACCCTAAAAACCACCCTCAGAAAAATGGTCCAGCAGAACACCACCACTTGGGACTCAGTCCTCCCTTTTGCACTGGTGTTTTTGCGTAACACTATTTCTACATCCACAGGTTACACCCCACACATTCTCATGACCGGACGCCCCATGAAAGGGACAGAATAGTTCTTAGGTTTAGACCTGACCAGCCCCGAAGTAACGCCCCTCACACACGAGAAAGCCGTGGAGCAATTAGTTGCAAATGTAAAAACGGCACAGTTAGCAGCCGCAGTAAAATTGGGCACCAAAAAGAAACAGAGCAAGGCTTGTTTCGATAAGGCAGTGCATGCAACGGAGTACGATATCGGACAGCAAGTGATGCTGTATGTATATAACCCCAGCGGTATTCCATTGCGGATAAAGTAAGCCCATCCGTTTACAAAATAAAGTACCCCAATGGTAAGACTGCGTGGTTTCATATAAACCAGTTGAAGGTTTATGGAACACAGTCGAACCACGCACACCACGTCATGCTTGACGCAGCAGACCACACCCTGCCCACAGCCAACGTAACCCGACCAACCCCCACCACGTCCAGCCCAGCCACGGACTCGACCTCGACTCCACCCCCGAAATCTACACTCCGCCCCGGCACGCCCACAGACTGCAGCAGCAGAGACAGCGACTGTGACTCGGACGATAGCCACAGCACGCCTCCCTACTATCCCCATGCAACCAAACCCACACCCAGCGACTCCGACTTCGATCCAAGTGATCCCTTCCTGATCACTTTTCTAAATAAACCCCACCACCGACCCACACGGACGACCCCGACTTTGTCCCCACACAACTCGACACAAATTATTGGCACCGCGATAACTCCTACAGACTCGTCCGCAACAACGAGAGCAACCCCAACTCACACCAAGCAGCCCTTTCAGCCCTAATCCACTCCAGAGTTTGGCACCCGGGAGAAGGTGACGACCTCGGGCCTGACTCCCAAACCGCCAACCCCTTTGCGACCCTGTTCGCAACAGAGAACTGAGATGTCCACATGATGTTTAAAGGAAACGCTTGGGAAAAGCGTTGTCCTTCCTGATGGAACCTGCAGAATGTTTTATGTTGTTCGTAAGTTTGTTTAATGTTGTTTGTCCGACAGGAGAATTTTTTTCCAGCCGCTTGTTCAGTGGAACTAACTTATCTGCAGATACCTGGTCAACAGACCACACGCTTGTTTAGTGGAACTAGCTTTTCAGCTGATACTTGTTCGGGTATCAGACGCCCAATCGTAACTGCCCTTCTGGTTCGAAGGATAGAACCACTATGGCAGCCCCACCACGATGACTACATTTTTGCCCATTCTTGTCGGTTGCTCAGGCAGTGGAGAAACGGCGTGAGACCCGCCCTGCCTGGGGACCCCCCCGCTGGTCAATCACGCTCGGGTAGGGGAGATACGGCATTGGTAGCCGTCCTACCCGGGGACTCCATCCAAATCTTACCCGTCGCGGCCCATGGTCTGAATAGTAAGTTTGCAGACGACACAAAGGTTGGTGGAATTGCGGATAGCGATGAGGACTGTCGGAGGATACAGCAGGATTTAGATTGTCTGGAGACTTGGGCGGAGAGATGGCAGATGGAGTTTAATCCGGACAAATGTGAGGTAATGCATTTTGGAAGGTCTAATGCAGGTAGGGAATATACAGTGAATGGTAGAACCCTCAAGAGTATTGAAAGTCAAAGAGATCTAGGAGTACAGGTCCACAGGTCATTGAAAGGGGCAACACAGGTGGAGAAGGTAGTCAAGAAGGCATACGGCATGCTTGCCTTCATTGGCCGGGGCATTGAGTATAAGAATTGGCAAGTCATGTTGCAGCTGTATAGAACCTTAGTTAGGCCACACTTGGAGTATAGTGTTCAATTCTGGTCGCCACACTACAAGAAGGATGTGGAGGCTTTAGAGAGGGTGCAGAAGAGATTTACCAGAATGTTGCCTGGTATGGAGGGCATTAGCTATGAGGAGCGATTGAATAAACTCGGTTTGTTCTCACTGGAACGAAGGAGGTTGAGGGGAGACCTGATAGAGGTATACAAAATTATGAGGGGCATAGACAGAGTGGATAGTCAGAGGCTTTTCCCCAGGGTAGAGGGGTCAATTACTAGGGGGCATAGGTTTAAGGTGAGAGGGGCAAGGTTTAGAGTAGATGTACGAGGCAAGTTTTTTACGCAGAGGGTAGTGGGTGCCTGGAACTCGCTACCGGAGGAGGTAGTGGAAGCAGGGACGATAGGGACATTTAAGGGGCATCTTGACAAATATACGAATAGGATGGGAATAGAAGGATACGGACCCAGGAAGTGTAGAAGATTGTAGTTTAGTCGGGCAGCATGGTCGGCACGGGCTTGGAGGGCCGAAGGGCCTGTTCCTGTGCTGTACATTTCTTTGTTCTTTGTACGCACCTCATTTGACATTTTTCATTTCAAAAAGTTTTCGTTTGTTTCGGTAACCTTTAGGTTGCCGCCATCTGCTATTTACATCCTGGAACATTGGGATGATGAATCAGCACTGGTTCATGATTGAGAAGTGTGCCGTGTCGTAACATTTGTTTTTTTGAAAAGAAATGAGGGAGTCACACATAGTGACCAATTATAAGGGAATAATTGGTACCAAAGGACAGACACACTAGCATACCAGATATTAAACAAAGATAGTTACAGATACTATGCTTGTTTTTATAGAACTCCAGAAGCTCCAGGACCGGAGAAAATAAAGAGAACACAAAGAAAGAAAAGGAAAGATGACAGCCATGAGGACTTCCTTCATCGTGATCAACATTTTAATTTTGGACATTTGGTTGCGCGTGAACGCGAACCCCATGACTTCAAACCTCCCAGCCATTAATGTTTCACTGCCCCGCAGTACCCAAAGCCCAGTCACCAGCGACACTGCATCTTCCTGGTGTGCCAGGTTCATAACCTGGTACTCCCTGTCCTACGTGATCGAAGCACTGCTAGCGTTGGCGATACTCTGCTGTTTAGTGCAGACTATGCGCCTACGTAAATGGAGAATGAGAGCGTACCGCGCTCGAACCCCGGTATATAGGATCAGATCCCCTATATTCGGTTACGACCAGACCCCCGACCCCCGCGATCTATAATAGAATAATAAAGTGCATTCACTTGCGTTTATTGTTGTAAATAAAGAGATGTACAAAATCTTTTTCATGAACAAAAAAAAATGTATGATCCTGAGCTTGACTGCCAAGCCAGGAAAGATTATATGAAATGTTGTGATTTTTGTTGTATGATTAGGGAAGATAGAATAATGGAATGTTTAGCGAGGGTAGGATATTAAGGATAAATTAGAGGTTCCAAGTTTGTTATTTTGTAATGCATGTCCCTGTCTGACATAGCGCCCTTAGAATTGTTAGTTAAAATTTTTTGTGCATAGCTATGGTCAGTGCAGAGGCCATGTAGGAGGTGTGCACCCCGGTCAGGGAATGGAAAGTAACAAATTGATGTGCTCCTTCACGCTTCGCGTTAGGATCACAAGGAGGGAATGTAGCCATGTAAAATGGCTGACTCCCAATTAGAATGGCCAAACCCCGATTTAAAATGGCGAACGGAAGAGGCTGATGGGAAAATCAGCCAACAGGACTCAAACAGACAGCTGCAGGTAAAACAGTGTATTCGCCTCTGGAGAAGCCAGACCAAACCGATACCTGCAGCCATCAACATCACAACACCCCAGCAATCTGCATACTAAGCAGCCATCCCCGGGAACAATTGCTACAAATTAGCAACACAAAGCCGACCCAGACCTTTCGGCGCCAGCCAAAAGAAAGGTAAACGACCACCCCTCAATCAAGGAATCGCTCCAGTATTGGAGAATATCGAACCAAGTGATTGGGACCAAGTCCAATCACTTGGAACCAGGTACAAGGTCCGCCCCGAGAGGCGGGAAGCCCCTGGGGACTATAAGAATAGGGGCCAAGTTCAACTCGACCCTTCTTCTCCTCTCCGCATCCTTCGAGACCCTTCTACAAGAGATCGTAAGTTTTACTCCAACGATCGCTACCAGATAGACACTCCTGACTATCGACCTGTACCAGCTTTTGAATCCCGTAGGCTCAGAACCCATTCAAAAGACCATTCGTTTCCCTGACCTGGTGGGCCATTTCCAAAGTTAAGTATTGGCCTGTTAGTGGTAGGTAGTAGTTTAGAAGTAGAATTATTGTATAAGCATTAATTGCTGTATATAATAAATGAGCGTTGATTTAACTCTTACTAAGCGGTGGGTTGCATTATTAATCATTACTCGGACTTGAACCACGTGACGGTATCAGAAAGATACCTGGCGACTCAAGAGCAAAGGTGACAGAATTAGAGCAAATAAACTAAGGCTGCAATGAGCAACATCAGGGATGGCAATGCCAGTGAATGTCAAGTTACAATGACTGGATTCTCTCTTGTAGAAGATGGTCATTGTCTGGCACTAATGTTAATTGCTACTTGTCAGCCCAAGCCTGGATATTGTCCAGGTCTTGTTGCATTTGGACATGACCTGCTTCAAATTGTGCAATCATCTGCAGACACCCCTACTTCTGACCTTATGATGGAAGGAAGGTTATTGTTGAAGGTGGTTGGGCCCAATCCCTGAGGAAATCCTGCAGTGATATCTTAGAATTGAGATGATTGACCTCCAGCCACTACAACTATCTTTCTTTCTGCCAGGTATGACTCTAACCAGTGGAGGGTTTCGCCTGATTCCAATCACTCCGGTTTTGCTAGGGCTCCTTGATGCCACAGTTGGTCAAATGTTGCTTTGATGTCAAAGACAGTCACATTCACGTGACCTTGGGAATTCAGCTCTTTTGTCCATGTTTGTACCAAGGCTATAATGAGGTCAGGAGCTGAGAGTCCCTGGTGGAATCCAAACTGAGCCTACTCTGTAACCTGTTGGAAGTAGTACTAATAAACAATTGTTAAAGTAGATACCAGAGTATGTCGACAGACCAAGTCCCACACCTAGTGTCCAAGATAGAAGGATCGGCTCAGAACAAGGTGACAACAGCAATGATATCAATTTAAAAACACATCAATGTTATTGATGAAACCACAGAGTGAAGAAAACCTTGAAAGTTGGTCCGGAAAATATCAGTCGTAGGAGAAAGCACACCAAAGAGAGTAACGATGACCATACCCGGTCAGCAATCCCTGTCCTTGCACTGCCCGTAAGTTTGTCTCGAAGTCTGCCCGCAAAGAGGCTGGCAGTGGGAGTTATGGAAACAGCACTTTCCCTGGCATTGAACAGCACCAGAACTTCACGAAAAGGAACAGAAGCTTCAACTCAGTTTTTTTCTGAGATGTAGGCGTCGCAGGCAAGGCCAGCATTTGTTGCCCATCCGAAATTGCCCTCGAACCGAGTGGCATTTTACGAGTCAACCACATTGCTGTGGACCTGGAGTCACATGTAGACCGGACCATGTAAGGATGGCAGATTTCCTTCCCAAAAGGACATTAGTGAACCAGATGGGTTTTTACGACAATCGACAATGGTTTCATTCAACATTTAATTCTAAATTTTTTATTGAATTCAAATTTCTCCAGGGCGTTACTCTGGGTGTCTAGATTACTATTCCAATGCCAATACCATTGTGCCACGGCCTCCCCCAGATAACATTTTCCTAAGGCAGGAGCACAGCAGTCCACTGTGGGCTTAGCACCATTCTGAAAACCTTTGACACTTAGGTTAACCTGAAGCAAAACTCTGTGATTGAACAAACACGTTTTAACCAGGGATCGCAAAGGGCTAGGGAATCAACTGAATTATTTCTTTCTTTTAAAATTTAGAGTACCCAATTCTTTTTTTCTCCAATTAAGGAGCAATTTTAGTGTGGCCATTATCCTGCACATCTTTTTTGGGTTGTGAGGGTGAGACCCACGCAGACATGGAGAGAATGTGCAAACTCCACACGTGACCCAGGGCCAGGATTGAACCCAGGTCGTCGGTGCCGTGAGAGAGCAGTGCTAACCACTGTGCCACCGTGCTGCCCTTATTGAACTATTTCCAACTGAAATGAAATGAAAATGAAAATCGCTTATTGTCACAAGTAGGCTTCAAATGAAGTTACTGTGAAAAGCCCCTAGTCGCCACATTCCGGCGCCTGTTTGGGGAGGCTGGTACAGGAATCGAACCGTGCAGCTGGCCTGCCTTGGTCTGCTTTAAAAGCCAGCAATTTAGCCCAGTGTGCTAAACCAGGCCGTCAAAACCACAATGAAATGAAAATCGTTTATTGTCACAAGTAGGCTTCAATGAAGTTACTGTGAAAGGCCCCTAGTCGCCACATTCCAGCGCCTGTTCGGGGGGGGGGGGGGGCTGGTACGCGAATTGAACCATGCTGCTAGCCTGCTTGGTCTGCTTTAAAAGCCAGCGATTTAGCCCAGTGTGCTAATCCAGCCCCAATATCACTTAGTTTGTTCTTGCAGATATGGGGCGCTGAAGATGAGCTGATCCGTGATTACATAGTCATGGGTGTCTGGAATGAAAAGCTTGCTTTCATTTTCTGCAGGCAAAAGGTGACTTTACGTTGGATCAAGGGGTCCACGGTGGGGCAGCACGGTAGCATAGTGGTTAGTGGTTAGCACAATTGCTTCACAGCTCCAGGGTCCCAGGTTCGATTCCCGGCTTGGGTCACTGTCTGTGCGGAGTCTGCACGTTCTGCCCGTGTGTGCGTGGGTTTCCTCCGGGTGCTCCGGTTTCCTCCCACAGTCCAAAGATGTGCAGGTTAGGTGGATTGGTCATGCTAAATTGCCCTTAGTGTCCGAAATTGCCCTTAGTGTTGGGTGGGGTTACTGGGTTATGGGGATAGGGTGGGGGTGTGGGCTTGAATAGGGTGCTTTTCCAAGAGCCGGTGCAGACTTGATAGGCCGAATGGCCTCCTTCTGCACTGTAAATTCTATGAAATATGTGAAGCATGCCGAGCTTAGAGAATTTAATTGGGCTAAAATTCATCCCCACTCAGAGGTGTCACATAACTCCGATGACTGGGTGGGCCCATAGGCAGCGGCCGCATCCACAAGAGGGCCTGCCATACCAAAAGGGCAGGAAACATTATGCTAGCAGCCATTTGAGATGCTTACATTGTGGTGCGAAAACGCAGCATGCACAAACACCAGCGGCGTGATTCTCTGTTTCTGAGACTAAGTGTTGCCACCAACACAGAATTTGTGGACTTTCAAGACAGCAAAACTGACACTGCACCTGGACCGATTCGGTTAATGGGATAGCACCGGCGCCACATGGAACACAATCGATTCCAATGGTAAATGGCATGGGATTGACTGGGTCCGAGATTGACATTCGGGAGGCTGACAAGCTGCAGCCGCATATACACAACAATCCCCACACAGGCTCATCCCAGTCAACAAGATGGCACTGGAGCACGCCCATACAGCTGATGTGTTAGCTGGGGCCTTGAGGGCACCCAGGGGGGTGGCCTGGGGGGGCACCTATATGACCCGTGGCCCCAAGTTCACAGTGGGCTGTCAGCAGCATGCGCAGCTGCATGGCTGCCTTACAGGCTGAGGCATTGGTGTTCCGTACCCTTCCACCCGGATCCCTCAGCCCACCTCCTGGCCACACCTCGCTACTCCCCCCGGCCCTGACAGAAGCCCTCCAGCTAGCGGCACAACTATCAGCAAACTATGGCGATGTTGGACACTTTCCGGACTCCCTAACTCTCCCTCAGCAGCCACCACACCAGTTTTAAGACTTTTAAAAGCACAAGTGAACCGCGCCATCGGGAACTCAGCCCATCGGAGGCGGAGCATTGCGGAGGTCCAGAAGAATACCGTTCAGCCCTGCTAATGAAATGCAAACGGTGTCCATTGTACTTGCGTTCCGGTACGCATTGACGCCGCTGTCGAGGTGATGAAGAATCGCAATTTGGCATCAAATTGGCACCTGCAGCAATTTTGGCATCAGAACCTATTCTCCGCCCAATCGCGTTTTGCGATTTCGGCATCAGCAAAGGAAAATCCCTCCACAGGACGTCCTAGAAGGGGCGTGGAATGAATCCAGTGCATCAAAACTGGACATTTCAAGCACTTCTGAAATCCAATAAGAAGTGAAAGGCAAAAAAGCATTTACGAAACACATTCCATCCAAAAAATGGAAAGTAAAGGCAAATACAAAGTTACAGAGTTCTCAGGGTAAGCTGATAGTCTTAATCCAGACTAAATAATAATCTTTATTATTGTCACAAGTAGGCTTACATTAACACTGCAATGAAATTACTGTGAAAATCCCCTAATCGTCACACTCCGGCACCTGTTCGGGTACAGAGAGGAAGAATTCAGAATGTTCAATTCACTCGGGACTTGTGGGAGGAAACCCACATAGACACAGGGAGAATGTGCAGACTCAGCACAGACAGTGAGTGACCCAAGTGGGAATCGAACCTGGGACCCTGGAGTTGTGAAGCAACAGTGCCAACCACTGTGCTACCGTGCCGTGTAATTACAAAACATTACAAAAATGAAGTACATTTGAAGCTACAATCGTCTTATTAACACACAAAGTCCTTTTTAAAAAAAAATGCACACAGATTGGCAGTGGTCAAACACACACTCCACTCTGAACCCAGGTTAGTGTCTGTGGATTTTGCCTCAGAATACCCCTCAGATGATTGCCAAATTGGAGTTTCCAAACTCCACTCCCAAAGCACAATTTAAAATCTTCTCTCAGAGCAAGGCTTTCCATCAGCAGGTTGCACTGTAAAATGCACTCCACATTTTCCAAAGGACTCTTTTGAACAGCGCTCCTGCTCCACTTCTAACAGTGAATCCACTGCCGGTTTTACACCAACTGCTTTCGGATTTCTCGACTGCCTTCCACTGTTAACACAAACACTGATATACAACCAATATTGTCTTCCCAATTATTTTAAAATTTGTTTTGCAGACTGTAGTAAGGCATTCCAAACTTTAGGATTACTTTAGAAGTCTTTATACTTTAGAAACCTTTAGGATTACTTTATAAACTGTTGGAAACCTAGCTTGTTACTACCCAATCCTTTCACAGCTTTGATCTGTGCTGTCCATGAATATTAACCTGTTCTAGTTCCAGATTTCTAGAACCAACCGTCCTTTAGTTCCTCTGGAGCTTGTTTTCTTGCGTATATACAACTTTTCCTGCTTCAACCAGAGCTGAGAGCTGCTTTCTTACTCTCTCCTTGTCTCAAACAACAATGGCTTCCAGCTAAATTTAAAGAACAAAG
This sequence comes from Scyliorhinus torazame, assembly GCF_047496885.1. NCBI lineage: Eukaryota > Metazoa > Chordata > Chondrichthyes > Carcharhiniformes > Scyliorhinidae > Scyliorhinus > Scyliorhinus torazame. The sequence goes on along the minus strand of NC_092707.1, from coordinate 379,057,097 downwards.
GAAGATACTTTTCCCTTACAAGGACTTCTGCCATGCAACTATATTTACTTTTTACACCATAACTCCCTCCATCACAGTTGGAACTTAACAAACTCTCACACGCAAAAACACCGTTGTCCAGCATGAATCTAACTATAGGTCCCTTCCAAGCACAGAAACATGAAATTAAACACACTGAAAACTATACCTTATTTCTAATGTTTACCATTACAGATATCTATCCCTTAAAACTACCTTTGTTTTCCTAACAGTTAATATAACTCACTTGCTCTCTCTTTGCTCCCTGAGCATGATGACAAATTTGATGACATGTTCCACTAAAGGTTAAGACCGTTATCACATAGCTGCCATGACAGTGCCCTGACCAATGTAACATGGATCTCCTATGGCAGCTTGAAAGGAGTCAAAACCAGGAAACTTCATATCCCACTTTTAACATTGTAAAATATCTCTAGGCAGTATTTATATTCATCACCACAGGACAGTTGAGTGAAGTTATCTTCACGCAGAATGTTACACATCTCCACAATACCAGCTTTAAAGACTCAAACCCATCTAACAGTCCAAAGTGTGCAGGTTAGGTGGCAGCTTAGATTACGGGGATAGGGTGGGGTGGGATGGGGAGTTGGCCTAGGTAGTGTTCTTTCAGAGGGTTGGTGCAGACCGGATGGACCAAATGGTCTCCTTTTGCGCTGCAGTGATTCTATAACACAAAGCTCTTCTGATCCTAAAAAAAGGTGCAGCAGCTGGTGGTCTGATGTCTTCTGTCATGCTGCTTTGTTTTCTTCAGACTATTCTTTTAAGTGTGGAGTTAAAGTCCAAAGATGGAGGCGCTCGGGAGACTGCAACACTACTAGGTAAAGTGCAAATCCCACAGACAACTTCCATAAAATATAGTTTGGGGAAAAAAAGATTGTGAAGCCCCAAATCTGCGAGCAAAGTGTGAGAACTCTTTAAACCTCTCAAAATCCACCGTAAATATGCGTCAGTGGGAAACAGGAGCGCTTTTATATGCTGTAAATTACCCAAAGTGCAGTAGTAGCGTAAAAGCAGGAAATTCTCACCTAGGGCGCCACTAGGTGACTCGCACACCAAACAAGTGGGCCCCACGGGAGTTGGGCAGACAGTGAAAGCTGCTAGAAAGAGTAAGGAAAATTTAAAATTGCCTTTCGCATTTAAATGGCGGCTTGTACTAAAAATTCATTTTTTCATCTTATCGGATAACAAAGGCGTAATTAATGCTACATAGCATGGAAATTCTGAACAAATAAAAGGTATGTTCTGTAATAAACACCTTTTATCGAGGTAAATAAATTAATGTAAAAATAAGTGGCTTAATATTTCTAACGGATAAAATAGGAGCTCGAAATTTTTTAAAACGGAGCAAATACCACGAATTAAAAAGCTGGGTTATAACGATTTAAAACTACACTTTATAACAAAAACGTACAGCATCGACCCAAATAGAAATTAATTATGTGGAAGTCACTATAACACTCGACCTCAGTTAGTTTAAACATTTAAAAGACCCTTATACCATTTTCCAGAGTTCAAACTGATCATATCCGAAGTTGGATCATTTCTTCAATTTTTATCCAACACACATACTTGACTGAAAGTAGAACAAAAAGAGGAAACACAAATGTCAGACTGCATGACTGTAAAACTATAGCATCAAAAATAGCGCTGCTTGAGCGCATTGTTGTTGCCTCTTTGGGGATCTAGGACAGCGACAAACGGACGCCAGGCTTGTCCAAGTGCACATTTACAGTACCTTCAGGCACTTGGTCCTCCTGGGGTTGAAGGTTCGCCATGCGAGCGGACTCTGGCCGAAGTGGGCTGGAAATGATACTGTAAGTGGAGAGACCCGAATGAAACAAAATAGGAGTGGAAGGCAGGACGTGCGGGACTCTACTTCCTGGGACTTGATGCTGCGGGGAGCGCACCGTGTTCGCAGGTTGAGAGGGAACTGGTGCACGGGCGCTCCCTGCAGGTGTGAAGCACCTTCAAATCCAGGGGAAAAGGCGGGTAAAGTGTGCGCCTCACGTACCGTGCTGTTTTGCACGATGCTGTGACAGGAACCCGTGTACAGTCCCGTCTGTGTACATTGTTCGTGCTTTTCGAGTAAAGAATTTTCATCGCTGGACCATTTGAATGTTTTTAACGTTCCTCTCCCCGTCTCTCTCCCTCATGATGGAAATCTCTCGAATCGTTTTGGACCAAGATTTTTTAATTCGTTCAAATGCGTCACTGGCTAGGCCAGCATTTATTGTCCATCGAATCGCCCCTGAGAAGGTGGTGGTGATCAGGATGACCAGCTCTGATGAGAAAATTATGAACACTGGCATGTGGGTCCCTTAGAAAAGTGGATGAGGGGGTGGTGCCAGAGTTGTGAGTGGGTGAAAATGGGAACAGAACTGGCGCTGCGCATGGGTGCAATTCAAAGGTCCCGATGACAGGAAAAATAACATTCTGAATGCGGAGTACTAGCTCCCCCGCTAGAGGCGGGGTATCAGTTCAGCCAGTAAGACACCGACCAGAGCAGTATCTGGTAGGGGTTTAACGGTAGGTGTAAATATACTGTTTGTAAATAAAACTTTGTTCTTGCTTTTATTCGGTTTGGACGCCTGCGTCCTTACTAAAAATGCTATAAACTAAGAGTCGGTTGATCACTGTAGTGGTGAACCACCACTCTGAACCACTGTTCAGGTGAGATAGGTACACCTACAGTGTTGTTAGAAAGGGCGTTCCAGGATTTTCGAATGTCATGTCAGACGTCTTGGAAGGGAGGGTGACTCCGAGTCTAGAGGTGGCAATATTTGGAGTGTCGGAAGGTCCAGAAGCCCGGGGGGAGAGAGGCCGATGTTTTGGCCTTTGCCTCCCTGGTGTCCTGGAGATGGATTTTTTTTGGATGGAGGGACTCGGAGCCTCCAAAGTCAGGGCTTTGGGTCAGTGACATGTCAGGGTTTCTTAAGTTCACCTTAAGGGGTTCACTACAGGGGTTCACTTGGAGGAGGCAGCCGTTCATCAACATCTTCAAGGAGAATTTATTTTTCTTGAAAATCTTTTTATTGGCTTTTCTCATATTTATAAACAGTTGTTACTTATATACATTACATTTTTCTTGCCCGCGCTAGTTTGCTTTATTTTACAGAGAGGTTTATTTTGTCCTTCATTTGACTAACTGTACGTACATTTTGCTGCCCTCTGAATCGGTCTATGACATCCCCCCCCCCCCCCTTCCTCCTCCCCCCCCCCCATTGGTTTCAGCATAGAATCATAGAATTTACAGTGCAGAAGGAGGCCATTCGGCCCATCGAGTCTGCACGGGCTCTTGGAAAGAACACCCTACCTAAGCCCACACCACCCTATCTCCATAACCCAGTAACCCCACTCAACCAACACTTAAGGGCAATTTTGGACACTAAGGGCAATTTACCATGGCCAATCCACCTAACCTGCACATCTTTGGACTGTGGGAGGAAACCGGAGCACCCGGAGGAAACCCACGCACACCCTACCTAAGCCCACACCACCCTATCTCCATAACCCAGTAACCCCACTCAACCAACACTTAAGGGCAATTTTGGACACTAAGGGCAATTTACCATGGCCAATCCACCTAACCTGCACATCTTTGGACTGTGGGAGGAAACCGGAGCACCCGGAGGAAACCCACGCACACACGGGGAGAACGTGCAGACTCCGCACAGACAGTCACCCAGCCGGAATTCGAACCTGGGACCCTGGAGCTGTGAAGCAATTGTGCTAACCACTGTGCGACCGTGCTGCCCTTCCGTGCAGCATCCTTCCTCTTCTCTTGTGGTTTCTCCATTTTTCTCCCAACCCCCAACCGGGTTGCGCAGTCCTTTGGTTCTTCACCTTTTTTTTTCCTTGGCTTACTCCTCGTTGCTGGCCTCGAACAGGTTTTGGAACAGGCTAATGAACTGCCCCCAAGTATCCAGGAAGCCTTCCTCTGACCCTCAGAAGGCGTACTTAATCTTCTCCAGGTGGAGAAATTCCGAGAGATCAGCGAGCCAGTCTGCAGCTTTGGGTGGTGCTGCCGATCGCCAGCCGGGCAGGATTCTCCGGTGTGGGATTAGGGAAGTGAGAGCAAAGGCGCTGGCCCCCTTCCCCATGTGTAGCTCCGGCTGCTCCGATACCCTGAAGATTGCCACTATTGGGCATGGCTTCACCCTCACCCCCACAACTTTGGACATTGCCTCGGAGAAGGTTGTCCAGAACCCAGCAAGCTTGGGGCAAGCCCAAAACATGTGGGTGTGGTTGGCTGGGCCCCTCTGGCCCCGTTCACATTTGTCCTCCACGTCCGGGAATAATCTGCTCATTCGGGTTCTGGTCAGGTGCGCTCTGTGCACCACTTTGAGCTTCATTAGGCTTAGCCTTGCGCAGGAGGAGGTGGAGCTCACCCCGCTCAGTGCTTTGCTCCAGAGTCCCCATCCTACCTCTGTCCCTAGTTCGTCCTCCCATTTTTGTCTGGTCCCGTCCAGTGGTGTTCGGGCTCTGTCCAGTAGCTGTCCGTATATTTTCCTACATAGCCCCCCCTTCTCGCTGCTTGTGTCTTTCAGTTCCTCTAGCAGTGTGCTTTCTGGGCCCCGGGGTACTCTACTGGCTCTTTGCGGAGGAAGTGCTTTATTTGGAGGTGTCTCAATTCCTGTCCTCTTGCTAGTTTCCACTTCCTCGTCAGTTCATCCAGTGTCGCCAGTCTGCGCCCTACGTAGAAGTCCCCGACCGTTAGTGAGCCCCTGTCCCGCCTCCATCTTTTGAAGGTGGTATCTAGCATGGCTGGGGGGAATCTGTGATTGCCACAGATGGGGGCCATAAGGGACATTTTGATTGTCCCGAAGTGTTCTTCAAGGAGAATTGACCGTCAGCAAGGGGGGGGGGGAAGAAAGGGGAGGCATGTAAGTGACGAACAAGGGTAGGGAATCTAACGTATGGATAGTTAGGATCTAGGGCAGGGGGGTGTTGGGTATGTTATTGTGGTGTTTTTGTGTGTGTAGGATCTCTTTGTTTAAAACGTTAAAATTATAAATGCCTCAATAAAATATTTTCTTTTTAAAAAAAAGGGCATTCCAGAAATTTGATCCAGCCACAGTGAAGGTACAGCAATATTATTCCGCGTCAGGATCATGTGTGGCCTTTCAGGTGTTAGTGGTTGAGATTGTGGGTTGGGAAGGTATTGTCAAGGAAGTCGTGGTAAGTTACAGTAGAGCATCTTATAGGTAGTACACACTGCTGCCACTGTGTGTTGGTGGTAAAGGGAGTGAATGCTTCAGGTGGTGAACGGGGCCGCAATCAAGCAGGCTGCTTTACCTTTTATAAGGTCTAACTACTATAATTTTAAGGCCATAAAGGCAAAAATAAAAATCTTTTTTTTTTTCGTTTTTGTGTTTTATTTTGTGAAATGATGACCCGCTACGTTTATCTACATGTAGCAGGAGTGCATCTGGCGTCAGCCACTTTTACTGCCGTGATGCTCGGTGTGTCAACTAAGCAAAAAGAACACAAGGTAACTGATGGATAAAACAAAAGGGAGGTGCTCCAAAACAACGAGCGGAGCACAGCCCAAAAAGAACAAGAAGGGAAACGAAATGTTTCCCTCCATGTGGAGTTTGCACATTGTTCCCGTATTTGCGTGGGATTTGCCCCCACAACCCAAAGGTGTGCAGGGTAGGAGGATTAGCCACGCTAAATTGCCCCTTAAATGGAAAAAATGAATTGGGTACTCAAAATTTATATTTAAAAAGTGAGACATTTTCAAATTGGCAGGTTGTAACTAGTGTATGACAAAGATCATTTGCAAATTTACAATCTAGGGTGGCAAAGTGGTTAGCACTGCTGCCTCACGGCACTGAGGACCCAGGTTTGATCTCAGCCCCGAGTCATTGTCCGTATGGAGTTTGCACATTTTCTCCGTGTCTGGGGTCTCACCCCACAACCCAAAAATATGTGTAGGGTAGATGAATTGGCCACGCTAAATTGGCCCTTAATTTGAAAAAAAGGAATTGGATACTCTAAATTTAAAAAAAAATTAAATTAAAAAAATTACAATCTGTATTAATGACAAAGAGACTGAGATGCAGTTTGTTGATGAAAGAAGGTGGAATGTGAGGAGGGCACAGAAGAGGCAAAGACTGATTAAATGAGCAGGCGGAGTATAATGTGGGAAAGTGTGAGATTATTCACTTTGGATGTAAAAATACTGTTACAACCACAGCAGATATTAATTTTTAAAAATAAATTTAGAGTACCCAATTATTTTTTTCCCAATTAAGGGGCAATTTAGCGTGGCCAATCCACCTAACCTGCACATCATTGAAATCACGCAGACCTGGGGAGAATGTGCAAACTCCACACGGACAGTGACCCAGGGCCGGGATTCGAACCCAGGTCCTCAGCGCCGCAGTCCCAGTGCTATCCACTGCGCCACATGCCGCCCCAACAGCGGATGTTAATTGCTGAACAAGACAGATTCCAAACGGAAACCTGTCTTACTGATCATAACCGTTTTTTTGTAGGTTAAAAATGAGATGGAAAAGCAATGTCACACTTTAAGGATTTTAAAATTTATTAACAAGAAGAAAACAATTATTAACAAAATATTATTAACAAGAAGAAAAATCTTAAAACCATAAGATTAAAGTTACACAGTTGAAACAGTTTTACAAAACATGCCAAATAAAAGCCATTTGGTCAGAATATACAAGCAAACAGCTTGGTTACAACTCCCTTACAGAACTTTAACTATAAAAACCCAGTAATTTTATCAAAGACAATAATTATTATAACTTTATCCACACAACTTCTCAAACGCTTCCACTCTGCTGTAGAAATTCAAGAAGGTTCAGAAACAAACTTTTTTGAAAACCAAGACTTTTCTGGCTTGCAAACTGGATAACTGTTTCAAGTTCACAACCTTCACATCACTTGCAACACAGAAATGGTCTCAAGACATCTCACACAACCACCCCAATTCAACTCAACATCTTTCCATAAATATCCTTTTCCCCCTTTCATCTAATTCGTCATCTCTTTGGACTCACATTTTCCACAATATAATATCTTTCATGTTTTCCTATTGTCTCCATTTTCATGTCAATAAAATATAATAACCTTCACCTTTTACTTATCTAGCACCTTACACTTGAATCTCTCCGCACTCTCAGACCTGCTGTCTCTGTTACCCTTCCCCAGTTTAATTAATCATGAGCACAGACACACAGCCTTCTTTACAGAATACCACCATATTCCCCAAAATAATAAAAACAATAACATCCAACATCACAATACAAAAGCGGAATCATTTTTAAAGGGTGTTAAACTTTCTAAATGTTGATGTTCAGAGAGATGTGGGTATACGAGTACAAGGAACACAAAGTTAACTTGCAAGTGTGGCAAGCAATTAGGAAGGCAAATGGCATGGTTGACTTGACAAAGTAGATACTCAGAGGTTTATTTCTTCACTGGCTGGGGAATCTGGAACAGTGTGGCACAGTTTCAGGATAAGGGATCGATCATTTAGTGCCTGAGATGACTAAACATTTCTTCACTCTTCTAAAAGAGTTATAAATCTTTGCAATTATTTACCTCAAAGTGCTGCCAATGGTCCATCATTGAGTATATTCATGACTGTGATTTTTGGTCTCTCAGAGAATCAATAGATATGGAGAGTGAGTGGAAAATTAGAGAACAAGACGGTCAACCATTCTGTTGAATGGCAGAGCTAACTCAAAGGGTTGTATGGTTTACTCCTGCTGCTGCTGTTTATGTTGTTGTTGAAGCAAATGACATGTGTCTGACTTGATATATTACTTAAGATAGTGATGGTATTTTTAAATGGTGAAAACTTGCCAAAAGGAACAAAGGAAAATTGGTAGTTCTGAATTTTACTCCTTGCACTTGATTGAAATGGTTCCAAAACCAACAGCCAGGAGCAACAACAAATCGCTCTGATGAAAGCTTATAACTAATGTGTCTACCTTATTTATCAAAAATGCCAAAATGTGTGCTTTATTTTTTGATAAAGAACATGTCAGTACTTGACTCTGTCGAGAACTGAATATTTTCATAAATAGTACTGTTGTAGGGAAAAATCCCTTGTACCAGTGCAGTCAAGAGGCCGAGTCTCAAGGCCAGGTTCAAAGCGTTGTTCTTTATTGTACAATTACTGAAGCCTTCAGGGAGACCCACACAGCCAGCTCAAACAGTGGCTTGGCCCATGTTGATCTCAACAATTACTCATTCGCTCTCGATTTTTATAGGAATCCAAATTCGAGCGGGAACATTTCCTCATACATAATAGTTAAAGGGTAGTTTTGATTTAGATCTCTCAGACAGGTTTAAACTGAGAATATGCATCTTTGTCAATTTGCATCTGTATGGTGTGTGTCCGTGTTGATGAGATTATCTGTGCTTGCTCCGAGTGTCCCTCCCTTGTCAATTTGCATCTGTATGGAGTGTGTTTGTGTTGATGAGATTATCTGTGCTTGCTCCGAGTGTCCTTCCCTTCTTTAATGTGTTTCCCATTATCTCCCTGATGTGTCTCCTTAACTAAATCAACCTCCGATGTCTGTGGCTGTGCTATGCTTTTGTTTCTGTGTTTGCTAGATGAGGTGTTAATGTCATCTTTGTCCTGCTGTGTGTGTGGGGGACACTAATCTAATCTATACATTTCTTTTATTCCTCCTATTCTGGTTTCTTTGCCTGCCTTGGGCATTTTATTAATATATTATTTCATTCTTTCATAAGTCTTTGCAATACAGTTGTGCCATATATCCCACTGCCAGGGTCTTGACTTGCAGATATCCTGATCTCCTGGCCATGGGGCCGTTTTAAGATGCAGCTTTGTGTTATTGCTGGGCAGAACAAGTGTCTTCCATCAGTGCAGAAGGGGATTTAAACGAATGTCCACCCGGGTGTCCCCTTCTGCATTGTGGGCACATTATATTATAAACGGTGCCAATCAGTCCAATAAAACAGTCCAATAAATGTTAAACGGTGCCAATCAGTCCAATAAAACAGTTTCATAAATGAAGAATGTTTGATGAGATGAGATTAAAATATGGTCTTGGAAAATGGCCTACTTCAGTACCTTTACCCTTGTTTGCAGTGGCTGATGGACTATAAAATACAAAGAAAGATTGAAACTGCCATCAATTTTTAACAGCCACCTCTCGCAACTAATAGAATGGAATATAAATCAAATCAACCCTTTAGATCAAATCCTACTTTAAAAAAAATGTTTTATTGACATTGTCAGTTTTACAGAGTGAAACATTTGTGTCCGATATTTACAATTTATACAGTTTCTTATTTACATACATCTTTCTTGGTATATCTTCTCCCCCTCCCCTCTTCCCCCCCCCCCCCCCCCCCCCTCCTTGGTATCCCCCTCTTTTGACCTGGGTGCTCTACCACAGAGCTCCTATTATTCTTTTACCCCCTTCTGTGTTTTTTGTTGCAGCTCTTGTGGGTTCGGGGGGTGGAGATTCCTGCCCCCCTCTCCTTCCACTCCCATCACTCCATGCTCCTCCCTGTGGTTCCCCTGAGTTCCTCCTCATTTCCTCCCCCCTTCCCCCTTTGTACTTCCTTGTGTTGTTTTTGTCTGCTCTCCCCTGTCTCTCCCTCTTTCCCTAGTCGCTGCTGGCCTCGAACAGGTCTTGGAACAGGCCGACAAATTGCCCCCACGCTTTGTGGAAGCCCTCTCCCGACCCTCGGGTGGTGTAACTTGATCTTCTCCACGTAGAGAAATTCCGCCAGGTCTGCCAGACAGTCTGCAGCTGTGAGTGGTGCTGCTGATCGCCAGCCGAGCCGGATTCTCTGCCGTGCGATTAGGGAAGCGAAAGCAAGGGTGTCGGGCCCTTACCCATGTGTAGTTCTGGCTGTTCCGATACCTCGAAGACTGTCACTCTTGGGCACGGCTTCACCCTCACCCACACAACCTTGGACATTGCCTCGAAGAAGGCTGTCCAGAACCCTACAAGTCTGGGGCCATCCCAGAACATGTGGGCGTGGTTAGCCGGGCCTCCCTGGCAAAGCTCACATTTATTTTCCACCTCTGGTAAGAACCTGCTCATTTGGGTTCTGGTCAGGTGTGCTCTGTGCACCACTAAACTGCATGAGGCTGAACCTTGCACAAGCGGAGGTGGAGTTGGCCCTGCTCAGTGCTTCGCTCCAGAGCCCCCAACCCACTTCCGCCCCAGTTCGTCCTCCCATTTTCGTCTGGCTTCGTTCAGTAGTAGTCTTGCCCTGAGCATCAGTTCCTCTAATAGTGTCTCTCTCGGGGCTCTGGGATATCCTACCGTCACCTTGTGGAGAATGTTCTTGACTTGAAGGTGCCTAAGTTCTTGTCCTGTCGGTAGTTACAGGTCTTCCGTCAGTTCACTCAGTGTTGCTAGTCTGTCCCCATGTAAAAGTCCCTAACTGTTAGCATCCCCCCGTCCTGTCTCCATTTCTTAAATGAGGTGTCGAGCATGGCTGGTGAGAATTTGTGGTTTCCGCAGATGGGGGGCATCTCGGTTAGACCAAAATGTTGCCTCATCTGGTTCCATGTCTGGCAGGATGTGTCGGGGGGAGGGGAGGGCGGCGGCGGGGGGGGGGGGGGGGGGGGGGGGGGGGTGGATGGGAGCACTGCTGTGGCAAGGGCCCGGAGGACTGTTTCCCTGCAGGAGGACTCCTCCATCCTCACCCATTTCATGGTGGGTTCGTGTATCTATCCCCTCATCCTCTTCGCCGTAGTTGCCCAGTGGTAGTATTTTAGATTTGGCAGTGCCAGACCGTCCATAACTTTCCTCCTTTGCAATGTTGATTTAGGGATTCTTGGATTCTTTCTCCTCCCCCCCCCCCCCCCCCCCCCCCCCCCCCCCACCCCCCACCCCCACCCCACACACACACACAAACGGCATGATCATTTTATCTATGCTGTGGAAGGCAGCTTTGGGGATGAAGATCAGTATGGATCTGAACAGGAAGAGAAACCTCGGCAGTGCTTTCATTTCGATCGTCTGCACCATCCCCGCCAGGGAGGGTGGGAGCGTATCCCATCTCTGTAGGTCCTTTTTAACTTCCTCCGCCAGACTGGTTAGATAATAATAATAACAAAATTCCACTTGTGGATCCGTGCCCAGTCGTGAGCTATCTGGATCCCCAGGTAGTGGAATTTGTTTTGGGCTAGTTTGAATGGGAGTCCCTCCAACTCTGTCTCTTCTCTTCTCCCCCCCCCCCCCCCCCCCCCCCCGCCCCCCCTACACACACCTTTGGGTTCACCAGGAAAGCCTCGCTCTTGCCCAGGTTGGGTTTGTAGCCCGAGAAGGCTCTGAACTCTTTCAGGAGCTGCATGATTGCTGTCACGCTTTTCTGTGGTTCTGAGACGTAGAGGATCAGGTCATCAGCATAGAGTGAAACTCTGTGCTTTCTGCCTCCTCTTTGGATGCCCTTCCACCTTTTTGCGTTTCGCAGAGCGATCACTAATGGTTCAATTGCTGGGGCCAACAGTAGCGGGGACAGTGGACATGCCTGCCATGTGCCTCTGTGCAGCTGGAAGTATTATTACATTCATCAGCTGCCTGATGCTCGCAGTTAGCTACCTACCCTTGACAAAGCCCGTCTGGTCCTCTGCGACCACCTCTGGCTTGCAGCTCTCCAGCCTCTTGGCCAGGACTTTTGTGAGTATCTTCGGGTCCACATTAAGCAGTGAAATGGATCGGCATTCCGTTGGGTATCAGCGATATTATGGCCTGTGTTAGCGTAGGAGGCAGGGTGCCACTCGCTAGTGAGTCTGCAAACATATCCCTTAGGTGCGGGGCCAGGGCTGGTGCAAATTTTTTATAGAAGTCCGCCGGGAACCTGTCTGGTCCCAGCGCCTTCCCTGTTTGCATGCTCTCCATGATTTCTCCCAGACCTATTGGTGCTTCCAGCTCCCCCCCACCTATCGTCTCCCACAACTGGCATGTCCAGTCCATTGAGGAACTGTTTCATCCCCGCGTCCCTGTCAGGATCTCGGAGGTGTACAGCCCTCGGTAGAAGGTCTTAAATGCCCGGTTGACCTCTTTTGGTTCAGGTACCAGTCTGCCTCTGCTATTTTTTATCTCCGCTATCTCCTTCGTGGCTACCTGCTTTCTCAGTTGGTGAACCAGTAGGCGGCCAGCCTTTTCTCCATGCTCGGAGAAGGTCCCCTGTGTCTAGCGGAGTTGATGCAATGCTTTCCTGGTGGATGGCAGGTTAAAGTCCATTTGCAGCTTTTTCCTCTCTGCCAGAAGCTCTACAGTTGGGGCCTGGGAGTACTTTCTGTCGACCTCTAGGATGGAGTCGAGCAGTTGTTGCCTGGCTGTCCCCTCTTTCCTGTCTCTGCAAGCCTTATAGGCTATAATTTCTCCCCTCATTACGGCCTTCAGTGCCTCCCATAATGTGGAAGATGAGACTTCCCCATTCTGGTGTTAGTAATGTACTCGCCTATGGCCTGTGATATTTTCTGGCAGAAGGCCCTGTCAGCCAGGAGGCCCATATCCAGCCTCCATGTGGGGCGCAGGGCATGCCCGTCTCCACCCTCGCAACCATGTAGTGTGTAGCGTGGTCGGAGATGACTATAGCGGAGTATTCCGCTCTTACTATTCCTGGAAGAACCGATTTCCCCACTGCAAAGAAGTCACCCCCATCTACTCCATAAATGCACCCAATTCCCTAGCCATGCCTGTCTTTTTTCCCGTTCTGGGATTTGATCGGTCAATCAGCGGGTCCTGTACGCAGTTAAAGCTGCTCCCCATGATGAGTCGGTGTGTGTCGATGTCGTGGATTTCTGCCATGGTCTTCTTTATAAAGTCTGTGTCGTCGAAGTTTGCGCGTACACATATCCAAGTACTACTGGAGCCCCATCTAAGACACTGCTGACCATGACGTACCGTCCCCCTTGGTCCGTTACCGTCCTTGTCCCCATGAACTTCATCCTCTTGCTAATCAGTATGGTTACTCCTCTAGCCCTCGTCCCATAACATGTATGGTACGTCTGTCCCACCCAGCCCTTCCTTAACCGCAGTCAGTCCTTCTCCCTCAGGTGTGTTTCCTGCAGGAAGACTATGTCGCCTTTCAGGCTTCTTAAGTGGGCGAAGACTCTGGATCTTTTTACTGGGCAGTTAAGTCCCCTAACATTCCAGGTGATGATCCTGATGGGGGATTTCCGTCCCCCCTTTCCTGCGGGGTCAATCATACTTACCTGGTGGACGGGCCCCTGCATTCTGGGGTTTCCCTTTGATCAGGGACCCTCCAAAGTGGCTGCTTGCGGCGCCATCTTGTTTCCTCAGCCTGCTCCCTGCCTGCCAAAGCCAATCTGAGTGCCAACTCTTTTTTTCCCATCCTGTTTCCTACATATCCCCCCCCCCCCTCAACCCCGTGTTCCCTCTCCCTGTCCCTGTGTCACACCCCACTTTGGCCAGGTACTCCCTCCATGCCAGGAGGTGTGCCGCACCACACTTACTGCCTGTCTTCCCATGCTACCCCTCCTCGCTAGTACGGTGGCTGCCCTCCCAGGGCTGTTCTAACCCTTTGCCTATGCCTGCCGACTGTTTGTTTTCTCTGCCTGCCCCCTCACCTGCGTTTCCCTGTCCTCGCTTTCACCTGTGACTGGCCTTTCTGATCGGAACGAGGCAGTACAGTCCAGCGCAAACATGTTACATTGCTTATTAGTCTCTGTTTCTGTTTCTTTTTTCCGCGATCTTCCTCCGACCTGCCTTCATCGCTGCCTTGCCTGTCCTTTGTCCAGGCCGTTGGCCCGAACAAAGTCGTTTGGTTCTGCCGGGGTATTGAAAAAGTACTCCTTCTCTGGTGTGTGACCCAGAATCTGACTGTGAATAACATGCCAAATCGTACCCCACTTTTATAAAGCGCCGACTTTGCCTGATTAAACTCGGCCCTTTTTTTTGCCAGGTCTGCCCCAATGTCTTAATGAATACAGATTCTATATCCTTCCCATGTGCTCGCTTTCATCTGTCTAGCCCACTGCAGGATCCTCTCACGGTCCTGGTATCGGTGAGGCTTCTCGATGATCGCTCTCGGCTGCTCCTCCGCCTTGGGCTTAGGTCTGAGAGACCTGTGTGCCCTGTCGAGTTCTAGGGGCTTGGGGAAGCTGTCCCTCCCAACTAGGTTGGACAGCATTTGGGCAATGTAGCTTGTCGGGTCTCCGACAGGCCCACAATCCGCACGTTCTGCCATCGAGACTTGTTCTCCCAGTCTCGACCTTCCCCTTCAAGCTCCCTTGGGCCGCCACCAACCTTTTCGCCACTGCTTCCAGAGGGACAATCCTGTCACTCTGGTCTGTCGAAGCTCTCTTGAGGTCGTGAATCGTCATATCTTGCACCTCAACATTTTTTCCCAGTCCGTCGATCATCCTTTGTAGGGAGACCATCGCCTCTAACCACCAGCTTCACTGCCACCTGGATCTCGATTCTAATCGCCTCCTTCATGGTGGCCAACTCCTTCTTAAGGAAGGTCCTCCATTTGTCTCCTCGTGGCAAGGGGGAGGCAGATGTTCGGGTTGACGGTCTCCCACTTTCTTGGGTGGCTGGGACCTCGTGGGTCCGCCAGTTTGTCCGCCGGCTGTTCCTGGTCCTTTACACCACTTCTGCCATCTCTTCGGTCTCTTGAGCTCCCGTTCGCTGGCATTTTTCTCAATTGTTCCCTTTCTTCCGTTGGGGTTATTTTGTTATTGATTTTTCAGTCAAACTTTGTCTAAAAGTGCCTTTTTTGGGGTCTGGTTGGGAGGAGAGCCACCTGATGTGCGTCCGCTCAGCTCATCACCATCGCCGGAAGTCTAGATCAAATCCTGCTTAGCATTGGTTTTAGCTAAGAATTATTGATATACCATTGGTAATTAATTTTGTTGAATAATTTTATTTCAGATGAAGATATCGAAGTTAAACTTGGACTAAGTATCCAGATTAAGGGAGAGAAAATGGGCCAGGTTTTGTGCATCTTGTAATTATCTGGTGATTCCCTTTGGAATGTTTCAGCAGTATACATAAATGAAAGAAAGATGGGCTCAACTAATATGCTCCCTGTGTTTATGGTTCACTCGGTTTTTTTAAATTTTAGACTTTAAATAATTTAAAGCCTATTTAAAACAGTGATAAAGCACCAAAAGTGTTAAGGAAGTGATTTAGAAGCTGAAAATTCTTTTTGTCAAACCAGACAACAAAAAGATAGTATAATCCACTGAGTGGTCCTCAGAGAGCAGGCTGCACTACCTGTCTAAGTACACTTGATATGATGATGGAGAAAAAAAAATCATAGGGCGGGTATTCTCCGTTTCCCAACGCTGAAATTGCGAAACACATAGAACATAGGACACACAGGGCAGAAGGCCCATCGAGTCTGCACCTACCCACTTAAGCCCTCACTTCCACTCTATCCCCGTAACCCAATAACCCCATCTAACCTTTTGGACACTAAGGGCAATTTAGCATGGCCAATCCACCTAACCTGCACGTCTTTGGACTGCGGGAGGAAACCGGAGCACCCGGAGGAAACTCATGCAGACACGGGGAGAACGTGCAGATTCCGCACAGACAGTGACCCAGCGGGGAATCGAACCTGGTACCCTAGTGCTGTGAAGCCACAGTGCTAGTCACTTGTGCTACCGTGCTGCCCGTTCTGGTTGTTAGTAATGTACTTGCCTATGGCCTGTGATGTTGGGCGTAGAATAGAGTCTGATGCCAAAATCGCGGCTGGCGCTGATTTGACGCCAAATCGCGATTCTCCATCACCTCGACAGCAGTGCACGTACAGTAAACACCGTTTGTATATCATTAACGGGCCCACCAGGAGCTGCACGGTGGCACAGTGGTTAGCACTGCTGCCTCAGTGCGCCGAGGGCCCAGACTCAATCCCAGCCCCGGGTCACTATCCGTGTGGAGTTTGCACATTCTCCCCATGTCTACATGGATCTCACCCCCCACAATTGAAAGATGTGCAGGGTAGCAGGGTAGGTAGATTGGCCATGCTATACCCAGGTGCGGACCGCCATTACCACAGCTATTTTGCTGTGCACCCCACTGACCACCCACCCTGGCCCTTGGTTCTGCAGAGTTACACCGGCTGAATGGGGGTCCCCACCCCCACCCAGCCACCATCCACCAGCGGTCCACCCAGGGCAACATCCACAGTAGCTCCTAAGCGGGCTGCGTTGCATATCCCTGGCGAGGGCAGTGCCAGTTGATGGTACCCCTGGCATCAGGGACAGTGCCGGCCACTGATGGGGCCAGGGTGCTGGGTTGGGGGGAGGGACATGCGGGGGAAGAGCCCACTGTGCCAACCGGGGCCACCATGTAGCCTTGTGAACCTGGTTGGGCACGGAGATACGCATCATGCTAACATGTTGGCTTTTCACCTCCTGCAGACAATGGATACTGGAATTCAACCAGCAATGGTGGCCTTTTTGCTGGTTGCCGCAGCCCTGAGGGATGTCTTCCGGCTGTACGAGCGGGCGCTGCTCGAGGAAGAGGAGAAAACTGCAGCATCGGAGCGTGCAGCCGCGGAGTGTGTCACAGAGGGACAGGAGGCAGCCGCCCAGGTTGGATAGCCAGCCGCCCAACAGGTTGAAAAGGAGGAGATGCCAAGGAGACGCTGCAGGAGGCCTTATGCGTACCAGCAGTGCCTGTCATTCAATGAGCTGTCGGACCGAGCAAGCCGTCAAAGATTTCGGCCGAACGGAGAGACAGTGTGACATATCTGCCAGATGATGGCACACCTGGCACCGCGGGGATATGGGGGGGATTATCCCCTCCTGGTGGTCATCAAGGTGATGGTTGCCCTGAACATTTACGCCATGGTGTCCTTCCAGGTGCCGAGTTGGGACCTGTCTGGGACCTCACAGACCTTAGTGCACAGATGCACCCTTGACGTCACGGGGGCCCTAAATGCCCATGCAGCTCAATACGTCCACTTCAATGTGGACCAAGCCCACCAGGCTGCCGGGGCACATGGGTTCACTGCAATCGCCGGGATGCAGGTCTCCCCACGAGCACCTGCAGATGACGGGCTGCTCTACACAAATCGAAAGGGGCTCCACTCGATGAACGTGCAGCTGGTATGTGACTATCAGATGCGTGTCATGCACGTCTGAGCCTGATACCTGGGCAGTGTGCACAATGCCTTCATCATGGCACACTCGATGATCTCAGACATGTTGAGACGCCTCCCAACCCCCCCTGGCTGGGGGGTTGGCTCCTGGGTGACAGGTTATCCAATGCGGTTGTGGCTGATGATACCTATCCGGAGGCCACAGACCGATGCGGAGATCCGCTACAATGATGACCATGCAGCAACCAGCGGTGTGATCAAGCGGTTCGTCGGCCTCCTGAAGATGCGATTCAGGTGCCTGGACCGCTCTGAAGGGGCATTCCAGTGATGCTGAGAGGGTTACCCGCATCATGGCGGTCTGCTGCATCCACCACAACATCATGCAGCAGAGGGGAGATTTGCTGGAGGAGGAACGGCAGGCCTCGTCCAATGAGGAGGATGCAGGGAAGGGGGAGGATGGGCTGGACATGGAGCCCAGGCAGGCACGGGAGGTCGCACAACATGTGCGTCAGGGCAACGCGCAGTGGACGCTCTGATCGCCCCCAGGTTCACTGACTGGGATGGAGTGTTAGAAGTTTTAGTTGCTGTGAAATGAAGAGTCTAAAGTTCTTGTTCCTTTTCACCAAACACCATTTATTTCACTTCCACAGCCTCTGCACAAAGCTCTTAACAACGCACCACCTGACAGAGGCCACCTGAAGCCCCTTTACATAATCAGTGTCAATTAATGGATACTTAACATAAATGAGACAACTAATTGCAATGTCTCTTAACCCATTACTTAACAGTCTCCCCTTCCTTGGGGAAAAAAATAATTAGGTGAAAACAAAATTTCAAGAAACTCAAAAACATACACATGATGTTCCCCTCCCTTTTTTTTTGTTTGGACGAGAAAGAAAAAAAAAGTCACAGAAACAAGCGCCCTTCATTAACAATATCCAAAAGTTTCTGTGAACTCGCCCCTCTTTTCGTAAAACAGTCTGACAGTTGATAGCTCCTGTCGACCCATTTAAATGTTGTTATTTCCCCTCTGTCCAACATCTGCTTCAAACCTGCGATGTCTATCCGTAACCTCTTTTCATTGACACTTTTTGTAGAGTGCACATTTTCCCACAGGGATTTATTGTCAATGTGACAGTCAATAGGTATATTACCCAAATCCCCTAATTTCTGTCAATATCATACTTATATAAAAGGCCATATCCACCGCCTCTACAAGGCTTAACATCTCAGCAGCCAAAGTGCTTTTTACCACTCTCCTTATTTTCTTTGTTTCCCACACAAGTGGGCAACATTTACCATTGTTCCCCAAAAGGAAAATTATAAAACCTCCTGCGCTTGAAACCCCATCACATAAATTTGCGTAGGACGCATCACTATAAACTATGAGTTTCGAGTGCTTAAGGTCACCTAAAACCGGGAACTTCAAAATACACTCCTGCATTTTTAGTTTGGCCAACGCTTTATTTGCTCTTTGGGATCATTCATTTATGTACTCTACTCTATGACATCAAAACTCACGTCCCGTCTAATCTGTCTACCTAACCAGTTCAGTTGCCCAATTAAACTTCGCAGTTGCTCTTTTTCTAACTTTGAAACCATTGCATCTTTTTGTGAAACTCGGCCACGACTAATTGCTATTGGGGTGATGCTTTCCAAATAAGATGGCTGACGTAAAGTTGCCACTAACTTAGTCTGTCCAATTTCCAGTCCAATATATTTAAATGCACCGGAAGCCTGACTTCCAACCCTGAATTCTTTCCTCAAACCAGAGATTACAATAGCTTCAAAATCACTAGTCCCACCCCACAGAAAATCATCGACATGCATCATAAAAATGCCAGAAATATTTCCTTTATAGTGCCAGTAAAACATTGCAGGATCTGCTTTCAACTGGCAACAACCTAACTTTAACAAAACTGACCTTACCGAAAAATACCAGACTCTAGATGCATCATTTAATCCATATACACCTTTGTTCAACTTCCAGATAACCCCTTCTGTGTTAGCTGCTTCTTTAGGAGGATGGAGAAAAATGTCTCTCTGGAGCTGATGCCCCTGCAAAAAGGCAGCTTTTATATCTATAGATTTGCATTCCCATGCCTTTGTGGCTAATAGAGCCAAGAAGATCTTTAAAATAACTTTTCCTGCTGTAGGTGAATCTACCCTTAAATCCTGATCTTCTAAGTTTTCTTCAAATCCCCTTGCCACGAGCCTGGCCTTTGCCTTATAAGTTCCATCCGGAAGAACCTTTTCCGTGCAAATCCATCTGTGGGATAGAGCTCTTTGTCCCCTATCCGGTACTTCCGTGTATACCCCAAATTCACTCCAACTATGCAATTCTCGCTGCTTAGCTTCTTTAATAACTTTTTCATCTAATTTATTTGAAGCCACCAAAATCTCACGTGCATGTGGGCTTCTACTCCTATTAGTATTCGTAGTCTTACTCATGTTCCGTGATCTTGACAAACTCTCCCGCCTGGTATCTCGTTCTGTACTGCTCCTGCTTGATCTTTCCCTTCTGCTGTGGGATGTCCTTTCAATAGTTCTCGACCTTTTCCTACGGACCTGTTCACTATCCGATGTACTATCTGAACTGGCACTGCGTTTCTGTGCCCTCCATTTTTGAACTTCGTTTTCCCAATCCATTGTCTTGACTCCTTCCCCTGAATGCTGTACATTCAACCAATGGTTATACTTTCCAGTGGCCTTCCCTGCTCTACTAATAACAGTTGCATCCTTCCATTGACTAGACCCTTCAGTCACTTTCGTACCAACTTTTGGCAGTTGCCCTTTCGGAAAAATGGCCTGTTTTAATTCACCAGAAGTGTTGTGTTCCTCCACAGAAACCCTGTCTATATCAGTTAATTGGTCCTCATAGTTCTGTAACACATGCGTACCAGATGACTCTGGTTCCTCGTCATGTCTGTCTGCTCTGTCTAAATTTGAAAATTTGTAATCTGTACCCATTATCCTTGATGAATGGACCCTAACAGTTTGATTACCATGTTGCAAAATAATTGTTTTGCCATCTATGCCTATGATCTTCCCTGGGCCTTTCCATTCATTAGAATTGTCTCTCTTATAGTATACCATGTCTCCTTGCTGAAAAACGGCATCTGATGGCCGTACGTTATGTCTTAAAGCTCTGCGAATTCTTTCAGAGATTTCTGCTTCCAGAAAAGCTTTTCTACTGCTATGTAATGCATTTAAATGTTCAGCAAAACCAGAGCTAATTGTAGTCCCCTCCCAAGCTGGAGGCTGGTCATCCAAAATGGACAGAATTTTAGGATTTCTACCAAACACTAATTGATAAGGACTATAGCCCCCAACCATCTGCAATGAATTCTTTGCATGTACTGCCCATGCTAAAGCTGAATTTAGCCTGCAATTTGGTCGATCTGCCAAAATTTTCCGAAGCATGTCATCGATGACAGCATGATTTCTTTCACAGACACCATTACTAAATGGGCTTTCTGCAGCCGAATTCATAACTCTGATATTCATGTTTTCACACATATCCCTAAACTCATCATTAGCAAATTCTCCCCCATTGTCCGTAAGGAATTTTGCCGGTGGACCCATTCCTGTCCCTATCCATTTTTCCACGATTTGATCCAGAATTACTCTCTTTCCTTTACTTCGTACAATCGTTGATTGACTGAATCTGGTTGCTAAATCTACAAAATGCAAAATAAATATATTATTTGCTTTATCCCAGATCTTAAGGTCCATGGTCACAATGTTGTTAAAATCCCTGGCCAAAGGTAGGGTTATTATCGGTCGTGCTGGTGTCCTTCTGTACTTCCTACAAACTTCACAGTGGTCACTAACCTGTTCTATCAGTTTAGTATAGTCGTCATTCCTTACCCCTGCATCCTTTAATAAAATTTTCAGCCTCTGAGGAGACGGATGTGCAAATTGCCTATGCAGTTTTAATACCACAAGCTTTTTGTCAGCTAAAGTCCCATTTTCAACTGCCATTAACACATCCTTAACCACTCTACTTGAAAAATTATTTGTCAGTAATGGAATACAATAGTGTCCCGACTGTGTAAATTGTAAGTCCACCGTCTTTCCAAAAACTGTTGCCTTATCCTGTTCCATATCCAGTTTCATGTGTGCTTTCTTCATCGACGGTCTGCTCAGAAGCAAAGGTATCTCACTTGATACAACATCCGTGCTAATGAAATGATTCACTCTGGCAATATTGCAAGGGATCACCACTCTTTTCAGCAACTTCCAGAGTATTATCATCCCCAAACCTGAAACTTGTGGAACTTTCAAATTCCTTAACCTTGTTACGATTTTCAGCATTCAAAGAGTCCAGGTAACATTTTAACCAGTCAATTCCACACACAGTAGATGTGCAGCCACTGTCCAATACAGCACAGTTGAAGGATTCTGCAACCAACATCCTCATTACCGGCGTAAAACTGCTTGTCAATAGGACAATGCCTTCTTTCTGGTCACTATCTTTTTCCTCTTCTGACTCTTCCGTGTCATGTGTCGCTTCAAACACTCCATCATAACGAGTTGGACAGTTGAAAGCATAATGGTATTGAGAGTCACATCGAAAACATCGATTTATCATGCCCCGTGCATTTCTGGGGTTCATGTTCCTATTGTAGGTTCTAACTGGGTTTCTGTCTTCATAAGTTCCTTGTCTCGGTCTCTGTCTATAGTCTTGAGCCCTGTTCGTCGCCATACGATTTCGCCATCCTGTTACTAGTGTATCTTCCATATTCTGCCTTATTGCAGGCTGACCTATTTGGGTCATCAGAGCCATCGGAATCGAATGTTTCCCCAGAAACTTTTGTAAAGCTTTTGTCATCTGTTCGAATAAGGTATCCTTATCAGTAAACTGAACTCCTGTCAAAACCAGGAGTCTATCCATGTTGCTCACTCTAGCACAGTCAAGTAATTTAAAGGCCAACACAGACTGTGGAAATTCCAGATTGTGTTTCTGCAGCCTTTTATATAGTCTGCCAAATTCCATTACATAGTCTTCCATGGTGATATCCTCCATTTTCCGGAACTTATCAAAATCCGATCATGCTTCATACGCACTTAACAAGTCATCTTTCTTATAAATCTTATCCATATAATGTAATAAAGTCTCCAGACCTTCTTCTGAGTCTAACTCTTCCAATTCCAGCTCAGAAAGCACTTTGTTTCGGATTTTACTGCCATATGGTAGAGAAAGAGCCAATGCCATACCTTGTTTTCTCTTTCCCAAAGCAGTTACCTTAGTCCACATAACTACTGCACTTCTCCATTGGTCGTACGATTCCCTTTCAGAAAATAAGGGAGGATAGTCATATCCAGCCATCTTTATCCTGGGTTCAACCATGTATCTTTCTTTTTTTTCCTTCTCACTCACTCCTTGGTTTGATCAGGAAAAGTTGTATCTTTCAAACGTTCACATTTGCACAGCAACCATTCTCTGCTACCATTGTTAGACATTTTAGTTGCTGTGAAATGAAGAGTCTAAAGTTCTTGTTCCTTTTCACCAAACACTGTAGCCACTTAAAATGGCCAACTCCCGATTCAAAATGGTGAACGGCAAAGGCTGATGGGAAAGTCAGCCAACAAGACAAAAACCTTGTAGTTGCAGCGAAAATTCGGGGACAGCCCATCGAATTTCTCTGGGACACAGGAGGGTCCCGCACCACAATAAATTCCTCCACCATGTTTCAAAAAGACACGTGGCCCACATTCTGGGAATCGATTTCATGAATTCCCATAATCTTTCATTTGATCCAGTCAACCAGTGTGTCTGGAAGATGGCAAAATCCGCAAGAGCCCCCACAACGCTCAACATAGGAGAGTACGCAAACAAAATTAGCGCTGTAGGCAAATTTTGGTTCAACCCGACCACGCTTAGTACGGACAAGCAGGTTAGGGCAGTTCTGCAAAAGAACAGGGCAGCATTCGCGACCCACAAGCACGACTGTGGACGGATGACTGGCTCCGTACAAATAACAGGACCTGACCCTAGACCCCAAAAACAGTATGGACTTCCCCAAGAGGCAGAGGGAGAAATCTCCAAGGTAATAGAAAGCTTATTGGAGCAAGGCGTACTTGGATCAGTAGCCTCCACTAATAATGCCCCGATTTGGCCAGTGAGAAAGCCCGATGAATCATGGCGACAGACCATCGATTACCGGGAACTCAACAAAATCACCCCCGCAGCAGCCCCCACAGTAGCAACAAGTCCCGAGACCATGCTCAAGCAGGGACTCAATTCCCGATTCTTTACGGTTTTGGATGTCAGTAATGGATTCTGGTCCATTCCATTGGCAAAGGCGTGTCAGTACAAACTTGCCTTCACCTTTAAAGCACAGCAGTACACGTGGACATGCCTGCGACAAGGCTTCCACAACTCCCACTCCATTTTCCACCGACAGCTGGCAAATGGTTTAGCCAAATTCTCTCGCCCCGAATGTCTGGTACAGTATGTAGACGACCTACTACTGCAGACAGACACCAAGGAAAAGCACATTGAGCTTCTGTCCGAACTCCTGGAACTCTTAAACTCAATCGGTTGTAAAGTCAACCCCAAAAAGGCCCAGATTTTGGAAGATAAAGTGATATATTTGGGAACAATTATCACACATGGTAAACGCGAGATCGAGCATAAAAGGATTGACTCGATTGCTAAATTGCGCCTTCCCCAGAACGTTTCAGCCCTCTGGTCGTTTTTAGGACTGGTTGGCTACTGCCGAAAGCACATTGACGGTTTCGCCAGCAAGGCAGCGCCCCTCTCAGACCTCCTAAAGAAGGGCGCCCCCTGGGAATGGCTTCCGCAGCATACGGATGCTGTGGACTCGTTAAAACAGGCACTCATAGCAGCCCCCGCACTACAGGTTCCAGACCCGCTTTCCCCTTACGCCATAGAGGTAGCGACCACGGCCCTTTCGGCCGTGCTCCTCCAGGAACGGCACGACCAGTTAAGGCCCGTAGCTTACGCCTCCAGAATTTTAGATGCTGTGGAGCAGGGATTTTCTGCCTGTGAGAGGCAGCTGCTCGCAGTATTTTGGGCAGTTCAGTATTTTTCGTATATTACCGGACTGAACCCCATCACAATTCTCACCGAACACACACCCACCCAACTTTTACTGGACGGACGACTCAAGGACGGTACAGTAAGCCAGATTAGAGCAGCTAGATGGACCCTTCTCTTGCAGGGACGGGACATCACTGTTAAACGGACAAAGACGCTCACCTTTTTAGCCGACAACTTACAGTACCCCGGAACCCCCCATGAATGTGAAATTATCTCTCCACACCACAACACAGGCCCCTTTATTGCCAAAACACCCCCCAGAAAGATAGGTAGTTCAACCCAGAGCCCCCAGCACACGGACACGGGTGAGCCCATAAAGATCTATGTGGATCGCTCTTCCACAGTCTTGGATGGGAAGCGCATAACAGGTTGCGGTATCTATGTCGAGGACGCGCAGGGACGCGCCCTTGAGGAAATATCGTTAAAACTTCCAGGCCACTTAGGTGCGCAGGCAGCAGAACTTGCGGCTTTGCGTATATAGTGGAACACCCAGATTCCTTCCCCAGCCCAGCAGACATATACTCGGACAGCCTCTATGTCTGCAACAGCCTCACGGAATTCCTGCCCCTGTGGAAAGCAAGAGGATTTGTTTCCGCAAACGGGAAACCCCTCCCCTCAGCCCCATTGCTCCATCACATTTTAGAAAGAGCCCAGAACAGGACTTTTGGGATAATCAAAGTCCGCAGTCACCATCGTTCCTGCCCCCCCTGGAAATGTAAAAGCCGACGCACTGGCTAAAGCAGGTTCCAGGCATGGATATTTTTGGACACCCCCCGAAAGCGCACCAGTGAGTGCAGTTCAAGTCTCACAGACAAAGATCGAGGATCTAGTGGAGGCCCAGAAGCAGGACAGCAATCTCGGGAGATTGTAAAAGGAAAATATCCAGCTCCCTCTGAGGTTTAGAAATGCACTGACCACACATGACGGTGTGGTGTTAAAAGACACCCTTTATGTGGTTCCTGAACAGGACAGGAATCAACTGAATTGTTTGTTCCATGACGGTCATGGACATCAGGGAATCGATCCCACTACAGCCCATCTCAGGCAGCTTTGTTGGTGGCCGAATTTAAAGGACGATGTAAACCATTACATCGAGAATTGTCTTATCTGCGCCCAGAATAATCCGGACAGATATGCCAAAAAGGCTCAACTCAGCCTCCCCCGACCCGTTAACGGCCACTGGACTAACCTCCAGGTTGATTTTATAGGACCATTGCCCCCTTGCAGGAATAGCTATAAATATGTACTTGTGGTAATTGACACATTTATGAAATGGGTGGAAGCATTCCCAGCCCGCACAAACACTGCAAAAACCACAGCCAAGATTTTGACCCACCACATCTTTACAAGATGGGGACTCCCCCGCAGCATTGAATCTGACCAAGGTTCCCATTTTACGGGATGTGTCATGCAGAACGTCCTCACGATATTTGGCATTACCCAAAAATTCCACATAGCATACCACCACAGTCGAGTGGTATCGTGGAGCGCATGAATCGGACCCTAAAATCCACCCTCAGAAAAATGGTCCAGCAGAACAACACCACTTGGGACTCAGTCCTCCCCTTTGCGCTGATGTTTTTGCGTAATACAATTTCTACTTCCACAGGTTACACCCCACACACTCTCATGACCGGACGCCCCATGAAAAGCACAGAATATTTATTAGGTTTAGACTTGACCAGTGACGTCCCTCACACCTGAGAAAGCAGTGGAGCAATTAGTTCAAAATGTTAAAACGGCTCAGCTAGCAGCCACATTAAAATTGGGCACCAGAAAGAAACAGAGCAAGGCTTGTTTCGACAAAACAGTGCATGCGACTGAGTACAGTATAGGACAGCAAGTTATGCCCTCTGTATATAACCCCAGCACATTCCTGTCACCAAAATACTCGGGTCCGTACTCCATTGCGGACAATGTAAGCCCTTCCGAATATAAAATAAAGTATCCCAACGGTAAGACTGCGTGGTTCCATATCAACCAACCAGCTGAAGGCATATGGGACACAGTCGAACCAGCTCGACGCAGCACATCACACCCCGCCCACAGCCAACGTAACCCTACCATCCCTCAACACGTCCAGCCCAGCCACAGACTCTACCTCGACTCCACCCCCTGAATATACACTCCGCCCCGGAACGCCCACAGACTGCAGCAGCAGAGACAGCGACTGTGACTCGGACGATTGCCACAGCACGTCTCCCGACTATCCCCATGCAACAGGCCCCACACCCAGCGATTCCGACTACGATCCAAGTGATCCCTTCATGATCACTTTCTTAAACAAACCCGACCACCGAACTGCACTGACGACCCCGATTCTGTCCCCACACAACTAGACACCAACTATTGGCACCGAGATAACTCCTTCCGACTCGTCCGCAATGACGAGAGCGACCCCACCTCACACATGCAGCCCTTTCAGCCCTGATACACTCAAAAGTTTGGCACCCGGGAGAAGATGACGACCTTGGGTCTGACTCCCATACCGAGAACCCCTTTGCGACCCTGTTCGCAACCGAGAACTGGGGTGTCCAGATGATGTTTGAAAAGGAACTGCTTAGGAGAAGTGGTGTCCTTTCTGATGGAACCTGCAGAATGTTCTATGTTGTTTGTGAGTTTGTTAAATATTGTTTGTCAGACCGAAAAAAAAAATCACGGCCCCACGCCTTTTCGGCCGAAACCTCTGGGGACTTGCCTACAGAGACTCACTATTGCCAGACACTAGTTCAGCGGAACTAGCTTGTCTGCAGAGACTTGTTCAGGTACCAGACGCCCGTTCGTAACTGCCCTTCTGGTTCAAAGGTAGAACCACTACGGCAGCCCCACCACGATGACTACATTTCTTGCCCGTTCTTGTCGGTTGCTCAGGCAGTGGAGAAACGGCTTGGGACCCGCCCTGCCTGGGAACCCCCCGCTGGTCAACTACGCTCGGGTAGGAGAGACACGGCATTGGTAGCCGTCCTACCCGGGGACTCCATCCAACTCTTACCCGTCGCGGCCCATACGCACCTCATTTTGGCACTTTCAGTTCAAAAAGTTTTGTTTTGTTTCAGGTAACCCTTAGGTTGCCAACCACATGCTGGTTACATCCTGAAACATTTGGATGGTAAATTGCGCAGTCTGCGAGACGGCTCGCACTGGTTCATTATTTGGAAGCGTGTCTTGTCCTAAAATTCGTTTTTTGAAAAAAAAAAGAGGGAGTCACAGTCAGTGACCAATTATAAAGGGAATAATTGGCCCTAAAGGACAGACAGACCTCGTAGTATTGTACGAGATATTAAACAAAGATAGTTACAGACACTATGCTTGTTTCCACAGAACTCCAGAAGCTCCAGGACCGGAGAAGAGAAGAAAAGAAACGAAAGAGAAGAGCCATGAGGACTTCCTTCACATGGATTATCACCATAATAATGAACATTTGGTTGCGAGTGAACGCGAACCCCATGCATCAACCCCCCCAGCCGTTTATGTTTCACTTCCCCGCAGTACCCAGAGCCCAGTCACCAGCGACTCCACATCATCTTGGTGTGCCAGGTTTATAACCTGGTACTCCCTGTCCTATGTAATAGAAACCTTACTGGTATTAGCGATACTCTGTTGCATCGTGCAGAATATGCGTCTAAGGAAATGGAGAAGGAGAGCCTACCGCGCTCGAACCCAGGTATATAGGATCAGATCCCCTATTTTCGGATACGACCAGACCCCTGACCCCCGCGATCTATAATAAAGAGCATTCACTTGCGTTTTATTGTAAATAAAGAAATGTAAAGAACTGTTCATGAGCAAATTGTATGATCCTGAGCTTGACTGCCAAGCCAGGAAGACTGTGTATAAACTGCTATGATTTTGTTGTATGGTTGAGGAAGTTAGAATAATGAAATATTTAAGTGAGTGTAGTGTATCAAGAACAGTTAGAGGTTCCCAGTTTATTGTTTTATAATGCATGTCCCTGTTTGACATAGCGCCCTTAGTTAAACAATTTTGCATAGCTATGGTCAGTGCAGAGGCCATGAAGGAAGTGCCCCCCCGCCCCCCCAGGTCAGGAAATGGAAAGCAACATAGTTATGTGATCCTTCACGCTTCGCGTTAGGATCACAAGGAGGGAATTTAGCCACTTAAAATGGCCAACCCCCGATTCAAAATGGCGAACGGCAAAGGCTGATGGGAAAGTCAGCCAACAAGACAAAAACGAGCAGCTGCAGGTTGGCTGTGTATTTACCTCTGGAAAGGTCAGGCACTATCGATACCAGCAACCATCAGCATAACAAAACAACAGCCATCTGCATACTAATGAGCAATCCCTGGGAACAATAAGCAACATTTAGACACACAAAGCAAAACCAGACTCTTCGGCGCCAGCAGGAGCCTACACAAAAGGAGGTGAACGAGCACCTCAAGACCGCCCATCGATCAGGGAACCGCTCCAGCATTGGAGAAAATCGAACCAAGCGATTGGGACAAAGTCAAATCACATGGGACCAGGTACAGGGGCCGCCCCGAAAGGCGGGAAAGCCCCTGGGGACTATAAGAATTGAGCCCCAAGTTCAAATCGCTCTCTTCTCGTCCTCTTCACGCTCTTCGTCCTGCCCGGGTCACCCAGCAACAACGAACCAACATTGACCGCGACCGGAGCAGTGAACAAGGACAAGAGCTGAATGCCAGGGATGAGGTGAGAGTGACTGTCCTTGACATCAAGTACTCCCAATTTGTGAATCAATAATCATGAAGGTGTTTTATATAAAAGCTCAGTCAACTGATTGTATTTCATTTTGAATTACATGGTGTAAAGATCAGGTAAGCCAATTTTCTCTCCATTTTTAATATTTCAATTTAGTAACATTTAATCGTGTGCGGTTTGCTCTCCCACATAAAATCTCAAAATGTCAAGTTAATTATCCTAATAAACATTGTTTATTCTTGGCCTCATATTCATTTAAAAGATGCTATCTTGTTACATAATATTTCTTTGATAATCAGGACTTAACTTATTCATTAAACTAGTCAGTCAAGATTCACCACGATATTCAATTCCAACTTAAAAGGAATTGTGATCCAAAGGTACAATGTTCCCATTGGTTCTAGCTGAATGAAAATAATTCTTCAGAAGGTCATTTGACTTATTCTTGTTCGTTTTGTCTTTTGATATCTGCACCCATTTATACGTTTTTGCACAATAAATACAACTCTTATTTCTCTAGGTCACTTCAGGGAACATTATCTTAATGTAAATAAGATAGCTTCTTTCTCAATTACTTGTCCTAAAAACTTTGGCGGGCGATAAGGGACGTGAAGGCTCGGACCCCTGCTTCTCTACCCATAAAGAGCTCTGGCTGCTCTGATACTCCAAAGACCGCCACTAGAGGCATGGCTTGACCCTCACCCCCACAACCTTGGACATAGCGTCGGAAAAGGCTGTCCAGTACTGGTGCGTGCGGAGCCGGGCCTGGTCCCAACTCTATGCAGCAGACCCAAGAGCCAAAGTATGGACCAGAATGTTTAAAAAAACATTTTTGTGAGATATGGCCATCACTGGCAATGCCAGCATTTGTTGTCCACCCTTAATTAACATTGAGAGCTGTTCAAAGTTGGGGGAGGGGTGGAGGAGGGAAGGGAGGCCTTCATCAATACCTTACATAGAACATAGTGCAGGAGGCCATTCAGACCATCAAATTTGCATTGACCCACAGGCCTTCACTTCCACCCTATCCCCGTAACCTAATAACCCCATCTAATCTTTTTGCCACTATGGGCAATTTAGCATGGCCAATCCGCTTAAACTTTCATAGAATTTACAGTGCAGTAGGAGGCCATTCGGCCCATCAAGTCTGCACCGGCTCTTGGAAAGAGCACCCTACCCAAGGTCAACACCTCCACCCTAACCCTGTAACCCCACCCAACACTAAGGGCAATTTTGGACACTAAGGGCAATTTATCATGGACAATCCACCTAACCTGCACATCTTTGGACTGTGGGAGGAAACCGGAGCACCCGGAGAAAACCCACGCACACACGGGGAGGATGTGCAGACTCCGCATAGACAGTGACCCAAGCCGGAATCGAACCTGGGACCCTGGAGCTGTGAAGCAATTGTGCTATCCACAATGCTACCGTGTTGCCCTGCACGTGTTTGGATTGTGGGAGGAAACCGGAGCACCCGGGGGAAACCCTTGCAGACACTGGGAGAACGTGCAGACTCTGCATAGACAGTGACCCAGCGGGGAATCGAACATAAGAATATAAGAACTAGGAGCAGGAGTAGGCCAGCTGGCCCCTCGGGCCTGCTCCGCCTTTCAATAAAATCATGGCTGATCTTTTGTGGACTCCACTTTCCGGCCTGAACACAATAACCCTTAATCCCTTTATTCTTCAAAAAACTATCTTATCTTTTATCTTAAAAACATTTAATGAAGGAGCCTCAACTGCTTCACTGGGCAAGGAATTCCATAGATTCACAACCCTTTGGGCGAAGACGTTCCTCCTATACTCAGTCCTAAATCTACTTACCCTTATTTTGAGGCTATGCGCCCTAGTTCTGCTTTCACCCGTCAATGGAAACAACCTGCCCGCATCTATCCTATCTACTCCCTTCATAATTTTATATGTTTCTATGAGATTCCCCGCCCCCGCACCCTTCTAAATTCCAACGAGTACAGTCCCAGTCTACTCAATCTCTCCTTGTAATTCAACCCCTTCAGCTCTGGGATTAACCTAGTGAATCTCCTCTGCACACCCTCCAGCGCCAGTACGTCCTTTCTCAGGTAAGGAGACCAAAACTTAACACAATACTCCAGGTGTGGCCTCACTAACACCGTATACAATTGCAGCATAACCTCCCTAGTCTTAAACTCCATCCCTCTCGCAATGAAGGACAAAACTCCATTTGCCTTCTTAATCACCTGTTGCACCTGTAAACCAACTTTTTGCGACTCATGCACTAGCACACCCAGGTCTCTCTGCATAGCAGCAGGTTTTAATATTTTATCACTTAAATAATAATCCCTTCTGCTGTTATTCCTACCAAAATTGATAACCTCACATTTGTCAACATTGTATTCTATCTGCCAGACCCTAGCCCGTTCACTTAACCTATCCAAATCCCTCTGCAGACTTCCAGTATCCTCTGCACTTTTTGCTTTACCACTCATCTTAGTGTCGTCTGCAAACTTGGACACATTGCACTTGGTCCCCAACTCCAAATCATCTATGTAAACTGTGAACAATTGTGGGCCCAATACTGATCCCCGCTACTGATTGCCAACCAGAGAAACACCCATTAATCCCCACTCTTTGCTTTCTATTAATTAGCCAATCCTCTATCCATGCTACTACTTTACCCTTAATGCCATGCATCTTTATCTTATGCAGCAACCTTTTGTGTGACACCTTGTCAAAAGCTTTCCGGAAATCCAGATATACCACATCCATTGGCTCCCGTTATCTACCGCACTGGTAATGTCCTCAAGAAATTCCACTAAATTACTTAGGCACGACCTGCCCTTTATGAACCCATGCTGCGTCTGCCCAAAGGGGCAATTTCCATCCATATGCCTCACTATTTCTTACTTGATGATAGATTCCAGCATCTTCCCTACTCCTGATGTTAAGCTAACTGGCCTATAATTACCCACTTTCTGCCTACATCCTTTTTTAAACAGTGGTGTCATGTTTGCTAATTTCCAATCTGCTGGGACCGTCCCAGAGTCTAGTGAATTTTGGTAAGTTATCACTAGTGCGTTTGCAATTTCCCTAGCCATCACTTTTAGCACTCTGGATTGCATTCCATCAGGGCCAGGAGACCTGTCTACCTTTAGCCCCATTAGCTTGCCCATCACTACCTCCTTAGTGATATCAATCATCTCAAGGTCCTCACCTGTCATAGCCTCATTTCCATCAGTCACTGGCATGTTATTTGTGTCTTCCACTGTGAAGACCGACCCAAAAAACCTGTTCAGTTCCTCGGCCATTTCCTCATCTCCCATTATTACATCTCCCTTCTCATCCTCTAAAGGACCAATATTTACCTTAGCTGCTCTTTTTTGTTTTATATATATGAAGAAACTTTTACTATCTGTTTTTATATTCTGAGCAAGTTTACTCTCATAATCTATCTTACTCTTCTTTATAGCTTTTTAAGTAGCTTTCTGTTGCCCCTAAAGATTTCCCACTCTCCTAGTCTCCCACCAATCTTTGCCACTTTGTATGCTTTTTCCTTCAATTTGATACTCTCCCTTATTTCCTTAGATATCCACGGTCGATTTTCCCTCTTTCTACCGTCCTTCTGTTTTGTTGGTATAAACCTTTGCTGAGCACTGTGAAAAATCGCGTGGAAGGTTCTCCACTGTTTCACCATAAAGTCTTTGCTCCCAGTCTGCCTTAGCTAGCTCTTCTCTCATCCCATTGTAATCTCCTTTGTTTAAGCACAAAACACTAGTTTTTGATTTTACCGTCTCACCCTCCATCTGTATTTTAAAATTCCACCATATTATGATCGCTCCTTCCGAGAGGATCCCTAACTATGAGATCATTAATCAATCCTGTCTCATTACACAGGAGCAGATCTAGGACCGCTTGTTCCCTCATAGATTTCATTACATACTGTTGTAGGAAACTATCGCGGATAAATTCTATAAACTCCTCCTCAAGGCTGCCTTGACCAACCTGGTTAAACCAATCGACATTGTAGATTAAAATCCCCCATGATAGCTGCTGTACCATTTCTACATGCATGAGTTATTTCTTTGTTTATTGCCTGCCCCACCATAATGTTATTATTTGGTGGCCTATAAACTACTCCTATCAGTGACTTTTTCGCCTTACTATTCCTGATTTCCACCCAAATGGATTCAACCTTATCCTCCGTAGCACCGATGTCATCCCTTACTATTGCCCGGATGTCATCCTTAAATAACAGAGCTACACCACCTCCCTTACCATCCACTCTATCCTTCCGAATAGTTTGATACCCTTGGATATTTTTAACTCCCAGTCATGACCGTCCTTTAACCATGTTTCAGTAATGGCCACTAAATCATAGTCATTCACGATGATTTGCGCCATTCACTCATTTACCTTATTCCGAATACTACGCGCATTCAAGTAAAGTACACTTACGTTGGCTTTTATACCTCTGCTTTGAATCTTAACACCTTGATCAGTAACCTCTTAACCTTTCTCCTAATTTTACTTGTCGTTGAACCCATATCTTCATGTAACTACCTGCCACGTCGCTTTCCATTTATGTTTTTACTTCCCGTTTTATTCCTTTTAGTATTACTAGGCCTATTCACTGAGCTCCCCTCAGTCACTGTACCTTGTACTGTCGCCCTTTTTGATTTTTAACTCTGGCTTCTCTGCCTTACACTTTCCCCCTTACTACCTTTTGTTTCTGTCCCTGTTCTACTACCTTCAGACTTCCTGCATCAGTTCCCATCCCCCTGCCACATTTGTTTAAACACTCCCCAACCACTCTAGCAAATAGCCCCTCTAGGACATCAGTTCCAGTCCTGCCCACGTGTAACCCGTCCAGTTTGTACAGGTCCCACCTCCCCCAGAACCGGTCCCAATGCCCCAGGAATCTGAAACCCTCTCCCTGACACCATCCCTTCAACCATGTACTCATCCTGTATATCCTGTCATTTCTACTCTGACTAGCACGTGGCACCGGTAGTAATCCTGAGATCACTACCTTCGAGGTCCGATTTCTTAACTTCCTTCCTAGCTCCCTGTATTCTGCTTTTAGGACCTCATCCCTTTTTTTTACCTATGTCGTTTGTACTGATATGTACCACAATCACTGGCTGTTCGCCCCCCCCCTCCAGAATGTCCTGTACCCACTCCGAGACATCCTTAACCCTAGCACCAGGGAGGCAACATACCATCCTGGAGTCTCGTTTGCGGCCACAGAAACGCCTGCCTATTCCCCTTACAATTGAATCCCCTATAACTATTGCACTGTCACACTTATCACCCCTCCCCTCTGCAGCAGAACCAACCATGGTGCCACGAGTTTGGCTGTTGCTGTTTTCCCCTGAGAGGCCATTCCCCTCAACAGTATCCAAAGCGGTATATCTGTTCTGCAGGGGAATGGCCACAGGAGATTCTTGCACTACCTGCCTCGCTCTCTTGCTCTGTCTGGTGGTCACCCATTCCCTTCCTGCCTGCGGAATCTGAGCCTGCGGTGTGACCACCTCTCTATACGTGCTATCCACGATGCTATCCGACTCGCGGATACTCCACAGTGTCTCCAGCCGCCGCTCCAGCTCCTAAACCGAGCTTCCAGGAGCTGTAACTGGAGACATTTCCTGCACACACATGCTGACCCTGGGGACTGGAACTGTCCCCAGCCTGCCACATGGAGCAAGAGGAGCAGTCCATGCCTTGGAGCTGTCCTGCCATGACTTATTCCTATAAATTAAACTTTAGAAACATGTTTTTATGTCGGATTATATCCAATCTCCTGTATACTATTTCATTAGCTTTATCCTTGATGCGACCATCAATTCACAGGAGACGATTAGTAGAAGTGAACAGTGGTTTTAATAAGCTAGATCTGTGACTGCTCTGTACTGAGTGCCGCCTACACGCTGCAGGTTTATATACCATCCCTGAGGGGGTGGAGCCACAGGCGGATCCCACAGGGGCATCAGCATAATACAATACAATACAGTGGTGAATTGCAGTAGCAATGCGTTCACCACATTCACCCCCTGTTAAAAATTGAAGTCCAGCGGGGGTGAAGTGGGCTCACATATCGAGTCTGTCTGGAGCTTTAATCGTTCCTTGTGATCGCCTCAGCTCTGGCTTCGCCGCGGGCACGGGTGTTGGACTCGTTGACTCCGGGAGCATGTCGTCTGGAGCTTCATCACGGTGTGTCGGCGATGGGGGAAGGTGGGGTGTAGGTCGTGTAGGGGCGGGGGGCAGTGTTCAGGATCCCCAGGGGAGCAGCTGGTAGCTCGCCGTAAGGGATTCGGTTGGTGGTGATAGGCGGTGTGAGGGGGGGGGGGGGGGGGGGTGTGATCGCTGGGGAACCGGCGGGTGCCAGATCCCGGAGGGAGACTGTATCCTGTCGTCCATCACGGTGCGCCACGTAGGCATACTGAGGGTTGGCATGTGAGAGCTGGACCCTCTCGACCAGGGGGTCGGACTTATGGCTCCCCATGTGCTTCTGGAGGAGGACAGACCCTGGTGTTGTCAGCCAGGACAGAAGCGAGACCCCGGAGATGGACTTCCTGGGGAAGACAAATAGACGGTCGTGAGGGGTCTCGTTCGTGGCTGTGCAGAGGAGCGACCGGATGGAGTGTTGTGCGTCGGGGAGGACCTCCTGCCAGCGGGAAACTGGGAGACTTCTAGACCGTAGGGCCAGAAGGACAGCCTTCCATACCGTTGCATTCTCCCTCTCCACCTATCCGTTTCCCCGGGGGTTGTAGCTGGTAATCCTGCTCGGGGCAATGCCCTTATCAAGCAGGTACTGACGCAGCTCATCGCTCAGAAATGAGGAGCCCCGGTCACTGTGGACGTAAGTGGGGAAACCGAACAGGGTGAAGATGCTGTGCAGGGCCTTAATGACAGTGACCGCGGTCATGTCGGGACATGGGACGGCAAAGGGGAAACGGGAGTACTCGTCAATGATGTTGAGAAAGTACACGTTAAGGTCAGTGGAGGGGAGGGGCCCTTTGAAATCGACGCTGAGGCGCTCAAAGGGGCGGGAGGGCTTCACCAGATGGGCCTTGTCTGGCCGATAGAAGTGCAGCTTGTACTCCACGCAGACTTGGCAGTCCCTGGTCATGGCCCTGACCTACTCGATGGAGTAGGGCAGGTTACGAGCCTTGATGAAGTGGAGAAGCCGGGTGACCCCCGGGTGACAGAGGTCATTGTGGATGGCCCGAAGTCGGTCATCTTGCGCGCTGGCTCATGTGCCGCGGGACAGGGCATCTGGGGGCTCATTGAGCTTCCCAGGATGATAAACTATAATCGCAATTATAGGTGGAGAGTTTGATTCTCCAACTCAAGATCTTAGCATTCTTGATCTTGCCCCACTGTGTGTCGTTGAACATAAAGGCTACCGACCGTTGGTCGGTGACGAGGGTGGATCTCCTACTGGCCAGGTAGTGCCTCCAATGCCGCACAGCTTCCACAATGGCTTGAGCTTCCTTTTCGACAGAGGAGTGTCGAATCTCGGAGGCGTTGAGGGTACGGGAAAAGAAGGCCACGGGCCTGCCTGCCTGGTTACGGGTAGCGGCCAGGGCGACATCTGATGCATCGCTCTCCACCTGGAAGGGGATGGACTCGTCCACCGCTTGCATCGCGGCCTTGGTAATGTCTGCCTTGATGCGGCTGAAGGCCAGGCGGGCCTCAAGTCGTCAGGGGAAAGATGGTGGCTTTGATAAGTGGGCGGGCTTTGTCCACATAGTTGGGGACCCATTGGGCATAATATGAGAAGAACCACAGGCATCTTTTCAGGGCCTTGGGGCAGTGGGGAAGGGGGAGTTGCAGGAGGGGGCGCATGCGGTCGGGGTCGGGCCCTAGGACTCCGTTTTCCACGACATAGCCGAGGATGGCTAGTCGGGTTGTGCGGAAAACGCATTTCTCCTTGTTGTAGGTGAGATTAAGGGCTTGGGCGGTTTGGAGGAACTTCTGAAGGTTAGTGTCGTGGCCCTGCTGATCATGGCCGCAGATGGTGACATTATACAAGTACGGGAACGTGGCCTGCATCCCGTACTGGTCAACCATTCGGTTCATCGTTCTTTGGAAGACCGAGACCCCATTGGTGACACCGAAGGGGACCCTGAGGAAGTGGAAGAGGCGGCCGTCTGCTTCAAAGGCAGTGTAGTGGCGGTCTTCCGGGCGTATCGGAAGCTGGTGGTATGCGGACTTCAGATCTACCGTGGAGAAAACCCGGTAGTGTACAATCTGGGTAGCCATATCCGCTAAGCAGGGAAGGGGGTACGCATCGTGTTGCGTGTACTGATTTATGGTCTGGCTGTAGTCTATTTTCCCCGGTCCCGATGACCACCATTTGGTCTCTCCAGGAGCTATTACTGGCCTCGATGATCCCCTCCCTCAAGAGCCGCTGGACCTCCGACTTGATAAAAGTCCTGTCCTGGGCCATGTACCACCTGCTCCTGGTGGCGACGGGTTTACAGTCGGAGGTGAGGTTCGCGAAGAGCGAGGGAGGGGCGACCTTAAGGTTCGCGAGGCTATATACGGTGAGAGGGGGTAGGGGACCGCCAAACTTACAGGGTCAGACTTCTGAGGTTGCACTGGAAATCCAGTCCTAACAAGAGAGGAGTGCAGAGATGGGGAAGGACATAGAGTTTAAAATTGGCGTACTCGGCACCCTGTATCGCGAGGTTCGCGACACAGTACCCCCGGATCTGCACTGAATGTGATCCGGAAGCAAGGGAGATTGTTTGGGACGCGGGGGAAATCTGGAGGGAACAGCGCCTTACCGTGTCCGGATGGATGAAGCGCTCCGTGCTCCCGGAGTCAAACAAACAGGGCGTTTCGTGCCCATTGACCCGGACAGTCATCATGGAGTTCTTGAGATGCTTGGGCCGTGACTGGTCGAGAGTGACAGCGCCGAGCTGCGGGTAGCCGGCGTGGTCGGTGGTAGCGAGGTGGTCCCAAGATGGCGAGCCCGTCGGTCGCATGTGTCAGGCGGTGTTGAAGATGGCGGCCAGGATGGCGGCCCCCATGAGTCGCACATGTCGGGCGGAGTTAAAGATGGCGGCCCCCACGGATAGCACGAGGCGGATGATGCGTCAGAAGGGGGCAGTACCGGCAGGCACGCAGCCACGCTGTGGGGTCTGCGGGCCTGCGATTTTGGAACTTTGGGTCGGGCCAAGCAGACTTTGGCAAAATGTCCTTTCTTGCCGCAGTCGCTGCAGTTCGCGTTCCGAGTTGGGCAACACTGCCTGGGGTGCTTGTTCTGACCGCAGAAATAGCAAGACGGCTCCCTGGATTGGGCGGGCAGCCGTGCGGCACAGGCCTGGGACACCATCGGGACGGGTGATGGCCATGCCTCCGGCGCCCACGAGGAAATCGCGTGGTCAGAGGGGAAAGCACTGGAAGGCTACCTCTAATGAGGTGGATAGTTTTAGGACGAGGGCACCCTTTTCGAGCAGGCGCTGCCTAAGATAGTTGGACCGGACTCCAGCCACATAGGTGTCCCGGATGGCGAGTTCCATGTGCTGCGAGGCCGTGACGTCCTTGTAGTTACAGTTCCGAGCGAGTACCCTCAGGTCGCGTGGATATTCCTCCAGTGATTCCCCGGGGCATTGACGACGTGTGGTGAGGAGATGCCGCGCGAACACTTCATTCAACCGGCCTCACGTAATGTCTTTTCAGGATC
Source organism: Scyliorhinus torazame (assembly GCF_047496885.1). Taxonomy (NCBI): domain Eukaryota; kingdom Metazoa; phylum Chordata; class Chondrichthyes; order Carcharhiniformes; family Scyliorhinidae; genus Scyliorhinus; species Scyliorhinus torazame. The sequence goes on along the minus strand of NC_092707.1, from coordinate 379,018,586 downwards.
CACCAACTAAGACCGCGTCTGCATACGTGGTCGCGTCCTCGATTAGTACAGAGATTCTGTGGCTCACCCGGGCGTGGAGGAGACTCAGCTTGTGTGCCTTGGTGACAGCGGTCGAGGAGGAGGCGGCGGGGTGAGCCTCAAAGCAGCGGAGCCAATGTGAGAAGATGCCTCTGGCTTCAGCTGCCTGTGGGTCGAGTTCCAGTCGATCAGGTTTGAGGGCGGCTTCCATTGCGATATCTTAGCTTATTAAATTGATGCGATCATCAATTCACACAAGACGATTAGTGGAAGTGAACTTTTGTGAGGGCCATGAAGAATCCAGCACGAGTTTTAAGGATACAAAGAAATAACATTTATTTACAATAACATATATATACACAACAGCAGCAGCAACTTCCCTTGCTGCTCACTCCTTTTTGGCTGGTTCCAAAGTGGCCAGCTTTATTTATGCAGGGAGTCTGCTAATGATTTCTCCGTTCCCGTCATTGGGGAAGCTCATACTCCCACAGGATTGTGGGATTGTCATTAGTCCCCAGCCAATGGTAAGCAGGCAGGTTATAACATCCATCCCCCCAAAAGTCCTAGAAATCCACCGAAGACCCTGGCGAAGGTGGGGGTCGGACGCGTTTTGCCGCAGGCCGGACACCATTTGAACGAGGCACTGGATCGGACGGCGTGTAACGAGACGGAGACCGGCGCTTCCGTGATGAATGGCGTAACGGTTGTACATCCACGGCCCGTGGGCCCGAGGATTCCACCTCTGAGGCGTCCTGTGTCTCCATCTCTGAGTCAGAGTTTGCTGCCTCCGTCATCTCGGCGGATCTATCTCCACGCGGTTCTGTAACGACCTGTGCAGACTTTGAGTGAGGCACCAGAGGAAGATTGTGAGGAATACTTTCCATTGTGTCTGATCTCTGTGGCTGTAGAAATTAGCTCCGGGGGCGGGAAATCTTTGGAAGGGATAGCCTTCTGGACCGAACGTGGTCTACATGTTTGCGCTGGAGACGACCCTGGACTTGCACCTGGTATGAGATAGGGCCCGTTTGGTGAAAGATTACGCCAGGGACCCACTGGGCACCACCAGCAAAATTCCGAACAAACACTGGGAAACCGGGCACAAACTGCCGAATCGGCCGATGCCGCGAAAAACCATGTCCCTGCCGTTCTTGTGTGTGGCGTACGTTTGCGCCAATGTCCGGGTAAACCATGCTATGGTGGGTGCGAAGTCTCCAGTCCATTAGGAGTTCTGCGGGAGCTACCCCAGTCACCGCATGGGGGTTGGTCTTTTACGAAAACAAAAAACGAGCCAGTCTCATGTCCATTGACCCGGAAGACTGCTTGTTTAGGCCTCGTTTGAATGTCTGCACTGCCCGCTCTGCCAACCCATTTGAAGCCGGGTGGTACGGGGCAGTGCGGATATAGCGTATGCCGTTCATCTTCATGAACCTCGCAAACTCCTCACTTGTGAATGGAGTGCCGTTGTCCGTGACCAGCACCTCGGGGAGGCCATGCGTACTGAAAGACAAACGCATCTTCTCAATTGTTGCGCAGGACGTTGTGCCTACCATCTTATGCACCTCTAGCCATTTAGACTGGGCATCGATTAATAAAAGGACCATGGATCCTTGAAAAGGGCTGGCGAAATCCGCATTCAAGCGCGCCCAAGGCCATTCCCAGTGATGTAGGGGCGCGGCCGGCAGAAACTTCTGATGCTCCTGGCAAATGGAGCAGTTTTGGGCCACCTTCTCAATGTCGGTGTCGAGGCCTGGCCACCAGACATAACTCCGGGCCAACATTTTCATTTTGGTCACACCTGGATGCCCATTGTGCAAGTCTGTTAGTATCAGCTCCTGTCCTTTTTCCAGGACAACCACAAGAGGATGCCGTCTTCCACGCTGAATTCTGACAGCTTGGAGGAAAATGCCCGCAACTCGCCTGGGAGCTGTCTATGCTGCCCACCATACAGGACTATGTGCCGAACCTTTCACAGAACTGGCTCCGTCTGGGTCCACTCACGGATCTGTGATGCCATGACAGGCAAGGTGTCCATAAAATTTAAGGTTGCAACCACCTCACCGGTCGTGGGGGTCGACATGGGGCCGGTCGATAAAGGTTCAGTGCATCGGCATTCGCTATCTGGGTTCCTGGTTTGTGCTCCAGAGAACACTCGTATGCAGCGAGCAACAAAGCCCAGCGCTGGATCCGTGCGGAAGCAATGGGCGCTATTGGCTTCTCCTCTCTGAAAAGTCCCAGCAGAGGCTTATGATCAGTCACGATAGTGAAGTGGCAGCCATACACGTACTGGTGGAAACGTTTCACCGCAAAGACCACTGCCCAGCCCTCCTTCTCGATCTGCGCGTACTTTTTTTTCGCTGGATTCAATGTGCGGGAGGCGAAAGCTATCGGCCGCCCGGCCCCGTTCTCCATCTTGTGGGACAGGAGGCCCCAATACCATACCACATGTGATGAGCAAAAGCTTTCCAGGATCATAGTGGGTTAGTAACCCAGACGACGACAATTGTTGTTTTACCCGCTGGAAAGCGGTTTCTTGCGGCTGACCCCAAACCCAGGTGTGATTCTTCTTTAGCAGAAGATGCAACGGGGCCTGTGTAGTTGCCAGATTGGGGAGGAACTTTCCGTAATAGTTTACGAGGCCGAGAAAAGAACGAAGATGCGAAGTGTCAGTCGGGGTGGGGGCCTGTTGAATCGCGCACACCTTCTCTGCGACGGGGTGCAAACCTTCGCGGTCCACCCGATAACCGAGGTAGACTACTTCCTTCACCTGAAAGATGCACTTTGTGCGACGTAAACGGACTCCAGCCTCCGAAAAGCGTCTAAGGCCAGCCTCCAGATTTTCCAAATGTTCCTGCTCCGATGTCCATGTGATCAAAACGTCATCTAAGTAGACAGTGACATGCGGTAAACCTCTCAAAATGCCCTCCATAACGCGTTGAAAAATAGCGCAGGCAGAGGATACTCCAAAGGGCAAACGTGTATATTCATACAGGCCCTGGTGTGTATTAATCGTTACATATGGTCGGGAGGCAGGGTCCAGCTCCAACTGTAGGTGGGCGTGACTCATATCTAATTTTGTGAACGAGAGTCTGCCTGCAAGCTTCGCGTGGAGATCCTCTATGCGAGGCATTGGATATCGGTCGAGTCCGGAAGCCTTATTCACTGTAAGTTTATAGTCGCCGCACAAGCAAACTGTGGCACCTGGCTTCATTACAGGTACAATTGGTGCTGCCCAGTCAGCAAAACGGACGGGCCTGATAATACCCAAAGTCTCTAAACGAGTGAGTTCCCCTTCTACCTGCTCGAGCAAGGCTTAAGGCACCGGGCGCGCCCGGAAATAGCACGCCGTGGCTCCTGGTTCGACTTGGATACGGGCTACGGCCCCTTTTATTTTCCCCAAACCGGGCTGGAATACATCTGGGTATCATCCTCGCACCTCAGTCGACCCTCCAGAAACTGTTTGGAGGATGTGCTGCCACTGCAACCACAAATGGCGCAATCAGTCCCAACCCAACAGGCTGGGCCCATGGCCGCGCACCACGATAAGTGGGAAACGCCCCTCCTGGCGTCCATAAACACCAGGGGTCATCGTAGTTCCTGCAATGTCCAATGGTTCCCCCGTGTAGGTGACCAACCTGGCCTGTGTGTCGGTTAATGTAAGGGTCTGTATACCCTGCTTGATGCGGTCGAATGTCCTCTGGGCGATCACGGAGACCGCTGCGCCAGTGTCCAACTCCATCTCAAGCGGGTGACCACTGACCCGTACTGTCACCTTGATGGGGGCCACACGGGGAGCTGCCACACAATGCAGCTGCAGGCAGTCGTCCTCCATCTCCACGTCCTCGGGAGTAGTCGCCGCAGGTTCATCCAAATGGTAGGTACGGCCCCTGGGCTGGCCCCAGTTTCGGTCGGAACAACGGCGCCTCTTGCGCCCCCAGGACCGGTATCCGCGACGGGGTCGGCGTCTACAAGTCTGACACGGACATAGCTCCACATCCATTGGTTCTGCAGAAGGCTCCCTTCGGGGAGGAATGTCCGACGGCCACTGGCTTCGATCCAGACGTCGCCTCACCCACAGTACCGCAGGGGTGCGAGGGGACGTTTTCGGACAGAAGGGGTTGCGCCCCAAGGCATGCACCTCCATTCCCTGTAGCTCCTGCACTCCGCGTCCTTCATTCTCTCGGGCCAATACTATTTGAATGGCCTGTTGAAAAGTCAATGTTGGCTCAGCTAACAACTTTCTCTGGGTGGCCGCATTGTTAATACCGCAAACCAAACGGTCGTGTAACATTTCTGACAAGGTCTCACCATAGTCACAGTACTCCGCAATCCTGCGTAGCCTGGATAGAAAGTCGGCAAGGGATTCTCCTGGGGTCCTCTCAGCGGTATTAAACAGGTAACGTTGGACTATCATGGACGGGCTTGGGTTAAAATGTTGCCCCACCAAGTTCACAAGTTCATCGAACGTTTTGGTGTCCGGCGCAGCTGGGTACGTAAGGCTCCCCAAACGTATGCGGGCCACAGGCGGTGAGCAATATGACCACCTGGCGCTCGTTTTCGGTGATGTTGTTTGCCCAGAAATAGTAACCCATCCGTTGTGCGTACTGGTTCCAGCTTTCCAGTGCAGCATCAAAAACATCCAAACGTCTGTACAGAGGCATGGTATAATAGAAAACAACTTCCAACCTCAATGCAACAAAAATCCAGGGAGGTGGCTTCAGCAGTGTAGACAGCTAGTCACTTTAACCCTTGTCACCAGTTTAGTGAGGGCCACGAAGAATCCAGCACGAGTTTTAAGGATACAAAGAAGTAACATTTATTTCCAATAACATATATATACACAACAGCAGCAGCAACTTCCCTTGCTGCTCACTCCTTCTTGGCTGGTTCCAAACTGGCCAGCTTTATTTATGCAGGGAGTCTGCTAATGATTTCTCCCCCCCTCATTGGGGAAGATCATACTCCCACAGGATTGTGGGATTGTCATTAGTCCCCAGCCAATGGTAAGCAGGCAGGTTATAACATCCCTCCCCCACAAAGTCCAAGAAATGCACCGAAGACCCTGGCGAAGGGGGGTGTCGGACTAGTTTTGCCGCCGGTTCTTTTCCTTGGTCCTGACGACCACCACTTGGTCTCTCCAGGGGCTATTACTGGCCTTGATGATCCCCTCCCTCAAGAGCCGCTGGACCTCCGACTTGATAAAAGTCCTGTCCTGGGCATTTTACCGCCTGCTCCTGGTGGCGACGGGTTTACAGTCGGTGAGGTTCGCGAAGAGCGAGGGAGGGGCGACCTTAAGGGTCGCGAGGCTACATACGGTGAGAGGAGGTAAGGGTCTGCCAAACTTCAGGATCAGACTTCTGAGGTTGCACTGGAAATCCAGTCCTAACAAGAGAGGAGTGCAGAGATGGGGAAGGACATAGAGTTTAAAATTGGCGTACTCGGCACCCTGTATCGCGAGGTTCGCGACACAGTACCCCCGGATCTGCACTGAATGTGATCCGGAAGCAAGGGAGATTGTTTGGGACGCGGGGGAAATCTGGAGGGAACAGCACCTTACCATGTCCGGATGGCTGAAGCTCTCCGTGCTCCCGGAGCCAAACAGACAGGGCGTTTCGTGCCCATTGACCCTGACAAGGGAGATTGGGACGCGTGGGAAATCTGGAGGGAACAGCGCCTTACCGTGTCCGGATGGATGAAGCTCTCCATGCTCCCGGAGTCAAACAGACAGGGCGTTTCGTGCCCAATGAGTTGCACGTGTCGGGCGGAGTTAAAGATGGCGGCCCCCACGAATAGCACGAGGCGGATGACGCATCAGCAGGGGGGCGGTACCGGCAGGCACGCAGCCACGCTGAGGGGTCTGCGGCCCTGTTAGTCGGGCCTGTGATTTTGGAACTTTGGGTCAGGCCAAGCAGACATTGGCAAAATGTCCTTTCTTGCCGCAGTCGCTGCAGGCCGCGTTCAGAGCTGGGCAACGCTGCCTGGGGTGCTGGTTCTGACCGCAGAAATAGCAAGACGGCCCCCCGGATTGGGCGGGCAGCCACACGGCACAGGCCTGCGACATCCTCGGGTCGGGTGATGGCCGTGCCTCTGGCGCCCACGAGGAAATCGCATGGTCGGAGAGGAAAGCATTTAGGCACTGGAAGGCTACCTCTAATGAGGTGGATAGCTTTACCGTCTCTTCTAGGTCGATGGCGCCCTTTTCGAGCCGGCGTTGCCTGAGATAGTTGGACCAGACCCCAGCCACATAGGTGTCCTGGATGGCGAGTTCCATGTGCTGCGAGACCGTGACGTCCTTGTAGTTACAGTTCCGAGCTAGTACCCTCAGGTCGCGTAGATATTCCTCCAGCGATTCCCCGGGGCGTTGACGACGTGTGGTGAGGAGATGCCTCACGAACACTTCATTCACCAGCCTCACGTAATGTCTTTTCAGGATCCACCAACTAAGATCGCGTCTGCATACGTGGTCACGTCCTCGATTAGTACAGAGATTCTGTGGCTCACCCGGGCGTGGAGGAGACTCAGCTTGTGTGCCTCGGTGATGGCGGTCGAGGAGGAGGCGGCGGGGTGGGCCTCAAAGCAGCGGAGCCAATGTGAGAAGATTCCTCTGGCTTCAGCTGCCTGTGGGTCGAGTTCCAGTCGATCAGGTTTGAGGGCGGTTTCCATTACGATATCTTAGTTTATTAAATTGATGCGACCATCAATTCACATGAGACGATTAGTAGAAGTGAACTTTTGTGAGGGCCACGAAGAATCCAGCACGGGTTTTAAGGATACAAAATAATAACATTTATTTACAATAACATATATATATATATATATATATACAGCAGCAACTTCCCTTGCCACTCTTTTTTGGCTGGTTCCAAACTGGCCAGCTTTATTTATGCATGGAGTCTGCTAATGATTTCTCCGCCCCCCTCATTGGGGAAGCTCATACTCCCACAGGATTGTGGGATTGTCATTAGTCCCCAGCCAATGGTAAGCAGGCAGGTCATAACATGAACAGTGGTTTTAATAAGCTAGATCTGTGCCTGCCCGCGACTGCTCTGTACTGAGTGCCGCCTACAGGCTGCAGGTTTATATACCACCACCGAGGGGGCGGAGCCCACCGGGGCATCAACATTATACAATAGTGGTGAATTGCAGTAGCAATACATTCACCACAATCCTTGAGTATTTATCTTGCTTGATCTGACAACAAATTAAATAGTTCTTCAATAGAAATTTAAAAAGTTATTTAATTAAAATTACAAAAGTTACCTGGGACCCTGGCGCTGTGAAGCCGCAGTGCTAGCCACTGTGCTGTCAACTTGGGTTGCCAGTGATTGTTTGGACAACACTTCAAAAATAATCATCTTGGCGTCATCCAATCTGTACATCGTTATTTCTCAGACTTGCTGTAGAAAAATCAGGTTCGTGCAAAAGGAGCGAAAGAAAGTTGGGTACGGTTGATCGGGACAATTAAACTTGGCGCTTGCCTGGTGATGGCGCTGCCGGCGGAGCCGCTCTCTTGCTGCGTCTTGTTGACAGTTGCCTTTTAAACGGTCGCTGGGTTGCAACAGTCGGAACGTTCCCGCGATTTGGTCCGCGCGAGTAAACCGTCAAAAAAACAAACCCGTGGGGGAGGGAACAGGTACACAGGCGCACACACAGTCAGTGGGGGAGGGAACAGGGACACACACACAGTCAGTGGGGGAGGGAACAGGGACACACAGTCAGTGGGGGAAGAAGGGAAGAGGGGTGGCACCGCCTGCTCAGTGAATCTTAAAGTCTTGTGGGCTCTGCTGGTTTGGGGACCCCGGGTAAGTGCACAGACGTTAAGACATTTAAACGGGGATTTAATTATTTAAGGAAAGGTGGGACTTGATGCAGATGCTTGGTGGAGATCTGGCTCCTGGGGCAGATCTTTCTGAAGATAATTCTTATTATAATTTTACTTCTTTGTTTGCAAATTCCGAACAGGGCACTTTCATTCCGGGGACGCAAAAAAGGAAGGCTTTTGTTCTTTGCGACTTCGGCAATGGCAGGACTGGATTTTACAGACCAAGATGTTAGAGAACAATTGGATTTGTTGGGCTACCGCAACGTCCCACACCATCAACTTCGAGAGTTCAGAAAAGGTAAAACAAAACTGCACCACACTCGGCGGTAGTTGTGGCAGATAGCTGTTTATTCCCAGGAAGGAGGCCCTTCACCCCCACCTATGCTCAGAAATTCACGGATAAGCAGGGTTTTACATTTTTATTCCTTTCTTAAAAGTGGAGATAATAGATTTGAAACCCCTACAGTTGTGGAATGTTAACCAAATGGCCCCTCCCAAGTGGAGATGGATGTTTTCTTTTAACTGACCAATCCTGCTAGTAATGTTCACTTTAGTAATGGAGAGGGATAGGTGAGTGCAACAGGGCATGGTTTACAATTGGGGGAAGGGTAAATACGATGCTGTCAGACAAGAACTGAAGTGCATAAGTTGGGAACATAGGCTGTATTGAAATGTGGAACTTGTTCAAGGAACAGATACTACGTGTCCTTGATATGCATGTCCCTGTCAGGCAGGGAAGAGATGGTTGAGTGAGGGAACCATGGTTGACGAGCGGTTGAATGTCTTGTTAAGAGGAAGAAGGATGCTTATATCAGGCTGAGGAAACAAGGTTCAGACAGGGCGCTGGAGGGATACAAGATAACCAGGAGGGAACTGAAGAAAGGGATTAGGAGAGCTAAGAGAGGGAATGAAAAATCTTTGGTGGGTAGGATCAAGGAAAACCCCAAGGCCTTTTACACATATGTGAGAAATATGAGAATGACTAGAGCGAGGGTAGATCCGATCAAGGACAGTAGCGGGAGATTGTGCATTGAGTCTGAAGAGATAGGCGAGGTCTTGAACGAGTACTTTTCTTAGTATTTACGAATGAGAGGGGCCATATTGTTGGAGAGGACAGTGTGAAACACACTGGTAAGCTCGAGGAGATACTTGTTAGGAAGGAAGATGTGTTGGACATATTGAAAAACTTGAGGATAGACAAGTCCCGGCCTGACGGGATATATCCAAGGATTTGATGGGAAGCAAGAGATGAAATTGCAGAGCCGTTGGCAATGATCTTTTCGTCCTCACTGTCAACAGGGGTGTACCAGGGGATTGGAGAGTGGCGAATGTCGTGCCCCTGAAAAAAGGGAATAGGGATAACCCTGGGAATTACAGGGCCAGTTAGTCTTACTTCGGTGGTAGGCAAAGTAATGGAAAGGGTACTGAGGGATAGGATTTCTGAGCATCTGGACAGACATTGCTTGATTAGGGATAATCAACACGGATTTGTGAGGGGTTGGTCTTGCCTCACAAGTCTTATTGAATTCTTTGAGGAGGTGACCAAGAACGTGGATGAAGATAAAGCAGTGGATGTAGTGTACATGGATTTTAGTAAGGCATTTGATAAGGTTCCCCATGGTAGGCTTATGCAGAAAGTAAGGTGGCACGGGATAGTGGGGAAATTCTCCAGTTGGAAAACAAACTGGCTAACCGATAGAAGTCAGAGAGTGGTGGTGGATGGCAAATATTCAGCCTGGAGCCCAGTTACCAGTGGTGTACCGCAGGGGATCAGTTCTGGGTCCTCTGCTGTTTGTAATTTTCATTAATGACTTGGATGAGGGAGTTGAAGGGTTGGTCAGTAAATTTGCAGACGATATGAAGATTGGTGGAGTTGTGGATAGTGAGGAGGGCTGTTGTCGGCTGCAAAGAGACATAGATAGGATGCAGAGCTGGGCTGAGAAGTGGCAGATGGAGTTTAACCCTGAAAAGTGTGAGGTTGTCCATTTTGGAAGGACAAATATGAATGCGGAATACAGGGTTAACAGTAGGGTTCTTGGCACTGTGGAGGAACAGAGAGATCTTGGGGTCAATGTTCATAGATCTTTGAAAGTTGCCACTCAAATGGATAGAGCTGTGCAGAAGGCCAATAGTGTGCTAACGTTCATTAGCAGAGGGATTGAATTTAAGAGCCGTGAGGTGATGATGCAGCTGTACAAAACCTTGGTAAGGCCACATTTGGAGTAGTGTGCGCAGTTCTGGTTGCCTCATTTTAGGAAGGATGTGGAAGCTTTGGAAAACGTGCAAAGGAGATTTACCAGGATGTTGCCTGGAATGGAGAGTAGGTCTTACGAGGAAAGGTTGAGGGTGCTAGGCCTTTTCTTATTAGAACGGAGAAGGATGAGGGGCGACTTGAAAGAGGTTCATAAGATGATCAGGGGAATAGATAGAGTAGACAGTCAGAGACTTTTTCCTCGGGTGGAACAAACCATTACAAGGGGACATAAATTTAAGGTGAATGATGGAAGATATAGGGGGGATGTCAGAGGTAGGTTCTTTTACCCAGAGAGTAGCCGGGGCATGGAATGCACTGCCTGTGGAAGTAGTTGAGTCGGAAACATTAGGGACCTTCAAGCGGCTATTGGATAGGTACATGCATTACGGTAGAATGCTGGGGTGTAGATTGATTTGTTCTTGATCTAGGACAAAAGTTCGCCACAACATCGTGGGCCGAAGGGCCTGTTCTGTGCTGTATTTTCTATGTTCTATGTGGTGGGGGATATATTCCCTTTACCGCCCAGTCCTAAAAGCCAAGTTGAGTGCAGTGTACCTAGTGAGAGTAGAATTGTGAAGTTCCAGTAGCTATCACAAACTCATTAATTTAGTGAAAAGCTGCACCAATTGAAGCACAAGGTAATTTTTTATTTTTCCTTGGTTTCCACTCTCTCCTCCCCCCCCCCCCCCCCCCCCCCCCCCCCCCCCACACACACACACACACACACACAACCCAAAGGGACATTGATATCTGTTACAAAGATTTATTGGCTTGGCTCGCTCTGAACTAAAGCCTCATCGTCTGGCTTGAAGGTCGGCTGCAGTCAGACTTCTTGCAATTCAAAAAAACAAAATTTCTGCGAGATATTATGTGTCAGCTTAGGCTTAGTGTGAAGCACTCTTCTGAATCACAAGGTTTTGGTCCAAGTCCCATGCCAGGGTTTGAGAACAAAACTCGGGACTGGCAGTCCAGTGTAGTACTGAGGGAGCATTGCACTGTTGGAAGTGATGTCTTCAGGATAAAACTGAGGCCCCATCTGCCTGCTCGATGTAAAAGATCCCATAGCATTATTTCAAAGAAGAGCAGGGAATTTTTACAGGTGTCCTGGCCAATATTTGTGTCTTAATCAGCATTACAAAAAACAGGTTAAGTAGTCATTATCACATTGCTGTTTGTATGGGTTTGCTCAGTATAAATTAGCTGCCGCGTTTCCTACACTACAAATGTGATTAAACTTCAAAAAATACTTCATTGGCTGTGAAGGGTTTTGATACCTCCAGTGGCCATGAAACGCACTCTAATAATGCAAGTTTTTTCTTCCTAGGACTAAATGCAATCACACATTCTGTTCTTTCAGACCTGGAGGAGCTGATCATACATGAACGTTCAAAGAGTCAAACTTCTAGTAAAGCCAGTGATAGTGTGGAGTCACGTGGCAGTACAAAGTCGCCAAACTATGGTATGGTTATGCTTTGTACCTATGATAAAATCAGTTCGTCCCTGGATTGAAATTTTGTGAAGGACTACTTGGGTCATCAGAGTTGATGGCTGTAGAAATGTAGAACAAAGAAAATTACAGCACAGGAACAGGCCTTTCGGCCCTCCAAGCCTGCACAAACCATCCTGCCTGACAGAACTAAAACCCTTACAGGGACCATATCCCTCTATTCCCATCCAATTCATGCATTTGTCAAGACACCCCTTAAAAGTGAATATCGTATCTGTTTCCAATACCTCACCTGGTAGCGAGTTCCAGGCTCCCGCCACCCTCTGTTAAAAATAAAACTTGCCTCGTACATTTCCTTGAAACCTTGCCCCCCTCGCACCTTAAACCTCTGCCCCCTAGTAATTGACTCTTCCACCCTGGGGAAAAAGGTTCTGACCATCCGCTCTGTCCATGTCCCTCATAATCTTGTCGACTTCGATCAGGCCACCCCTCAACCTCCGTTCCAGTGAGAACAAACCAAGTTTCTTCAACCACTCCTCATAGCTAATGCCCTCCATACCAGGCAACACCCTGGTAAATCTTTTCTGTACCCTCCCAAAGCCTCCACATCCTTCTGGTAGTGTGGCGATCGGAATTGAACACTATATTCCAAGTGTGGCCTAACTAAGATTCCATAAAGCTGCAACATGACTTGCCAATTTTTAAACTCAGTGGGCCGGCCGATGAAGGCAAGCATGCCATATGTTTTCTTGACTACCTTTTCCACCTGCGTTGCCACTTTCGGTGATCTGTGTCCCTGTACACACAGATCCCACTGCCTATCAATACTCTTAAGGGTTCTGCCATTTACTGTATATTTCCCATCTGTATTAAACCGTCCAAAATGCATTACCTCACACTTGTCCTGATTAAACTCCATTTGCCATCTCTCCGCCCAAGTCTCCAATCGATCTGTATCCTCTGATGGTCCTCATCGCCATCTGCAATTCCACCAACCTTTGTGTCGTCCGCAAACGTACTGATCAAACCAGTTCCATTTTCCTCCAAATCATACATATAATATATTTATATATATATTACAAACAGCAAAGGTGCAGCACTGATCCCTGAGGAACGCCACTGGTCACAACCCTCCATTCAGAAATGCACCCTTCCACTGCTGCCCTCTGTCTTCTATGACCGAGCCAGTTATGTATCCATCTTGCCAGTTCGCCTCTGATCTCGTGAAACTTCATCTTCTATACAAGATAAAGATAGATAGTTTTTTGAAGAATAAAGGGATTAAGGGTTATGGTGTTCGGGCCGGAAAGTGGAGCTGAGTCCACAAAAGATCAGCCATGATCTCATTGAATGGCGGAGCAGGCTCGAGGGGCCAGATGGCCTACTCCTGCTCCTAGTTCTTATGTTCTTATACCAGTCTGCCATGAGGGACCTTGTGAAAGGCCTTGCTGAAGTCCATGCAGACAACATGCACTGCCCTATCCTCATCAATCATCTTCGTCACTTTCTTGAAAAACTCGATCACGTTAGTGAGACATGACCTCCCTTTCATAAAACCATGTTGCCTCCCGCTAATACGTCTACTTATTTCCAAGTGGAAGTCAATCCTGTCTCGAAGAATCCTGGCCAATAATTTCCCTACCACTGACGTCAGACTCACCGGCCTGTAATTACCTGAATTATCCTTGCTACCCTTCTTAAACAAAGGAACAACATTGGCTATTCTCCAATCCTCTGTGATCTCCCTGTAGCCAGTGAGGATACGAAGATTTCTCTCCAGGTCCCAGCAATTTCCTCACTTGCCTCTCTCAGTATTCTGGGGTATATCCCATCAGTCCCAGGGGACCTTGATGTTTTTCAAGACCCCTTATACCATCTCCTTTTTGATCTCAACATGATCCAAACTATCTACACACCCTTCCCCAGACTCATCATCCACCAAGTCCTTCTCTTTGGTGAATACTGACACAAAGTACTCATTTAATATCTCGCCCATTTCCCCTGGCTCCACGCATAGATTCCCTTCTCTGTCTTTGAGTGGGCCAACCCTCTCCCTGGCTACCCTCTTGCTTAATATGACTTTTCGTGCCCCCTTTTAGCCCTCCATTTAAAAAACAAACAAACAAACATATTTAGAGTACCCAATTATTATTTTTTTCCAATTAAGGGGCAATTTAGTGTGGCCAATCCACCTAACCTGCACATCTTTTGGGTTCTGGGGGTGAAACCCACGCAGACATGGGGAGAATGCGCAAACCCCACGTGGACAGTGACCCAGGGCCGGGATTCGAATCCGGGTCCTCAGTGCCGCAGTCCGAGTGCTAACCACTGCACCACATGCCGCCCTAAAGGTCCCTTTTAGCCCTTCTGTATGTAATTAATGTGAAGTTTATTGCAAACATTAAGCTTAGTATTGTAACTTTGAAGGGAATAAGAATTAATATCTTTGCCAGTCATAGCACTTAAACAGTACTACAATAGGGGATTTTCACAGTAACTTCATTGTAGTGTTAATGCAAGCCTACTTGTGACACTAATAAAGATTATTATTCTAAAAAATTAAATCTAGCCATTTTACAGAAGGGAGCAAGGATGACAAACAGAACAATCCCACATATTGTATACTTTTAGCACAATGTAAATACAATTTGCAGTAATTTGATGCAGCCACTGTTTCAATTAATCAGCGATCAGGATTGTGCAGATTAATTTTGGCCTAATTATAATGAGTGCCACATCAAAAGTTGTGGGTTTGAGTCCCAACCCAGAGACTTCAGCATAAAACCCTGTGCTGTACTGGGGTAGCGCAGCACTGTCGCAAGTGCTGCGGATAAGACAGTGAACCTGTGATCTTAGGTTGACATTAAAGATCCCATGGCAAAATTTTGAGGAAGAATGGTGCCAAGAGATGTTAGGTGTTATCCCGGACATCCTGGCCCAAAATACATTCGTCAAGCAAAATCATTAAAAAGAGATTACCTAGCCGTTAACAACCTTCTGTTAGTTGGAGCTTACTGTATGAAAATTGACTACTGTGTTACCTAAATTACAAAAATGACTACACTTTAAAAAATACTTACTTGGCTTTAAAGCAGTTTGGGAAGTTGCAACTCTTTATTTTGAACTGAAAACTATAAAACTGACTGAATTGAGTTGGTTATCTGTTTTACAACCTGGCAATTTTTATTTTCTACTGACTGTCAGCCTTTCTTTATCTTCAGTCCTTTCGGTCCATACATGTATATGCAAAGCAAGCTGTGAGAAGGCTGAGGTACAGAGGAATTGGAGTATCCCCGTACGTGAATCACAAAAGCTTAGTATGCAGGTACAGCCAGTAACTAGGAAAGCAAATGGAATGTTGGCTTTTACTGCAAGGGGAAAGGAGTATAAAAGTAGGGAAGTCTTGCTATAACTGTACAGGGTATAGTTGGTGAGACCACACCTGATAACTGCGTATGGTTCGGTTGTCTCATTGAAGGAAAGTTGTACTTTCATTGGATGCAATTCAGAGAATGTCCACTAGGTTGGTTGCTGGAATGAAGGGGTTAGCTTATGCTAATTTTTTTATTTATAGATTTAGAATACCCAATTAATTTTTTCTAATTAAGGAGAAATTTAGTGAGGCCAATCCACCTAGCCTGCACATCTTTGAGTTGTGAGGGCGAAACTCGTGCAAATACGGGGAGAATGTGCAAATCCACACGGACAGTGACCCAGAGCTGGGACCGAACCTGGGACCTCGGCGCCGTGAGGCAGCAGTCCTAACCACTGCGCTATCGTGCTGCCCAGCTTATGATGATAAACATTGAACAGGGTCGGCCCATACTCATTGGAATTTTGAAGAATGAGGGGCGATCTTATGAAATCTACAAGATTCTGAGAGTGGTTGATAGGGCAGATGTTGAGAGGATGTTTCGCCTCGTGGCAGAATCTAGAACTGGGAGCACCGTTTCAAAATAATGGATCTTCCATTTAAGATTGAGATGAGGAATTTCTTCTCTGATGGTCTTTAATCTTTGTACCCCAGGCGAGCATTGGAGATCAAGTCATTTGAACATATTCAAATGTTATAGAACTGATCTATAAGGGAGTCAAAGGAATACAAGACCAGGGATGTACAACTGAGGCTGTATAAGGCTCTGGTCAGACCCCGTTTGGAGTATTGTGAGCAGTTTTGGGCCCCGTATCTAAGGAAGGATGTGCTGGCCTTGGAAAGTGTCCAGAGGAGGTTCACAAGAATGATCCCTGGAATGAAGAACCTGTTGTATGAGGAACGGTTGGGTACTCTGGGTTTGTACTCGTTGGAGTTTAGAAGGATGAGGGGGGGTCTTATTGAAACTTACAGGATACTGCGAGACCTGGATAGAGTGGACGTGGAGAGGATGTTTCCACTTGTAGGAAAAACTAGAACCAGAGGACACCATCTCAGATTAAAGGGACGATTCTTTAAAACAGAGATGAGGAGGAATTTCTTCAGCCAGAGGGTGGTGAATCTGTGGAACTCTTTGCCGCAGAAGGTTGTGGAGGCAAATCACTGAGTGTCTTTAAGACAGAGATAGATAGGATTAATAAGGGTATCAGGGGTTATAGGGAGAAGGCAGGAGAATGGGGATGAGAAAATATCAACCATGATTGAATGACGGAGCAGACTCGATGGGCCGAGTGGCCTAATTCTGCTCCTACGTCTTATGGGAACTGCTGAAGCCACAATCCGATCAGATCATATTGAATGGTGGAGTAGGCTTGAGGTCCTGAATGGCTTCAGCATTTTCTGAAGTGCTTTGAAGACCTCTCTTCTCTATGGTCATGTTTGGATTTTGTAGAACCATATGAAAACGTCGTCCAGATGGTAGATAACACCTTGTTAGCTCCGAAGGAATGTTGACATGCTACATTGGCATATCTCCGAGGCAGAAAAAACGCAGCAAGAGAGATGTTACAGCAAATCAACCAAAGGGTGTAGTAAAAGTTGTCAGGAGCCTAGATTCCTTGTCGAGGGCTATTTGCCAAAACCACTTTCATATCACTACTGATGACTACTGATGGGTTTTCACCCCACAGTCCAAAGATGTGCAGGTTAGGTCAATTGGCCATGCTAAATCTCCCCTTAAGTGTCATGGGATGTGCAGGTTAGGTGGGGTTACGGGTTTACAAGGATAGGCAGGTGAGTGGGCCTAGGTAGGGTGCTCTTTTAGAGGGTCGGTGCACACTCGATGAGCTGAACGGTCTCCTTCTGCACTGTAGCAATTCTGTGGTTGCCTCACAGTGCCAGACCTTGGTGACTGTGGAGTTACGTTCTCCCTGTGTCTGCGTGGGTTTCCTCTGGGTGCTTTGGTTTTCCTTCTCATTCCAAAGATGTGCGTGCTAGGTGGATTGTCCATGCTAACTTGCCTCTTAGTGTCCAAGGGTTAGGTTGGGTTGGGTTGTGGGGTTACAGGGATGGGGTAGGGGAATGGGCCTGGCTAACATGTTCTTTCGCAGGGTCAGTGCAGATTTGATGGGTGGAATGGTCTCCTTCTGCGTTGTGGGGATTCTATGATAACATAGAACAGTACAGCACAGTACATGCCCTTCAGCCCACGATGTTGTGCTGACCATTTATCCTAATCTAAGATCAACCTACAACCCTTCAATTAACTGCTGTCCATGTGCCTGTCTAAGAGTTGCTTAAATGTCCCTAATGACTCTGACTCCACCACCTCTGCTGGCTGTGCATTCCACACACCCACCACTCTCTGTGTAAAGAACCTACCTCTGACATCTCCCCTATACCTTCCTCCAATCACCGTAAAATTATGTCCCCTCGTGACAGCCCTGGGGAAAAGTCTCTGACAAGCCACTCTATCCATGCCTCTCATCACCTTGTGCACCTCTATCATGTCATCTCTCTGCCTACTTCGCTCCAGTGAGAAAAGCCTCCCTCAACCTTTCTTCATAAGACATGCTCTCCAGTCCAGGCAGCGTCCTGGTAAATCTCCTCTGTACCCTCCAAAGCATCCACATCCTTCCTATAATGAGGCAACCAGAACTGGACACAATGTTCCAAGTGTGGTCTAACTAGAGTTTTATAAAGCTACAGCAAAACCTCGTGGCTCTTAAACTCAATCCCCCTGTTAATGAAAGCCTACACACCATACGCCTTCTTAACAACCCTATCAACCCGAGTGGCAACTTTGAGGGATCTATGTACGTGGACCCCAAGATCCTCTGTTCCTCCACACTTCCAAGAATCCTGCCTTTAATCCTGTATTCAGCATTCAAATTCGACCTTCCAAAATGAATCACTTCACATTTATCAAGGTTGAACTCCATCTGCCACTTCTCAGCCCAGCTCTGCCTCCTGTCAATGTCCTGTTGTAACCTGCAACAACCCTCGACACTATCTACTACTCTACCAACCTTCGTGTCATCGGCAAACTTACTAACCCACACTTCCACTTCCTCATCCAAGTCATTTATAAAAACTACAAAGAGCAGAGGTCCCAGAACAGATCCTTGCGGGACACCACTAGTCACCTACCTCCAAGCGGAATACTTTCCATCTACTACCATTCGCTGTCTTCTTTCGGCCAGCCAGTTCTGTATCCTTATCAAATGCCTTACTGAAATCCATATACACCACATCCATTGCCCGATCTTCATCAATGTGGCTTATCACATCCTCAAATAATTCACTGAGGCTTGTGAGGCATGACCTGCCCCTCACAAAGCCATGCTGACTATCTTTAATCAAACGTATGTTTTTCTAAATAATCATAAATCCTATCTCTCAGACTCCTTTCCAGTAGTTTGCTCACCACAGATGTAAGACTGATGGGTCTGTGATTCCCAGGGATTTCCCTATTCCCTTTCTTGACTAGGGGAACAACATTCACCTCCCTCCAATCATCCAGTACTAGTCCGGTGGAGAGTGAGGACGCAAAGATCATCGCCAACGGTGCAGCAATCTCCTCCCTCGCTTCCTGTAGTAACCTTGGGTATATCCCGTCAGGCCCAGGGTACTTAACTATCCTGATGCTTTTCAAAATTTCCAGCACATCCTCCTTAATATCAACCTGTTCAAGTCTATTAACCTAGTTCACATGTTCTCACGGGCAACAACAGTTGAATAGTGAATACTGAAGCAAAGTATTCATTTAGGGCCTCCTCCCATCTCTTCAGACTCTAGGCACAAGTTCCCTCCACTATCCCTGATTGGCCCTACTCTCACTCTGATCATCCTCTTATTTCTCACATAAATGTAGAACGCCTTGGGGTTTTCCCTAATCCTTACCGCCAGGGCTTCTTCATGCCCCCTCTCCTCAGTCCATTTTTGAGTTCCTTCCTGGCTACCTTGTAACCCTCTAGAGCCGAGTCAGATCCTTGCTTCCTCAACCTTGCATAAACCTTCTTCCTCTTGACTAGAAGCTCAACTTCTCTAGTCATCCAAGGCTCCTTCACCTTCCCATTCCTTCCTCGTCTCAGTGGGACAAAACTGTTCAGCACTCGCAGCAAGTGCTCCTTAAACAATCCCCACATTACTGTTGTGCATTTCCCCAAGAACAATTGTTCCCACTTTATGCTCCTCAGCTCCTGTCTAATAGCAGTATAATTCCCCTCCCCCAATTAAATACCTTTCCATACTGTGTGTTCCTATCCCTCTCCATTACTATAGTGAAGGTCAAGGAGTTGTGATCACTCATCGAAATGCTCTCCCACCGAGATATCTGACACCTGGCCTGCTTCGTTGCCAAGCACCAAGTCCAATATCGCCCCCCCTAGTCAGCTTATCTACATATTGAGTCAGGAATCCTTCCTGTACACAAGTGACAAAATCTGCTCCATCCAAACCATTTGCACTAAGGAGGTTCCAGTCAATATTAGGGAAGTTGAAGTCACCCATGACAGCAACTCTGTTACTTCTGCACTTTTCCAAGATCTGCCGCCCAATCTGTTATTCTATCTGTCTGCTGCTACTGGGGGTCTATAGAAAACTCCCAATAAAGTGACTGCTCCTTTCTTGTTTCTGACTTCCACCCATACTGACTCAGTAGACAAACCCCCCTCAACTACCTCCTTTTCTGCAGCTGTGGCGCACTCCCTAATTAACAGTGCCACTCCCCCTCCTCGCTTACCTCCCTCCCTATTCTTCTGAAAACCTCTAAACCCTGGAACATCTAACAACTATTCCTGCCCCTGTGTAATCCATGTCTCTGTAATGGCCACAACATCGTAGTTCCAAGTACTGATCCATGCTCTATCTCCCTTATTCCTGACACTCCTTGCATTGAAACAGACACACTTTAACCAATTCCACTGAATGCAACTTTGCCCTATCAACTGTCTATCCTTCCTCACAGACTTGTGCATACTATTTCTGCCTGCTCAACAGCTACCCTATCCACTGATCCATAGCTCTGGTTCCCATCCCCCTGCCAAACTAGTTTAAACCCTCCTGAAGAGCTCTAGCAAACGTCCCACTCAGGATATTGGTGCCCCTCCAGTTTAGGTGCAATCCGTCCTTCATGTACAGGTCCCACCTTCCCCAGCAGATATCCCAATGATCCACATATCTGAAGTCTTCCCTCCTGCACCAGCCCTGTAACCACGTGTTCAGCTGCTCTCTGTTCCTTGCCTCAGTTGCACGTGGCACCGGTAGCAATCCTGAGATCACTACTCTGCTTGTCCTGCTCTTTAGCTTCCGCCCTAACTCCTAAAATCACTTTTTAGATCCTCATCCCTTTTATTAGCTTGTCGTTGGTGCCTATGTGCGCCACGACTTCTGGTTGCTCACTCTCCCCCTTAAGAATCCTGTAGACTCGATCGGAGACGTCCATGGCCCTGGCATCCGGGAGGCAGCATACCTTCCGGGAGTGTCGATCGTGACCACAGAATCTCCTATCCCTTCCCCTAACCATTGAGTCTTGTGGATAGCACAATTGCTTCACAGCTCCAGGGTCCCAGGTTCGATTCCGGCTTGGGTCACTGTCTGTGCGGAGTCTGCACATCCTCCCCGTGTGTGCGTGGGTTTCCTCCAGGTGCTCCGGTTTTCTCCCACAGTCCAAAGATGTGCAGGTTAGGTGGATTGGGCATGATAAATTGCCCTTGGTGTCCAAAATTGCCCTTAGTATTGGGTGGGGTTACTGGGTTATGGGGATAGGGTGGAGGTGTCGACCTTGGGTGGGGTGCTCTTTCCAAGAGCCGCTGCAGACTCGATGGGCCGAATGGCCTCCTTCTGCACTGTAAATTCTATGAAAACTATGAAAACTATTGCTTTTCTATTCTCCCCCTTCCCTCCTGAGCCACAGAGCCAGAATCAGTGCCAGAGACCTGGCTGCTAGGGCCTTCCCCCGGTAGGTCATCTCCCCCAACAGCATCCAAACCGGTACACTTGTTTTGAAGGGGAACGGCTACGAGGGATCCCTGCACTGTCTGCCCGTTCGTTTTCCTTCCCCTGTCTGTAACCCAGCTACTCTTGTCCTGCACCTTGGGTGTGGCTACCTCCCTGTAACTCTTCTCTATTACCCCCTCTGCCTCCCGGATGATCCGAAGTTCATCCAGCTCCAGCTCCAATTCCCTAACATGGTCTCTGAGGAGCTGGAGTTGGGTGCACTTCCCGCAGGTCAGCGGGGACATCGGTGGTATCCCTCACTACCCACATCCTACAGGAGGAGCATGCAACTGCCCTAGCCACCATCCCCTCTTACCTTACAGAATGTAGCTGCCCTGTGGACCAACTGGAACTCCACCCTCCGACTATGCTCCCAGTCAGCTGCACTCTCTGTAAACTCCGGCTCCCTTCTCATTCTTTGAGGAAATGAAATGAAAGGAGCGCCTTGCTCCCTCCTCACCTAACTCCCTCAGTCACCAAACTCTCACTATAGCACTCAAATGCACCCAAATTCAGCACTCAGTGCAAACGAGTTCCTCTTTAGCTTTCGGCAGAAGGGGGTGTGGAGTTTCTTTACAGGTCAACAGTTGCAACGGCAAGTCATCAAGGAGCAAAGAAATATGATATTCCACCATCTCAGCCCATGAAAGGTTTGTGGGAATTCCTGATGGAAAGTGATCCAGGTATCCGAGAATCCCATTGACTTTCTAGATGATGTCTAACTGTACACGTGTTCCTGCTGAGTAGGAAAATAGTTTGTTTGTGGGTGACATAAAAGGCTTCTGTGATCTATCAGCCCATGTGACATAGCATGGCGATAATCTGACCCTTAACATGTTTGTCCCAGCCTGTGGGTTTTCATATTGGAAGGCTGAAGAGTAATTGTGCAGTAATGAAAGGTGATCAGCTAGTACAGATACCCCTGCACCTGTGTCAAGATTGAAGTGTGTTGGAAACCCTCTGGCCTCTAAATTGATGAAGCAGATGTCATGGGAATGCTGGTGAACTTCATCTCGGAAATGTGAGATGGGCGTTAATTTTTCGTGGTGTTGTTTTCTCCATTTGTTGGATTCTTACTGAGCAGAAAAGATGGAAATGTCCCTTCTTGGTGAAAATGAAATGGCTAATATTTTTAAAAATTCATTTACGGGATGTGGGCGTCACTGGTTAGGCCAGCATTTATTGCCCATCTCTAGTTGCCCTTCAGAAGGTGGTGGTGAGTTGCCTTCTTGAACTGCTGCTGTCCCTATTAGGAAGGGAATTCTAGGATTTTGATCCAGCGACCATGAATGAACGGCGATATATTTTCAAGTCAGGATCGTGAGTGACTTAGCGGGGAGCCTCCAGGTGGGGCTGTTCCCAGGTATCTGCTCCTCTTGTCTTTTTAGATGGCAGTGGTTGTGGGTTTGGAAGATGTTGCCTAGGGAACCTTGTTGAGATCAGCAGTGCATTTTGTAGAAGGTACACATGGCTGCCACTTTGGCGGTACTGATGGGATTGAATGTTTGTGAAAGGGATAGCAATCGGGTTGGGCTGGATGGTGTCTAGCGTCTTGAGTTTGTTGGAGCTGCACTCATCCAGACAACCAGACAAGTGCAGAGTATTCCATTGCACTCCTGACTTGTGCCTTGTAGATGGTGGACAGGTTTTGTGGGGCCAGAAGGTGGATTATTTGCTGCTGGATTCCTAGCCTTTGACCTGCTCTAGTAGCCGCAGTATTTATGTGGCTAATCCAGTTCAGTGTCTGGTCAATGATAGCCCCAGGTTGTTGATATGGAGGATTCAGTGATGGTAATGATATTGAATGCCAAGAGGTGATAGTTAAATCCTCTCATCGAAGATGGCCATTCGTGGCACTTGTGTGGTGCAAATGTTACTTGCCCCTTGTCAACCCAAGCCAAGGTACTGTGAATTTGGACATGGACTGCTTGAGTATCTGAGGAGTTGTGAATGGTGCTGAACATTTTGTAGTCATCTGCAAACATCCTCACTTCTGGCCTTATGATGGAAGGAGGGTAATTGATGAAGCAGCTGAAGAGAGTTGGGCCTAGAACACTGTCCTGAGGAACTTGGCGTGGAGCTGAGATGATTGACCTCCTGCCAGCTTCCTTTCTGCCAGATATGATTCTAGCCATTGAAGCCAGTTTTACTAGGGCTCCTTGATGCATACTCTGTCAAATGCTGATGCGGAGCTGGGATCGAACCTGGGTCCTCGGCTCCGTGAGGCAGCAGTGCTAACCACTGTGCCGCCATGCTGCCCGACACCTCATTTTTAGGTGTGCCTAATGTTGATCCTGGCATTCCCTGCACTCTTCATTGAACCAGAGTTGATCTCCTGTTGTGGTGGTAATGGTAGAGTGGGGAATATGCAAGGCCATGTGGTCACGGATTATGGTTGAGTACAGCGCTGCTGCTGATCGCCCACAGCACCTCATGGCCTTGAGTTGCTAGATCTGTTTGAACCCTATCATATTTAGCAAGGTGGCAGTGCCACACAACCTGATGGAGGGTATGCTCAATGTGAAGACGGGACTTCTCTGCAAGGACTGTGTGTTGTCACTCTGACCAATGATGATGACAAGTAGTTTCCCCCTTAAGTAAGCTGTCAAGATGGCCGAGTTGTCCAAGGCACCAGACTTGAGCAGTATCCTTCATTGACACTGAGGATTTGATGATTTCTGATCCCTTTCTAGGGTTGTGGGTTCAAATCCCACTCCTGACATCCCTCTTTATGGGCAGCACGGTAGCACAAGTGGATAGCACTGTGGCTTCACAGCGCCAGGGTCCCAGGTTCGATTCCCCGCTGGATCACTGTCTGTGCGGAGTCTGCACGTTCTCCCCGTGTCTGTGGGTTTCCTCTGGGTGCTCCGGTTTCCTCCCACAGTCCAAAGACGTGCAGGTTAGGTGGATTGGCCATGATAAATTGCCCTTAGTGACCAAAAAGGTTAGGAGGGGTTATTGGGTTACGGGGATAGGGTGGAAGTGAGGGCTTAAGTGGGTCGGTGCAGACTCGATGGGCCGAATTGCCGCCTCCTGCACCGTATGTTCTCTGTTCTTGTTGGTTCTCTTCCCACCTGCTGCAGTCCCAGTCAAGCAGATATGTCCTTCAGAGGGGCAGCACGGTGGCACAGTGATTAGCATTGCTGCCTCATGGCACCGAGGTCCCAGGTTCGATCCCGGTTCTGGGTCACTGTCCGTGTGGAGTTCACACATTCTCCCCGTGTTTGTGTGGGTTTCGCCCCACAATCCAAAGATGTGCAGGGTAGGTGGATTGGCCATGCTAAATTGCCCTGTAATTGGAAAAAATGAATATAGATTTTTATAAACTCTAAATTTATATTTAAAAAAATATGTCCTTCAGGAACTGACCAGCTCAGTCTGTGGTGCTACTACCGAGCCACTCTTGGTGATGGACATTGATGTCCCCGACCATGGGTACATTCTGCACCCGTAGTCCCATAACCAAACACAAAAATATTCCGTGCACGTGAATAATCTAATCCCATCATGTAAACAACTGTAGACATCTCATCTCCACAAAGAAACACAGTAAGGTCACGCATCGAGGACCCAGGATTGATCCTGGCTCTGAGTCACTGTCCGTGTGGAGTTTGCACATTCTCCCTGTATCTGCAAGGGTCTCGCCCCCACAGCCAAAGATGTGAAGGGTAGGTGGATTGGCCATGCTAAATTGCCCCTTAAAAAAATGCAGCAGGGGCCATCCATTGTTTTACCATTTCCAACACTGCTGAAATTAAATAAACATCGGCTATCCTTTGAATGGCAGTTATTTCCGGTCTGTTTACCAGCTTCTCACCAGGTGTTTACAGTCATCCTACATTTAACAATTTAAGCTCGTACTAAAAGTTAATTCCGAAAGCATATGAATCTGAAATTAGACTTTTTCGATGTATCATATGAGCCAATATTGGTCTAAATTAACCAGTAGAATAGTAATTTATATAAATTAAATATAAAAATGGTATCTGTTGTTTGATGTGTTGCATTTGCAAACAATTTTGTCAAATCAATGAAGATAGGCTTATATATAATTTATTTTTATACAAATATATTGTTTATATGAGAAACCAGATGTTTATTGAAGGATTTGGCTTTATGTTAAATGGTTGGTCATTTGGAGAATTGTATTCCACAAACCATGTAAAATGTATCCTGCAAGATGAAAAGTTTATCTCTGCTGACTGAATTAATTTACAATATTTCTGAAGGATTAGAATATCTAAACATTTAATTCTAATGCATTAAACCATAAAAGATTTGTAGAGAGTAGGATACTATTTTTAAAAAAAAATTTATATCCTGGTTTCCTATTAAGTTTCACAGGTGAGAAATAAGTCTATGCATCAACCCCTTGCAGCACCACAAATTCCAACTTGGCGTGAGTTCAACTCCGGAAAAGAGAATCAGGTTAGTGGATTTTTGTTTGCTAATGGCACAATAGAAAGTACAGTCGAGAGCG